>NC_138766.1:94143994-94478804 GCF_965113315.1 Podarcis vaucheri | reverse complement strand
AGATAAGACCATCCAAGCTGGCCTAATCATCCTTGGATATCATAATTGTTCTAGAAGGTTATACAACCTTGTCTCTAAAAAAGCTTCTAAGATAAACTGTATTCTGTGTTATAAATCAAGCACTGCTAGGAGTTGTTTCTTTTCACTTTCCAATGTATTAAAGGACCCCTGACCATTAGGTCCAGTCGTGGCCGACTCTGGGGTTGCGGCGCTCATCTCACTTTATTGGCCGAGGGAGCTGGTGTACAGATTCCGGGTCATGTGGACAGAATGACTAAGCCGCTTCTGGTGAGCCAGAGCAGCGCACGGAAATGCCGTTTACCTTCCCGCCGGAGCTGTACCTATTTAACTACTTGCACTGGTGTGCTTTTGAACTGCTAGGTTGGCAGGAGCAGGGACCGAGCAACGGGAGCTCACCCTGTCGCGGGGATTCAAACCACCGACCTTCTGATCGGCAAGCCTGAGGCTTTGTGGTTTAACCCACAGCACCACCCACGTCCCTTCCAATGTACCCAAGGGACAAGGAAGGTGATTCTGACTTGACATTAGGAAGGACTTTCTGAGGATGCTCAACAGTGGAACAGACAACTTCGGAAGGTGGTGGTCTCTCCTCTGCTGGAGGTTTCTAAACGGAGGTTGGGTGGCCATCTGTTAGGGATGCTTTGGCCGTGGTTCCTGCATGGCAGGGGGCTGGATTAGATTACCTTTGGGAACCCTTCCGATTCCAGGGATCTATCATCTCATTTTAGCTGCTAAGACCCTTCTAAGGTCTCATCTATATAAAGCATATGTTCATAAATCTACAAGGCAAACACATACATAAGTACAGTGGTACCTCGGGTTACATACGCTTCAGGTTACAGATGCTTCAGGTTACAGACTCCGCTAGCCCAGAAATAGTAGCTCGGGTTAAGAACTTTGCTTCAGGATGAGAACAGAAATTGTGCTCCGGCGGCAGCTGGAGGCACCATTAGCTAAAGTGGTGCTTCAGGTTAAGAACAGTTTCAGGTTAAGAACGGACCTCCAGAACGAATTAAGTTCTTAACCCAAGGTACCACTGTTTATAAACCACAGGTCTGCAATAGAACAGGAGAGCAATCCTGAAGCCATTCTGACTCTTCCAGCCACCTCAAATATTCTCTGCAGTGAGGAAGGAAATGGGAAAACCTCCCCAATGTCTCTTTGCTCAGAAATCCTATGTTAAGGGCATATTTGTGTATGAATGGGGTGAGTCTGCGACTTGGATTCAGGAACTACGGTAAGTATTTACCACCCCAAAAGAATGGCCAGGATACCCAGTAGAGGAATCGGTGGCCATTATCAGGTATCCTGGCAGACAGGATTTCTGCTGTGGACCGCTTCCTTCTGTGATGTATGTACGGTGCATTGGGGGCTGGTCTTGAGCTACAGGGGGGGGGCAACTTCAAAGGTTTATATAAGGGCTTGCACACCTGGGTTCCCTGTCCTCCTCCTTTCCTGCGTGTGAGGGGAGCACCCTGTTGCAACAGTTCAGTAAAGATCAGGCTTACGAGCTGCCTTGCTTCTCAATATTCTCTGATTGGTCTCTGTTATTTTCTCCTACTGATAGAGAACCTATTTAAGGACTCTATAGGGCTCTTGGGTACCCCATAAGGGAAAAGGAGCGGTATTTTCTTATAACAGTCACACTCTGAACTGAGTCCACAATCCTAGGCAGGGGGCTTTCCCCAGCTTTCCCCACCCCACCCCAAGCCTCCCCTCTTTATGCCCTGCCCCCACCTTGCCTTTCTTGGTGTCTTCCTTTTTTTGGGGTGGGTGGGTTGCAAGCGGGCAGAAGAAGGGGAGGGTTAGGGAAGGAGGGTGAGGCTGGCACCGCTCAGGGAACAATGCACTGGCCCACGCAGGGGAGCCAGGAAGATGCGGGCGAGGAGGGGGTGATGAAGATGGGAGCTGGCAGCCGTGCTGAAGGAGGAGGCTAATGAGGGCCTGAAACATCTGTTGGGCCTGGCAGGCACCTGCCAAGATTCCTGCACAACACGCACCCCCTGCCACCTGCCACCTGCCCACCTCTCCCTTGCCCACTGGGCAGCTGCCCCCGTGGTCACTTGCAGGTTGCCAGGCACGCCACTCGTGGATGGGGATGGGGGCAAGGCTGCCTCCTAAGTCCACAGGGCTCAGCCTGCCTTCTTGGGCAGCAGCATCCTTCCTGTGGGTGCAACCTAAGCTGCACGTCCCCCAAAGCCCCACAGTGTGTGGGGGAAAGGGTGGCCTGCTATAGGGAAGAAGAGGCTCAGTGGGAGAGTATTTGTTTGCTTATTATATCCGTTGCAGCTTTTTTCGTCCAAGGAGCTTGAGGGGGCATGTGTGGTTCTCTGCCTCCTCATTCAGTCTCCACAAGGACCCTGTGAGGTAGCTGAGAGGCAGGGACTGGTCCAAGGTCGCCCAGCTGGGGGCGAGGGATTTGAACCCTGGTCTCCCAGGTCCCAGGGATGCGGGTGGCACTGTGGGTTAAACCATAGAGCCTGGGACTTCCCGATCAGAAGGTCGGCGGTTCGAATCCCCACCACGGGGTAAGCTCCTGTTGCTCAGTCCCTGCTCCTGCCAACCTAACAGTTCGAAAGCACATCAAAGTGCAAGTAGATAAATAGGTCCCACTCCGGCGGGAAGGAAAATGGCGTTTCCGTGCGCTGCTCTGGTTCACCAGAAGCGGCTTAGTCATGCTGGCCACATGACCCGGAAGCTGTACACCGGCTCCCTCGGCCAGTAAAGTGAGATGAGCGCTGCAACCCCAGAGTCGGTCACGACTGGACTTAATGGTCAGGGGTCCCTCTACCTTTACCTTTACCTTCCCCTGTGATGGAGATATGATGGGGGGGGCAATGGCTGTATCTCCTGTACAGGAGTTATACCCTCACACACCCCCTCAGGAGAGCAGAGAAAGGAGGAGAGGCCAGGCAAACACACACACACACCCCTGCAACTCCAAGCCTAATCACACCCCCTTGACCCCAGGGAGCAGGTGTTGAAAGATGGATGGGTGAAGGTGGCCGTAGCGATAAGGCTAATGACAGCAGGAGTCCAGAGAGAGACTCCTCTCCTGGGAGTGCCACGAAGATCTGGGGCACTAGAACAAGGGTCAGCAAACTTTTTCAGCAGGGGGCCGGTCCACTGTCCCTCAGATCTTGTGGGGGGGGCAGACTATATGTTTTTTTTTGGTTGGGGGGAGGAATATGAATGAATTCCTATGTCCAACAAATAATCCAGAAATGTGTTTTAATGGGACCCCTAATGGTCAGGGGTCCCTTTACCTTTACCTCCCAGGTCCCAGCCCAACACTCTAACCAGGACACCACACTGGCTCTCAGCTCTGCAACACAAATGTTCCTAGTGTTGGGATGTGACTTGATGCTAGGAGAGGATATACCAGTATTTATTAGATATTATCCTTCCTTCCTTCCTTCCTTTTGTGAGTTCAGCAGTGTGCCATCCCTTTGCATCTTAAAGGGGAAGCTTTGATAGACTAATAATAATAATAATAATAATAATAATAATAATAATAATAATAATTTTTATTTATACCCTGCCCTCCCCAGCCAAGACTGGGCTCAGGGCGGCTAACACCAGGTATAAAAACAATTGATTTAAATACAACTTTTAAAAAAGATTAAAATACAACATTAAAATGCAGCCTCATTTCAGTTGGAACTCAAATCAAAAACTTTTTGGGGGATGAAAATGTCAAGTCTTCACCAAGGCCAACTATCCAGCCTGGTCCTATGTGGGCCAGAAAAAAGCCAGGGAAGTCCCTAAATAGGAGTTCCATCACAGGAGGAGAAAGGAAAAAGGAAAGAATGGAAGGGGATCAAGTTGATTCCAAGCCAAAGGCCAGGTGGAGCAACTCTGTCTTACAGGCCCTGCGGAAAGAAATCAGATCCTGCAGGGCCCTGGTCTCATGAGACAGAGCTTTCCACCAGGCTGGGGCCAGAGTTGAAAAGGCCCTGGCTCTGGTTGAGGCTAATCTGACTTCCTTAGGGCCCAGGACCTCTAGGGTGTTGCTATTTAGGGACCTTAAGGTCCTCCGTGGGGCAGACCGGGAGAGGCGGTCCTGTAGGTATGAGGGTCCTAGTCTTAGTCTTTTAGCTCAAGCAACCCAGGGTGCTTTTAAGGCAGACTGGATTCTCCTAGTGTTTCCTCCTTTCCTCCCCCTTAAAACAAGAATCACACCGTCTTGCAAAAAGTAAAATTAACATTTACGCACTCGGAATACTTGTTGAAGAGTAACAGAAAAAGCAGCTGTGTTCAGGCAGGCTTAACAGGGTAATTCAGTTGCAAATGCTTAAGTCTAGCTTTAGATGGATCCTCAGCTTGGAGTTCAGATGTTCTATGGCTGGCAGAGAGGAAAGGGATGGAAAGAGAGGAACAGTGTGGGCCCAGGCAGGTCGGAAAATAGATAGCTATGTCAGGGCACAGAGGGAGGGCTTGGAACACAAGACCACCAGAAGGTCCTGGATCAGGCCAGTGGCCCATCTAGTCCAACCAGATGTCTCTGTGAAACCTCCAAGCAGAATTTGAACACAGCACCCTCCTGTCTTTTCCAGCAACTGGTCATCAGAACCATTGGCACCTCTGACCAGGAGGCAGAGCATAATCCTGTTGGTGGCCTCTTGAGCGAGGGAGTTCCAGAGTTTGACACTGCGCTGTGTGACCAAGTCCTTCCTTCTTCCTGCCCTTGATCTTTCAACCTGGCTTTTCAGGTGCTCCCCACACCCTCCACCCCCAGCTGACGCGCACAGCTCAGGGCCAAAGCAGCCCTCATTAGCAAGGAAACAGCTGGGCTGGTGTCTGAGCCCAGAGGAGCCAACCTGTAGGCTGGGGGGTGAAGCTGGTTGCCGCACAGACTTGCTGAGGCCCCGAGGGGCTGGAGCTGCGCTTTCCGGGGGCTCCTGCCTCTCTCCAGCGGCTCAGTGGAAGGCAATCCTGCTTCCTTTTGCACAGGTGGGAATCTTTGCCAGAGTTGGTTTCTTTTGCAGGAAGAGTGTGGGAATGTTCAGGGATGCAGGGGAGGATATATTGCTTGATTATAGCCTTTCCAACTTGTGTAAGCAAGTTCACAATTTAGCAGAGTAACATTCCCCCTTTTAAATTCACAGCAGATGTGTTTGCTCAGACTCGCCTCTATAACTGTTCTGGTATTTTTTCCTTATTCCCTCATAAAAGATGTTACGGAAATTACTGGGGGAGGGCACATCTTTAAATTAAATATTACAAATATTATGCCTGAATGTATCCTTTCAACTTGACAGCTCAGGGGAGTTACCTAGCTTTAAAAATAATATAAAATCATATGCTTTCCCAGTTCCCCCATTCCAAAGCTATTTTCCCCTTGAAAAGGGACTCCAGGAAGTTCCCAGAGGTGACAATTGCTGGGCTCATTGTTAGCCAAAGGAAGCCAGATCTCATCACCTGACTCGCCTCAGGCTCCAGACATGCAAAGGAACTTCTATTGTACTTTTGGGTGGTGGGTACTTATGACATATTTGTCTATGCTCATCTTATACCTCAGTCTTGCCCTGCCATGTCTGCTTATGCTAATCTTGTACCAAGGACTTGTCTGGACATAGATAGGTAGCCGTGTTGGTCTGCCATAGTCAAAATAATAAAAAAAGGAATTTTTTATTTTGTCTGGACATGTTTGCCAGGGTTAACCCCTCCCCTTTTGTGACATGTCAGTGATGTAGCAATGATGTAGCAATGATGCTGTACGAACTGTATTCTGGGATATGGTGGGAAAGTTTTAAAAGTCTTTGTCACCCCATCCTCGGGGTTCAAATTTGCTATTTGAACCTATTGTGCAATAATGCAAATGCTTTCACCTGCTGACCCCCCACTTCTGCTATAGAGGGACAGAGGACCCCCTTGATTGTGTGGTGTGGAGGCTTTGCATTTTAGGGCTTGGCAAAAGGAAACCTTGACTCTGTAGCAGGAACCCCCCACCCCAATCATTCAGTTTGTACAAAGGTCACACACACACTCACACACAACATACGCTACACTTCTGTTATAAATTCATAGAAAAGTCAACCATACATCGGATTTGCACTGTTCCACTTTTATTTGACTCCATGAAGGAAGGACTACAAAATGGGGAAGGTTTGATACAGGGCAGCCATAATCCCTTGAGCATCCCAGCACATCCACAGGAGCCCTGCCCAGTTGCTATGCCAACCCTGATGGTCCCAGACAGAAGACAATCAAGATCACAAAGAACTTGCATATGGGAGTGGATTCAGCATGGACTGAAACAAAGGACAATGATCAGATCTTCCCTCTGGGGGCAGGAAACTGCCAACTCCCCTGTGTCTCCTGGAAGTGACTCATGGGAAGGGGGAAAGGAGGAACCAGCCAGGTGACAGGACACTCAGGTTACCACCACAACTCCTCCCTCAACCCCTCCTTTCCGTAATGTATGCATGATGTTTCTGGGGGTGGGCTTGACCTAGAGGATGGGAATTTCAAAAAGTTTTTATAAGGTCTGGCACACCATCTTTCTGGGTCTTTCCTCTCTCCTGCAAGTGAGGGGAACACCCTGTTGCAACAGTTCAATAAAGGCCAAGCCTACAGGCTGCTGTTTTGCTTGGCTGGTTTCTTTGTTTTGTCCAAGGGAGCCCTCGGATTTTTCTGGTAACAACTCACAACAGGACTCTGTCCGGAAGGGACCACCACCAATCGAGGCTGAGGAGGCCCATTCTGTTTTATACTTCTCCCACTCTCGCCCCCAAGATACAGGTTTGGGAGGGTCTTGTATCTTTAAAACATAATATCTGCAACCTCTATTTGACAGTGCAGTGACAGAGGGCGGCCTCTGCCAATCCACCGTAAAAAAAACAATTGCATGTAGGTTTTAAAACAGAGGTTGGAATGTTATCTGCCAGGGAAACTTTAGCTGTGATTCTTGCATTTCAGGGGGTTGGACTCCACAACTCTACAATTCCATGATTCAACAGAGCGGCTTTCTATTGCAGCACATTTTGGCACAAGGGATGCAGCAGCAGCAGCAGCAACACCCAGAACAGGCAAAAGAGAAAAGGAAAAAGAAAAGGAAAACAGCAAGGCAGATTCTTTTGCAAATACCCTAAGGGACTCGCCTTCCACTTTAATGCATTTGAGGTACGACTGAAAAAACATTTGGGGCTCAGCCCAAATCCCCGCCCATCTAGCTGGGTTTCCCAGCCACTCTGGGCAGCTCCCAATAGATTATTAAAACATCAAACATTAAAAACTTCCCTAAAAGCAAGCGTAACGCAGCAGGTCTCTCTCCCATTGTGGAGAGAAAGAGCATTATGGGATGTGGGGAGCAGCAGTGACCTTCTGGGGCCAAGAATGTGGGATGCGGTGTTAGCATCATGGCTGCCCCCTAACCTGCTCTGTAGCAGGGGGCGGTCTGTTGTTGTTGTTGTTTAGTCATTTAGTCGTGTCCGCCTCTTCATGACCCCCTGGACCAGAGCACGCCAGGCCCTCCTGTCTTCCACTGCCTCCCGCACTTTGGTCAAACTCATGCTGGTAGCTTCAAGAACACTGTCCCACCATCTCGTCCTCTGTCGTCCCCTTCTCCTTGTGCCCTCCATCTTTCCCAACATCAGGGTCTTTTCCAGGGAATCTTCTCTTCTCATGAGGTGGCCCAAGTATTGGAGCCTCAGCTTCACGATCTGTATGATGGTCATCCGAACTGAATTCGCCCATTCCCGTCCATTTTAGTTCACTGATACCCAGGATGTCAATACAGTGGTGCCCCGCAAGACGAATGTCTTGCAAGACGGAAAACTCACTAGACGAAAGAGTTTTCCGTTTTGGAGGTGCTTCGCAAAATGAATTTCCTATGGGCTTGCTTCGCAAGACAAAAATGTGGGGTTTTCCCCTCCCCACCCCCTTTTCTAAGCCGCTAAGCCGCTTATCAGCTGATCCGATAAGTCGATAAGCCGCTGATAGCGCTAATAGCGCTAATCCGCTAATCCGTCAATGGGCTTGCTTTGCAAGACGAAAAAACCGCTAGACGAAGAGAATCACAGAACGGATTCTTTTCGTCTTGGGAGGCACCACTGTATTTATTCTTGCCATCTCATTTTTGACCACATCCAACTTACCCAGGTTCATGGTTCTTACATTCCAGGTTCCTATGCAATATTTTTCTTTACAGCATTGGACTTTCCTTTTGCTTCCAGGCATATCCGCAACTGAGCGTCCTTTCGGCTTTAGCCCAGCCGCTTCATCAGCTCTGGATCTACTTGTACTTGTCCTCTGCTCTTCCTCAGTAGCATGTTGGACGCCTTCCGACCTGAGGGGCTCATCTTCCAGCGTCATAACTTTTATATACCTGTTGTCTTTGTCCATGGAGTTTTCTTGGCAGGGATACTGGAGTGGCTTGCCGGTTCCTCCTCCAGGTGGATCACGTTTGGTCAAAACTCTCCACTATGACCTGTCCATCTTGGGTGGCCCTGCACGGCAGAGCTCATAGCTTCTCCGAGTTATTCAAGCCCCTTCACCATGGCAAGGCAGTGATCCATGAAGGGGGCCGCGGTCTGAGGAGCCTATTAACAAATCACAGCTAATTATTGGCACCTGGATGCCCGGCAGCAGCCAAGAGGGCGTACTGGCCTGTTAACCCTGCCCATGCCAAGGCCAGGCACGCACCCAGGAATCCTGCAACATCTTTGCCACCCAGAGAAGGCCAGGCTCTCTCCCTGTCACACTGGATGCTGCTCAGACCCACATGCCCCTCTGGGGCCTTTGCCCCTCTGAGGTCTCTTCTCCAGGAAAGGACTCACCCCAAAGGGGTCTCTGCAGAGGCAGCCCAGAAGAGCTGAGCCAGGGGGATTTGGAAAAGTGGCTGCAGGGCTCTGGACCCAACGGGGGGCCCCTTGCCTGGCCCTTCAGGTGTCCTGATTTTCTAGGGACAGTCCCGGAATCACAGACACCCCCTTCCAGTTTCTGATTTGATCCTGGAAAGTCCCGCTTTTCCTTTTTCCTCCATGTCTCGGGGAAAACAATTAAAAGTGGTGTTTTTAGGTGCAAAAATTGAGTCCCATTTCTGCTGAAAATAATATACCTGCAGCAAATGAAGGAAACTGTGAGCCTGGCATGCAAAGTCATTCCTATAATTTGATCCACTTCAAATCCTTTCATTGCAATGTTTCAGCAGCCAGGCATTTCTTAGGAAACACAGGGAGCGTGATTCCTTCATTGTAAATGGATCTTTACACTGTCTACTCAGAAGGAAGTCCCACTGTATTCAACTGGGTCAAGACTGGGCAGCCTTACATTGCAATCCTAAGGCCCATTGAGCTCAATAGGATTTAGTCTCAGGCATGTTCCTGATCATTCTCACAGTTTCTGTTCTTGTTATAGCTAACCTTTATTCTTGACAGGGACTCAAGGAAGATTACAGCTGAAATCTCATTCCAATCCATTTACGGTATCTGCTGAAGCTGTTGTACATGATCCTTTCCCTCACAATTTTTTTCTTTACAACAACCCTGAGAGGTAGGGGGGGCTGAGAGGTTGTCATTGGCTGAAGCTGACTGATTTAGATGTGCCCATGACATGGGGGGGGGGGCAAGATCAAATGCAGTAGAAGCTTATTGGTGTAGAATAGGTAAAGGTAAAGGGACCCCTGGCTATTAGGTCCAGTCGTGGCCGGCTCTGGGGTTGCGGCGCTCATCTCGCTTTATTGGCCGAGGGAGCCGGCGTACAGCTTCCGGGTCATGTGGCCAGCAGGACTAAGCCGCTTCTGGTGAACCAGAGCAGCGCACGGAAACGCCGTTTACCTTCCCGCCAGAGTGGTACCTATTTATCTACTTGCACTTTGACATGCTTTCGAACTGCTAGGTTGGCAGGAGCAGGGACCAAGCAGTGGGAGCTCACCCCATCGTGGGGATTCGAACCACCGATCTTCTGGTTGGCAAGCGCATGGCTCAGTGGTTTAACCCGGAGCGCCACCCACATCCCTGTAGAATAGGATGTCCCTATTTTCATCGGAGAAATGTTGGAGGGGATGCCTTGGCCCTCCCTGTGTTTTCAGGCTTCATCATTTCCTTCTCCTCCGTGGCTCTTCCCTCTTTCTATTGCCTTTTCCACCTCAAAAAAATTGTAAGTTCCTTGGGGCAGGGACCTACTCCCCCCCCTCTTTTCGTTCTGTAGGGTGCTAGGTATCACAACAGGAATGATAGCACCAATAGCAGGCTTGTCTCTCCAAGGTCATGAGGGAAGCCCACCCATCCCACTCTGGGTGCCAGCCCCCCAGTCCCACCCCCAGTCCCCTCCCCTTTCTCTCTGCGCCTCCTTCCTGAGTCAGGCAGGGGCCTCTGCTATCAGGCAGACTCAGCCAGGGGGCCAGAAGCCCCTTCCTCCCCCCTTCTCCTTGCCCAGGAATCTCCCATCAAAGCCCCTTCCCCGCTAATTCCCTCTGCCCCCCTCCCAGCCCCACTAATCAGGCTTAGGCAGGGCCTACGCACCCTTATCTGGGGCAGCCAGGACAGGGGGAGCCAGCCGGGCCAGGCTGATACCACAAAGGCAATCAGGAGGCGAGGAGTGGAGCCAAGGCCATGCCGCTCTGCCCCCCCCAGCCCCCCAACCCTTGCTTTGCATGCGCTCTCCAAGGACTCCCTACTCGAGATCAGCAAACACAAGATTCATTAGCCTTTTATCCACTCCTCTGTACTCAGCAGCTGAAAGGGGGGGAGGTGTTAGGAGGGGTGGGCTTCCCTCACCCTGTAAATGAAGGCTGGTGGGCGGTGGGGGGGGTCTGCCTGAGTCATTCCGACACCCCCTTCCCCACACGCAAGTGCTCTCCTTCCACAATCTTGCATCCTGCCTCCAACATCCTATGCAGGGAGCGTGCATGGGGTGGGGGGTGTTAGTTGTGGGTCACGGGGGGGGGAGTTGATGCTCCTGCCCCCCTCTTGCCCCTGCCCCCAGCTCTGACAATGGTCTCCTCCGCAGGCCTCTTGTGGGCTAATGGCGAGGGCCTTTTCACGCCGGGAGGGAGCAGGTGGGGGAAGCAGCTTTTCAGAGGGAAGAAGGAGGGATTCTGCGGGCCATTGGGGGGGGGGCGGGCAGGCGGGAGTGGGGGGCGGGTTAGGCTTTGCTGAAGCATCCTCGACATTGCTTTGTTCTCCCGTCTCCTGCCGGCCAGGATTTGGCAGGCGATGCTCCGCTGGCCTAAAGGAACTTTTGAGTTGCCCTCACCCTCCAACCAGGGAGGGAGTGATGGGGGGGCTGAGGCAGTCCTCCAGTAAGTAGGGACTGAGACTGGAGAGCTTGCAGCTGTGCAAACCCGTAGGATGTGCTGCAGAACTCAGATCTCATCCCTGAATGCCATGCTAATTAATCTGGACTAACTACTGCCTTTTGACCAAACTGCGGGAGGCAGTGGAAGACAGGAGTGCATGGTGTGCTCTGGTCCAGGGGGTCACGAAGAGGCGGACACGACTAAACAACAGCAAACTACTGCCCTAAGGGACACGGGTGGCGCTGTGGGTTAAACCACAGAGCCTAGGACTTGCTGATCAGAAGGTTGGCAGTTCAAATCCCGTTGCTCAGTCCCTGCTCCTGCCAACCTAGCAGTTCAAAAGCACGTCAAAGTGCAAGTAGATAAGTAGGTACCACTCCAGCCGTCTTATTCAGGACAGGAGACGTGGAAAGCCCAGAGGAACTGAATGCTCCACCACATGTGGAGCCTTGAAAGCAGCTTTCCTTGGCCTGGTCTCTCTCCAGATGTTTTGGACGGCAACCACTCACATCAGCACCAGCATTACGTGACCATGTTAGAAGCATAGGATCATAGAATTGTAGAGTTAGAAGGGGGAGGTTCTAGTCCACCCCCCTGCAATGCAGGAATCTCAGCTGTCTGGGGATGTATAATTCAAAGCACCAGGAGGGCCCCAAGTTGGGGGGTGGCTCTGCAAGCCTCTTAGAAGGCATGCTCCACCACCAATCAGCTGATTGACACCGGAGGTCTGCCTTCAGAGGAAGCTTCTGTGGCCGCCCATCAGCTGATCAGAAGCTACAGGGAGCTCCTTTGAACTCTGGCAGGTGTCAATCACCTGATGTGATTATTACCTCTGGGGATGGAAAGGTGGCCTGTACTGCCCACTAGTTAAAGTTGGCCCATGAAGGGTGCAGGGCTAAAGGATCTGGCCTGCTGACTCGATCTAGTTCCCCAGCCCTGTTTCGAAGGAATTCACTGTCTGCCCCCTGATCTGAGGCAAGACAACCTATGGGGCAAGCCCTATCATTGGGCAGAGCAAAGCTGTTGCTTCAGGCAGCAGAGTGGTTTGAGCTGTCATGGAAGGGCAGCGAATGGTTACTTATTACACAGTGGGATTTTCTGCCCCAGGTTCCAAACTAACTTGGCCAGCCTCATTGTGAACCCTAGACCTTGTTGGATGGATTTAGATGATTAGGAGTGGATGTTGTTGTTGTTTAGTTGTTTAGTCGTGTCTGACACTTTGTGACCCCTTGGACCAGAGCGCGCCAGGCACTCCTGTCTTCCACTGCCTCCCCCAGTTTGGTCAAACTCATGCTGGTAGCTTAGAGAACACTGTCCCACCATCTCATCCTCTGTCGTCCCCTTCTTCTTGTGCCCTCCCAACATCTTTCCCAACATCAGGGTCTTTTCCAGGGAGTCTTCTCTTCTCCTGAGGTGGCCAAAGTATTGGAGCCTCAGCTTCAGGATCTGTCCTTCCAGTGAGCACTCAGGGCTGATTTCCTTAAGAATGGATAGGTTTGATCTTCTTGGGGTCCATGGGACTCTCAAGAGTCTCCTCCAGCACCAGAATTCAAAAGCATCAATTCTTTGGCGATCAAGCTTCTTTATGGTCCTTCTTTATTAACTATCCTTCCTCTTTTATGTAAATACCTATTTCAGCAGGGCAAGTTCACCATCAGTGTGCAGCTTATCTGGAGAAGTTTTTAGGACAGGTTTGCATAAGCTTCTAGAACTAGGATGATACCCAAGGATGAACTATTAGTACATCTCAGAACCTTGATGGACGGAGGCCTCTACTGGAGCTGCATGGGGTCCTCCCGTGTCCCTGGTGGTCTCCTCCCTTCTCCCTCTCCCTGCATTGCTCAGGTGCCTTCCCTTCTTCTCAGCAGCAATGCTCTGCATCCAGGCGGAGATCCCCTCTTTCCACCCGCCTGCCGCCGGCTACCTGTTTGGGAGTCTGGCAGCCCCCCGGGTGAGGGCAGGCTGTCTGTGTTGCACGGGCAATTACGGCTGGGGGATAGGAAGGGCTCAGTATCACAGCTGACAGCGGCCAAGGGCCCCCCAGGGAAATGAGGGCGATGGGTCCGCAAGGGCCCTTGGCTAATTAAAGGTGGGGAGGCGCATGTGGGAAGAGGCCTGGCTGGCGCTGGGGCCTGATAGCGAGTCAACACACACATCTGCTCCACGCCAGCTCAGGGCAGGGCGATAAATCACAGCAGTGCCACCCCCCCTCCACTCCCCTGCACCCAGCCTGGCCTGGAGCAGCCCCCTCCTCCGCTCCCCACACCCGCCCATCCTTGCCTGCCAAAGGGGCACATGTGTTTGGAGATCCTTTGCCATTAAGGGAGAGGGAATTGGCAGGGGAGACGGGTTTAGAGAACATTAACCAAGCTGCCACATGTGCTTTTCAGTTGATTATCCTCCAATTAGTCCTGCAGGCGGGGGCTGCCCGCTGCCAGCTCCACAGTCATGCAACACTGGAGGAACCCGGCCGGCCACCCAAGCCCCCCCCCCTTGTGCAAGGTGTGGGGACGGCTTGCATGTGGGGAGTCCTCACTGGACTCCCATGAAACTTCCTCCTCCTCTTGGCTGCACATCACCCAAACTGAAGCGGAAATAGTTCGCCTCCAGGAGAGAAGTCCAGGTGAGTGAGAAAAAGACAGGTTGGTTGTGGCTCGTGAAGTTAAGGTGTGGGGCACAGAATGCCCAGTTGGTCAGAGGGTGGGTGCATAGAAGGTGTCCACCTGAACAGGCACCCTTGGGTCTGCGTATGGAAGCACAACTGGGCACGTGAATGGAACGGCCTGCAAATGATACGATACGATACAATACAATACGACACGACAATATTTATTGTCATTGTCCCATACAGAACAACGAAATTGAACATCAGACATTCAAAAACCCACAAGCCTGCTATCCCAACCTGGTTAGCCCCCTAAAAACTCTGACACCCCATAATTAAATACAATATACTCCCATAGAGACTGCCTTACGCTGCGTTTAAAACCAAAAATTGCATTTGGATAGAAACTGTTTCTCAGGGGGCTAGTCCTTGCCTTTATAACCCTGGACCTTATTCCAGAAGGCAGAAGCTGAAAGAGATCATTTCTGGGGTGCGCACTATCCTGCGTTATCTCTGCAGCTTTCTTATAGCACGTGGAAGCGTAGATTTGATCCAAGGTGGGAAGAGTGCATCCAATTATTCTCTCCGCAGTCTTTACAACCCTGGACAGCATTGTTTTTCCCCTGACCGTGCAGCTCCCAAACCACACACACAGACCATGAGTTAATACACTCTCCACAGTGCAATGGTAAGATGCCATCAACAGGTCCTGAATGAACCCTAAGAGCCTCTTTGACGGTGGAACAAAGTGGAGGTTTTTTAAAAACAGGGTTCTTTAGCTGTGATCACAGGGGATTGGACAAGATGATCCCTTGGGGTACCTTCCAATTCTGGAATTCTATGTCTCCATGAAAATTGTACAAGGAATGGTGTAGATCAGCTCCCAGTGAAGCCCTCTGCCCTGACTCACTGCCCTTCCCCAGGCAACTTCAGCTTGCATGCATCTTGCAAGGCCAGCTGCCCACCGTTCCCACTCCTCCTTGGCCCAGCTGCTGGCACCCATGTGATGCACAAGGCCAAGGCTTGGCATCTGCAGCTGCCTGTAGAGCGCAAGAGAGACCCAGCTGGGCTCTGGCTCCTGCGATGAGAGGGCAGCTCTGACCCAACACTGAGAAGCCCGAGGTGGTCTGGGCAGGACGTGCCCAAGGAAAGAGGTCTTAGGGTCAGTTCAAAGTCTGGCATTTCCACAGCAGATAGGAGGCCTGGCCAAAGTGTAGACAGAGGGGTGATTATCTCCCGCACAAAAGCAACAGTGTTTGTTCTGAGGCCTTCTCTGGAAAAAGCAGATGGTCGGAGATGTGATACAGTTCTAAAGTTTTGGACGGAGCTGGGGCTTTGTCCAAACAAGGGCTCAAAGGGATGGAGCCCTGGAACTGGGTTTGAATCTCAGAGCTTATAGCTTTGGAACATACAAAGTTGTCATGAAGACAAGAGTCCCCCTGAGCCTCTCAAGTTGTCACATCCATGAATGATTCACATGCTGCTTTAAAGTAATAGTTGGCCAGACCACACCTGGAATCCTGTGTCCAGTTCTGGGCACCACAATTTAAGAAGGATGTTGACAAGCTGGAAGGTGTGCAGAGGAGGGCAACCAAGATGGTCAGGGGTTAAAAAACCAAGCCTGATGAGGAACGGTTGAAGGAGCTGGGTATGTTTTGAAAACATTTGTAGCTTTGAGTTGAAATGTTTTGTAATGACAATACAAGGGGTTGATTTACATTTAATAAGGGGAAATATAAAAGGTAAAAAGGTAAAAAAGTGGTTATAGAAATGCTAATAAAGTAAATACGTATGGAAATCAGAAAGAGGGGAGGGAGGAGGTCGATGCTCGGACAGAGCGATGGTTGAGCTTATTGATTTATGTATGGATATTGTGATTGCAAAAAATGATTGCAAAAAATGTAATAAAAATTATTTTTAAAAAAGAAAGAAAGAACTGGGTATGTTTAGCCTGGAAAAGAGGAAACTGAGAGGAGACAGGAGAGCCCTCTTCAAATATCTGAAGGGCTGTCCCATGGAGGACAGAGCGAGCTTGCTTTCTCCCTCTCTGGAGGGTAGGATTTGAACCAATGGCTTGAATTTACAAGAAAGCAGATTAAACACAAGAAAAAAACTTTCTTTTTCTTTTCACAGAATTGTAGAGTTGGAAGGGACCCCACAGGGTCATCTAGTCCAACCCATCTAGCAATGCAAGAATCTCAGTTAAAAAATCCCTGACCCAAAGGGCCATCCAGCTTCTGCTTAAAAACCTCCAAGGTGTGGGATGTAAACACAGGAGCAGTCAATGACAACATTCCTAGAGTGTACATGTTAGAACATGGGGAGGGATGTCTGTCCAGCAAGCAGGTAAACTTCCTGGGGACGGACTTCCTCCACATGTGACCAGAGGTGGGTGTGGCCTCACCTGTGCAGGTGATGACAAAAGCACAGGGCAGGCAGCCACTCTCTCTCTCTCTGCCATTTTCCTTCGATGAGGAAGCATCTAAAGATGCTCTCTTGGCTCTCAGCCAAGAGAGGAGATAAGGACTATCTTGCTACAAGATAGATTCTGAATGTATGTAACCTTTTTAAGCTGTCTGCCTTCTGGGATCATATTGTGAACAGAACGTGAGTAAACTCTTTTATACTTTTATAAAGACTGTGTTGTGTCTTGTATTTTAAGAGGGAACAAAGGGGAAATTACCAGAGTAATTATTATAGAGGTTCTAGCGAACCTGTGCACACGTTACCATTGCGAACTTAAAGGGGAATGTCTATAAACTCTGCTGATATTTTGGGAACTTGTTAGCACAAGTTGGATAAGGATATAATTAGTCAATATATCCTCTCCTGCACCCCAGAACATTCCCACAGAAGGAAGGAGAGTCCACCACCTTCTGAGGGAGCCTTCTCGACTGTCAAACAGCTCTTACTGTCAGAAAGTTCTCCTTAATTGTCAGTAAGAATCAAATTCCATGCAGTTTGAAGCCATTGGTTCGAGTCCTGCCCTCTGGAGCATAATAATAATAATAATAATAATAATAATAATAATAATTTATTATTTATACCCCGCCCAACTGGCTGGGTTTCCCCAGCCACTCTGGGCGGTTTCCAACAAAGTATTAAAATACAGTGGTCTGTTAAAAGCTTCCCTAAACAGGGCTGCCTTCAGATGCCTTCTAAAAGTCTGGTAGTTGTTGTTCTCTTTGACATCTGAAGGGAGGGCGTTTCACAGGGCGGGTGCCACTACCAAGAAGACCCTCTGCTGCATCTTCCAGGGGACAACCCTTCAGATACTTGAACGTGGCTATCATATCATCTCTCAGTGATGCTAGAACCCAAGAGGCTCGTCCACTGGGTGGTGGGAAATTCTGGAGAGACAGAATTACAAATGATTCTCTTCTGTAATCGGCTATCAGGAGGTTTGGATTTGGCCACCACCTTAAAAAGGTAAAGGTAAAGGGACCCCTGACCATTAGGTCCAGTCATGGCTGACTCTGGGGCTACGGCGCTCATCTCGCTTTACTGGCCAAGGGAGCCGGCATACAGCTTCCAGGTCATGTGGCCAGCATGATGGCTTTTAAAAGAGAACAAATTCACGAGGGAGACTTGGGCAGATGGTTCAATCTCCCTTTCTCTCGCTTCCTCATTTCCCCAGACTTCCACATCAGCCTGCAATACATATTTTTTTAGCAAAAGTCCTCTGCAAATGTCTTCTGATAAGCACATCTTTGCATGCAAATTTTCCTAACCGGCTCACTTCTGCAAAGCAACTTCCCCCATCACGTTGTATTTTTGTATGTTGTCTTCACAAATACATGCATTTTGATGGACACTTAACCCTAATAATGTGCAGTTTTTTATGCATTACTTGGCTGGAGAAATGCAGCGAAATACCTGCAGAAGTGTGAATTTTCAGCTGACAGCTGTTTCCTTTTGCATGTTGTTGCAAAAGATGCTAATGGGGTTCATTTTAAATATGAACTGGCTGGAATCTCTCACCCATCCCTGTTCAGGAGCCAGGAGGGGCGGCTGCCCACTGCTAATAGCTGACTGGAGCTTCCTTGTTCAGAGGTTTCCTGTACCTGCGAATATCAGGGCTGCTGCACTCGGATGCTTCCGGGCTTCCCAGAGGCAGCCGGGCTGGCTGCTTCGGAAACAGGATGCTGAACTAGACAGACCCTCGGTCTGATCCAGCTCCAGGGCTCTTCTGCTGTTTAGGCAAGCGCAAAGAGAACCGCGAAGGAGAGAGGGAGGCAGGGATGTGCGGCAAGCAACTTTATGGAATCTGGAGAGAGGAAGTGGGAACATCTATTCCACTGAACGCAGGACAAGAGGCGACAAGGTTAAGGGCCAGGGAAGTGGATTTGGGGAGTGCATATTCTACGCTAAGAAGAAAGAGGAAGAATTCTGCCTTGCAGCAGCTTGCCTTTTGCATATCTGTAATTCTGCATCTTGAGCGCAAATTGACACAACTGAGCTTATCTGCAAATCTCTGTGAGAAGTCAAAGGAAGCCTTGCATTCTTTGGGGATGGTTTTAAATAGACGGATGAGGTGTCAAAGCACAGAACATATACATTTGCAGAAAGCCATTGTCTCTGAATCAGATTAACTGGAAAGAAAGAGAAAGTAAGTGCGTGTTTCAGGCTTTGAAACATTTGTAGTTATTGGGTGCTCTGGGTTCAGCTGTTGCAGTGCTGCGGAATGTCAATAAACGTCCCAACTCCTCAGAAGGTTTTTTTATTTTTTAAAAAAACTGACTAGGGATGTAGGAGAAATTCAATTCAGTTCACATTTAAACCCAAATTTATCATAAACATCCCAACCCATCAGAAGGCGTATCGCCATATCCACTTATCATATTTGCACTTTCTGGAACAATATGAGAAGTGAAACACAGTCATCCGTTAAAATGTTCACTTATCTGAATTTTGCAATGCAGTTTTTCAAGCAAACAATGGAGTAGACTGGTTGAAGTAAGCTGACACTGGTAGCATAGGTTCATTAATGGGTTTACTCTGAGTAGAACTTAGTTAAAGGCTGAGCTTTCTAATTCTGCTTTAGGACCATTAGGCAGGGGAAATGGGGGATAAGTAGAAACAAACAAACAAACAAACAAACAAACAAACAAACTGTACAATAATCATTATTATTTGCTTATGTATATGGCACCATTGCTTTGGGAAGAGGACAGGCCTCTGCCCCAAGGAGCTTGCAGTGTAAAATCCCACCCAAGGGGCATCACAGAGGAGGGAGAAGGAAGTGGAGGTGGCTGCTGCTGCTGGCCCAGGGAAACAAGATACAGCTGTTGCATATTTGTGGTATGATAAGGTTAAAGCACACAAAGCGTTTAAAGACCACATAGTAAGAAAAGCACTGTTTAATGTCTGGATAAGATATAAGGATTTGTTAGAAAATAAAACCCCAAGATGGTTGTCACCAATGGAAGCAAAGGCTCAGAAAAAACTCAATATGGAGGCCAAATGGCCGAAGTATTGGAAAATTTTGGAACAAGAGGGTGACAGATTAAAACTGCAGAGCTTTGAAAAATTAAAAAACAGAGTACGAGATTGGCTCCATTATTATCAAATAATGGAGGTGTAAAATTTGGATTAAAAAATTGGCTTCCAGATGGAAAAATCAAAGTTGGAAACAGAATTGTTAGACCCTAAAGTTAAGAATTTGTCAAGAATGTATAACTTGCTGTTGAAATGGAATACTCAAGATGAAATGGTGAAATCTGCTATGATTAAATGGGCACAAGATGTTGGACATAACATAATGATGGCTGACTGGGAACAGTTATGGACCACAGGTATGAAGTTTACGGCATGTAATGCCTTAAGAGAGAATATTATGAAAATGATATACAGGTGGTACATAACACCAGTCAAGCTTGCAAAAATCTATCATTTGCCCGATAATAAATGTTGGAAATGTAATGAAACTGAAGGTACATTCTTTCACCTTTGGTGGACGTGCCCAAAGATTAAGGCATTCTGGGAGATGATCTATAATGAAATGAAAAAGGTATATAAATATACCTTTCTGAAGAAACCAGAGGCCTTTCTCCTGGGCATGGTCGGCCAATTATTGTCAAAGAAAGATAGAACTTTCTTTATGTACGCTACAACAGCAGCAAGAATACTCACTGCGAAATACTGGAAGACACAAGATCTACCTACCAGGGAAGAATGGCAGATGAAGTTGATGGACTATATGGAACTGGTGGAAATGATTGGCAGAATTCAAGACCAGGGAGAAGAGTCGGTGGAAGAAGATTGGAAAAAATTTAAAGTATACTTACAGAAACATTGTAAAATTAATGTTAGAAGGATGCGGGGATGAATTAACATGGTTTTAGTAGAAATGCAACAAAGAATTAAGTAAAAGTTGATTGATATTGGGTTAAATTGAAAAAAAATTAAGGTTAGATCGTTAAAACTATAGAATCAAAATTGAGAAAGATGGGAAGAACTTGCTGAAATAGTGAATTGAACTAGAATACAAAAAAAAGGGATGTGTGAGGAGGTCGATGAAATAAGCTAAGGAAAGGCAAAGACATGGAATATTGGATGTGTTTTTTTAGCTTCTTTTTTGTCTGGTTTTTTTTTTTTGCTGTATTATTGTATGGTTTTTATATGTTTTATGTGTTTTGTTATTGTTTTTTTCTACTTTATTGTTATTTCTTTTTTTCTTCTGTAACTTTTAAATTTTTAATAAATATCATTAAAAAACAACAAGATACAGCTGTTTCAGATAATGGCACAGAATCAGGGAACTGAATTGCTCCTGCTCTCATAGCCCAATGGGGCTGTGCTGCCCTGGAATATCAGCTCTGAAATATCACCTGTCCTACCAGGGTCTTCAAGTGCCAGACTCTGTGGTCATAGAATCATAGAATCACTACACCATGGTGTAGTGGTTAAGAGCGGTAGACTCGTAATCTGGGGAACCGGGTTCGCGTCTCCGCTCCTCCACCTGCAGCTGCTGGGTGACCTTGGGCCAGTCACACTTCTCTGAAGACTCTCAGCCCCACTCACTTCACAGAGTGTTTGTTGTGGGGGAGGAAGGGAAAGGAGAATGTCGGCCGCTTTGAGACTCCTTAAAGGGAGTGAAAGGCGGGATATCAAATCCAAACTCTTCTAGCGAGCGACCTCGGCCCTGAATGGGAAGCCTGGACTTTGAAAGTCATCTAATCTTCCTTGCTGTTTTATACTGTATTGTTTTAATTAGTGTTTTTATAGTTGTTTTGATTTTGTGTGGAGTGCCCTACCTGGGTGGATGGAGCAGCCAAGTAATTTCGTTGTCCCCGAGAGGGGGCAATGACAATAAAGATATTATTATTATTATTATTATTATTAGTTGGATGCCACACACTTATTTTCTCCCATCAACTTGCTTCCTTCACAACTCAGCACACACATTCATACAGCCACACTCATGTCCCTTCTGGGCCTCCCTGCACCTCTCCCTCCAGAGCAGCAGTAGAAATAGATATAGACACTAGGAGAGGATATATTATTTAGTTATTATCTTTCCTTGCTTTCCATGAGATCAGCAGAGTACCATCCTTTGCAGGTTTAAACTTGGAAGGTTGATTTAACCTTCTAGAAAAAATAATCCAGGATGCTTTGAGGCAGACTGGATTTTCCTGGTATTGCCCCTTTTCTCCCTCTTAACATAACAATCACATGAACATGGTTTTGAAATAAAAGTAATATTTACTTACATAATCTAGGTCTTGAAGCAGGAATTACAGCGGCAAAACGAAGACAGGTTTATAACCACTATCTAAGGTACAAAAAAAAAGGGACGCAGCTGGCGCTGTGGGTTAAACCACAGAGCCTAGGACTTGCGGATCAGAAGGTTGGCGGTTTGAATCCCCACAACGGGGTGAGCTCCCGTTGCTCGGTCCCTGCGCCTGCCAACCTAGCAGTTCGAAAGCACGTCAAAGTGCAAGTAGATAAATGCTCTGGCAGGAAGGTTAACAGCGTTTCCGTGCGCTGCTCTGGTTCGCCAGAAGCGGCTTAGTCATGCTGGCCACATGACCCGGAAGCTGTACGCCGGCTCCCTCGGCCAATAAAGTGAGATGAGCGCTGCAACCCCAGAGTGGGCCACGACTGGACCTAATGGTCAGGGGTCCCTTTACCTTTACCTTTACCTTTAAGGTGCAAAAGTACGGAAACAGTGTCTGAGCTGCAGAGCTGAGACACACACGTGTGGTCATCTTGGAAGCATGATGAAGAAAGAGAGAGGTGCCCAGGCAGGGAGGAAGTATGCAGTGCTACAACTTCCTGCCAAGGCAGACGAAGGAAATGATCTCACAGAGTTCTCTCTAGCAAATTTTATAGGAAAGCCCTGCGAGCGCCAGCCCCTTGATGGGCCCATCTGGCAAAACACTAATTGTTGGTTTGGCCGCAATCACGTTGTATAGCAGCCCATGCCAAGGCAAAGACCTTGGGGTGCAAAGCTTTGCCCAGTTGCAGAGAAGAGCTTGACTGTTTCAGACTGCTGCTATTAAGAACTGTTTTCTTCTTCTGTCTTGGTGCGTTGCTTGACTCACTGTCAGTGTGCCTCTTAACATCATGTGCTGTGTCTGCTCAGTGAAGGCACCTTTCTGAAGCCAACCTGCTCTTCCAATGTGCCTGGCATTGTGAAGACATGTGGGAGGAAATGGTGAGTGGGCAGCTCTGCCCTTTGAGAAAGGACCAGGGTGGCGGCTGCCCTCTCTCTTCCCAGCAATCCCAGTAACAGTACCTCTCTGTTCTCCCTTGGTCAGTCCCCACTCAGAGTCCTGTTCCCAGTTTGGGGCTCTGTTGTTTAAGGCTATTGACAAGATGGCATGTGCACAGAAGAGGGTGACAAAGATGGTGAAGGGCTGGGAATCCAAGCCTTATGAGGAATGGTTGAGAGGGTTGCGTATGTTTAGCCTGGAGAAGACAGAGAGGTGATATGGAAGCCATTTTCAAATATCCAGAGAGCAAGGTTGTTTTCTGCTGCTCCAAACCAGGGGTGCTCCAACAAGAAAGGAAATTCTGACTCAATGTTAGGAAGATGTTTCTGACTGTGGAACGGAAGGAGAGTGGACTCACCGTCATTGGAGGTTTTTAAGCAGAGGTCAGATAATAATGATAAATTTTATTTATACCCACCCTCCCCTGCCAAAACCGGGCTCAGGGTGGCTAACACCAGATATAAAACAATTGATTGGAATAAAACTAAAAAAACAAGATTACAATATAACATTAAAATGCAGCCTCATTTCAGCAGAAACTGAATAACTTTTTGGGGGATGAAAACGTCAAGCCTTCACCAAGGCTAACTATCCAGACTGGTCCTACGATGGCCAAATGTCAGGGATTCTTGAGTCCCGGACTGCAAGACATTGGACTAGATGACCCAATTCTGCAATTCCATGACTCTATTTCTGGACCAGCCCAGCTGCCCAGGTGACCCAAATGGGTTGCTTGTGCATGCGGTTTTTGTAAGCACACCAACGTAACAGCTGTTCCTTGCCAACTTCTGCTTCAGTGCCAGGTGGGCTCAGGGGGCATACCTCTAGGATCATGCGGTGCAGCCTTTCGGTTGGGGGGGGGAATAGCAATTATTGGGCCAGTCTTGTGTCTTTGCAGTTGTTGCTTTGGTCCACCTGCCCTTCGTCTTCCAGTTGCAGACCTGAGCTTTGACAGTGGGAGCCGGTTCTGGGTAAGTTGGGCGAGACAGCAGGACTTGCAAAGAGATTTCAAAGGAGATCCTGGTGGAGGCCTCTTGCAGGGTCTGTAACGATCACCACCAAGGCCAGATGGTGCCTGCGCCATCTCCCTGCGCAGCCTGCTGGAACAAGGCTGGCGGACCTTGGAGGCTCTCATCAAAATGCTAATGTGGGAGAATCTCTCTCACCTCCCCCCAGACAGCAGCCTAACCCCATCATGTCCCCCATCCTCTGTTCTTCTGTGCTTCTGTCCCTGGGGCACCCAGGCTTTCCTCTTGCTCTGAACCCCACCCCCCAAACCTGGACCTAGCTGTTGGTGGTGGGAAGGGTGATCATCTCCCCAAGATGAAGTTTCATGTTCTTAGTCTTGGCAACTGGGTGGAGAATTAGGGCAAAACATTATACTGTATATATATATATGGGACGCGGGTGGTGCTGTGGTCTAAACCACAGAGCCTAGGGCTTGCTGATCAGAAGGTCGGCAGTTCGAATCCCCGCGACGGGGTGAGTTCCCGTTGTTCTGTCCCAGCTCCTGCCCACCTAGCAGTTCAAAAGCACGTCAAAATGCAAGTAGATAAATAGGGAAGGTAAATGGCGTTTCCGTGCGCTGCTCTGGTTCGCCAGAAGCGGCTTAGTCATGCTGGCCACATGACCTGGAAGCTGCACGCCGGCTCCCTTGGCCAATAAAGCGAGATGAGCGCCGCAACCCCAGAGTCGGCCACGACGGGACCTAATGGTTAGGGGTACATTTACACTCTCTCTCTCTCTCTCTCTCTCTCTCTCTCTCTATATATATATATATATATCCCCTTCCATGGTTACCATTATCAATCTTTTTTTCAACTGCTTCCCTTGCTTTCTCTATATTGTTAAGAAAAACAGATCATTTTCACCATAGGTTTTATTGTACATTACAAGCATTAATCAAATCTGCCAAAGGTTTTAGTTGTTTACGGTGTTCTCCTGGATACATTACGAATTTTCCCCATTCTTTTTTAAAACCCTTCTCTTCCTGGTTTCTGGTTTTCCCGGTCAATTTCGCCATTTCTTCATCAGCCCCTCGTCTCTGGTCAGGACTTTATCTTCTTTCCATCTCTAGGCCAGAAGTATTCGTGCGGCTGTCGTCGCATACATAAATAATCATTTCTGCTCCTTTGGAATTTCTGCACCTACAATACCTAGTAAAAAAGCTTCTGTTTTTTTTTTTGTTTTTTGTTTACAAACGAGGGCAAAACAAATTTCAGCTCGTTGGTGCCTGAGCTAATTGTCTTGTGGGGTTCCTACCAACTTTACAATTCTTTGAGTCTGTGGTTCTATGAGTCTATGGTTCAGTTTAAGGACCCCCTCTAGACTGGTGGCGGGGGACGCGGGTGGCGCTGTGGGTAAAACCTCAGTGCCTAGGACTTGCTGATCGTAAGGTCGGCGGTTCGAATCCCCGTGGCGGGGTGAGCTCCCGTCATTCGGTCCCAGCTCCTGCCCACCTAGCAGTTCGAAAGCACCCCTAAGTGCAAGTAGATAAATAGGTACCGCTTTATAGTGGGAAGGTAAACGGCGTTTCCGAGTGCTGCGCTGGTGCTGGCTCGCCAGAGCAGCTTCGTCACGCTGGCCACGTGACCTGGAAGTGTCTTCGGACGGCACCGGCTCCCGGCCTTTTGAGCGCCAGTCGGTCACGACTGGCCCATACGGGCAGGGGTACCTTTACCTTTACCTAGACTGGTGCCATTTGGTATGGGGGCACACTTTCTGCAACATGTCATTGATACAAAAATAATGCATTAGCGGTAGATATATTTTCGACTGCCCACACCTCGTTCCACTTTATGAGTTGTTCTCTGATGGTTCCTCAGTGCTGGGGCATCATGGGGGGGGCATGGGGGGCAGCTATAGTGCAGCAAAAGCAGGACGAGGCAATGCCAACCCTGGAACATTTGTGGCACGGAAAGTTTCAGAGTTTCAGCAGGAACTTGTGGGACATGCACTGGTTGGAAGTGAATAATAATAATAAATTTTATTTATACCCCACCCTCCCTGGCCAGAGCTGGGCTCAGGGCGGCTAACACTGATAAAATCACAGTAAAAACATAAATACAGGTTAAATGCAGCCTCAATTTTAAAAGTAGCTGATAGATCAAGACCATAAGGGGAGGGAAACATAAGGGTCAGAGGGAGTCCAGACCAAAGGCCTGGTGGAACAGCTCTGTCTTGCAGGCCCTGCGGAAAGATGTCAAGTCCCACAGGGCCCTAGTCTCTTGTGACAGAGCGTTCCACCAAGTCGGGGCCACTACTGAAAAGGCCCTGGCCCTAGTTGAGACCAATCTAACCACCTTGCGACTTGGAACCTCCAAAGTGTTGTCATTTGTGGACCTTAAGGTCCTCTGTGGGGCATACCAGGAGAGGCGGTCCCGTAGGTATGTGGGTTCTAGGCCGCATAGGTCTTTAAAGGTAGATCTTGAAGTGGTACATCTTCCCCAAAACTTTTGCAGGTGCAATGAGTATTTCAGCTGGTTGTCATTTCTGTATTGAAGTTGGGATCACATATAACTGCCCCAATGTCGTCCTGGCCACAAACCATCATGGGCGCACAGTTAAAAGGATGGGGCCTGAATCTTTTGCAATGCAGACACTTGTGAGTGGAAGGCAATCTGCCTTTTGTTCCAACAGCCAAAGCTCACGAAGCTCTCAGGGCAGAGCAGGAAGGGGGCTCAGGACCGGAAAGGCAGCGTTTGCTTAGCCCTGCTTGGGAAGGTGTGTGGGTTTGTGTCCAGAGACATCTTGCCCCATCCCTCTACGCCATGGAAACTGACCAGGCTACAAGGAGAGAGGCAGGCAATGGGCGGTGGTGGGGCAGCCTCAGACCCCCAGCTTCTTGATCCCTGCAAGCCTGGCCACGCACTGTGCTGACATCCCCCCCCCCCCAAGTCTACGTGGGGCTGGGAGGGAGGGGCACAGCTTTGTTCCCGCGTCTGGAAGAAAGGGCTGCCCCTGGGGACTGGTGACAAGGATCAGACACTCCATTTGCATAACGGAGGCGCTCCCCGAACAACTTTCCCACACTGCACAGCCGAGATAAAGGGGACCGATCCCTCCTGGCCAATCAGGTGGCTCAGCTGCCCGGCCCTCCCCTCCTCCCTCCCCTCCAGGGAGTGGTTATGACAAATAAGATTAATGTCGCCGCTGCCACCTTGTCCAGGCTGCACAAAGGGCTGTGCACCAGGCAACCCAGGTTACAGCACCCACAGGCCTCGGAGCCAGCTGGGCAAAACGGGGAGGGTGTGTGTGTGTGTGTGTGTGTGTGTGTGTGTGTGTGTGTGTGTTGTGCACTGGTGCACATTAGCTCCACACACATCCTGGGATGTGGATACAAAGGTGTGCAAAGCAAGGCTGGGCTTTCACAAGTGTCTCTGCACCGATGAGCAGCTTGTTCATGTGCGGCAGCTTCCTTGTCCCTCTGCTACAGGTCCTCATGCCGCAGGCTGGCTGATTCTCACACGGCAAGAACATTGTTACAGCAGAGATGTGATGGGGAGGAACCAGCCTTTTCCCCCCGGTGGTTCTACTTGCGAGACAGGATCTGGGTCTGAGGTAGTTCACCCCCCACCCTTTTAGGAAACATTTTTGTTGTCTCAACAGCAAAAACAGAACAAGAAGATACAGTGCAATGCTACAAAGGAATAGAGAGAGTGGTCAGTAACATCCCATATCCAATCACTTATCCTAACTGGCCTCTCCACACTGTGTCATAGGTATCGACAACAGGTGATATCTTCAAAGGATTTTGAGCCTCTGGCCAAAAGCCAACAGCCTGAAAATTCCTTCTCCTTATCATCATACCTTATTGCTTGCACTTGTTAGCTTCAGATCTCTTCTGCACGCAAAGGACGAGATTTGCAACCAGGGCCGTCTTAAGCATATGCAGCGCTGGAGTGCAAAGATCCACCCGGTGCCCCTAGATTGCCCAGAGTTGTCTTCTTAGGGGGGACGACCCCACAGTTGACCTTTTTTAAGGGAGAGAACCCCCAAAGTTGTTGTCGTTTATTTAAGGAAATAGTTGTTTACCTTTAGAACGGATGCGGAACACAGGGACTCATAGCACCAACCAACAGGGGTGCCAGCACCCCATGCACAGGGGCGTACGAAGGTGGGATCCATGTGCTCCTATTCATTGGGTTTTGTTGCTGTTGTCGGTGCTATCGGTGTGCAGTGGATCCTGTCCGGAGAGCTTTCCTCCACTGCTGCTTCCATTCCCCGTCGTTCTGTGCTGTCACCCCACGTTGGGTGGCGCTGGGAGCATGCGCTGACAGTGGAAAAGCCAGCAAAGGAACCCACAGCTCGGCGCATGCAACAGGATGCATCGTGTGGTGCCCACAACGTTACACGGTGCTCTGGGCACGGTGCCGAAACAGTTAGCTGCCATGCAGCTGGGGCAAGAGCCGACAGCCGAGCGGAGCAGAGCCTGTCGGAGTGCCATGGGCTCTTCTGCTGTGGGCAGCTTAGCGTGAGTTTGGGGGCAAGTGTTGGAGTCTGGGGAAGATCTGCGCATGGTGCTTCAATGGGCTCCGCTTGGCTGTCAGTGGCTGTTCCCCAGACTCCAGTGCTCGGCCCCGGACTCTTGCCCTGGCGCCCCTGAGAGCCCGGCTCCCAGGTGCTGTGCACCCCTAGCACCCATGGTTAATACGGCCCTGTTTGCAAGCAAGCAGTGGTGCTTCCTTTCTGCAAAACGTGTCAAAGTCCCTTCTTGTGGGGGCACTGCTGTCCAACTGACTTCCCAAAAAGAGCTTCTCCCATGGCAGCCATGGGTTCTCCTCTTGCTAGCATGCTCAGGAATACATGGGGCCCACTTTTCAGTACTGATGTGGAAAAGAAAGGGAGGAAGACTACAAAGCCTTTTGGAGCACCAGCAATAAAACCTGGAAAGGGACACTTTCATTTTCTGCAAGGCCAGAAGGGTCAGAGTTCTCAGGTCAGAGTCCATCACATACCAGGCAGTTCAGGTTACACAATGATAGTTGCTTGGCAGGCCTTGTGCAACAAGGATCCCCAGAAGACCAGACTTTTTGTGATGGAAAAATGCAAGGGACAGCGGAGGACAGCAGCACTTGCTATGACACAACGTCATCGAATCAGGATGAAGGCTTACGAAACAGGCTGCTTGGAGGGGCTGTAAGTTGCCCAGACCAGATTGAGGAAAGACCTTTCACCGTCCTTTGTTCCTGAAAGCATCTCCCCCTCCTCGCTGATGCTACGGAGGGTCATGGGGGAGGGGAGGGAATAACTCTCAACAATGCCCCATGCCAGCAGGGGAGAGGGCGCAAAAACACCGCCCCAGCCTGCCCCCTTCCACCCACAACCAACCACCCAAACTGCATCTGTGCCAGTGTGGCCTTTACCAGAACTGTGGGTGAAAACCTTGATGTTTAGCATCGAGCTCTGACTCCTGGCGCAACAGACAAAAGGGACTTGGGTTCCCTCTTTGGATTCCCTGGCAGAGAGGGATCCTGATTGGAGCGCCACCATGATTAATATATTTCAGGCAGAGCTAAACTCTCTCCCCCTCTGCTCCTGCCTGGGGCGACCTGCTTGCCTCCTCCTCCTCCTGTGGTTCACATTTCGCTAACTGGCTGATTATTCGGAGGAGCCTTGTCATCAGGAGACCTGACTTCAAAAGCTTCTGCTTCTTCAATCCACCAGCGCTGCTTCCCTGGGAGCCCCTCCTTCCCTCCCTCCCTGCCTCCCTTTCCCCCAAACATTTCTCGTTAGGGGGCAGAGCTGCCTTCAAAGCACTTGGGCATGCAGGAGGAGGAGGGCTGGGACTGGGGTGGGGTCTCTGCCACTGCTGCCCATCAGCTCCCTGCTTGCCCCCACAACTTTGCACCAGCCCAGGGGTGTCAGGATTCGTGCCCATGGGCTTTCCCTCTTCTGCTTGAGTCACCATCCCCGCTACATTCATGCACACCCCCCTCCATACATCTCTCTTCTTTATTCTGTACGCAGCAAAGTATTTCAACTTGTTGTCTTCCTTACGCACTGCCCCAGTCTCTGAGTGGTGAGGGTCTCCAGGGCTTCCAGGCCCAAACCCAGGTTTAGTTTCCTTGGAATGAAGATCAGCAGAGACCCTGCAATCTTTAGGATACATGGCTTTATATACACATCTATGCAGCCTGGGGAGGCTCCCAGCATTAACACCCCAACAGATCGTGCTTTTCCTTTGGCCACGGCTTTGGGTCCAGTACACAGCAAGCAGATCTCTGTGTCTCCAGCTTCCGGCCTAATTCTCACACACTGGCTATTGTTCTCCTACCTAGCAGGTGTAATTGTGGTGCTGAAGAAGTCAGTCCAAGTCGTCATGACCTAGGTCCTAGACAAAGGAACTGGTTTGGCAAGCTTGCTCTTATACATTCAACTCCAGCAGACGCAGGATACCCAGAGCAGGAAGGGACTTGAGGCCAAGCAATTACTGCCCATGGCCCTGGAGGCAGAGCAGAGCCATCACGGTTAGCAGCCATGGTCAGCCCTCTCCTCCCCCTCCATGGATTTCCCCGTCCTCTTTTACAGCCCTCCGCATAAGTCGCCATCCCACAATTTTACTATGTCATTTCTCCTTAATCTACTGACGTTCATCTTCATTGCGTTTCCCCTTGATCATTTTGGTTGAACCTTTTCCAGCTTTAAAAGGTATTTTTTGAAGGGAGGGGGCCAGAATACTGTACACAGTATTCCAAATGCCATTGCACCATAGATTTGTATAACAGCATTGTGCCAACGGCGGATTTATTTTCGGTTCCTTCGCTGATGATCCTTAGCGTGGAATCTGCCTGCTCCACAGCTGTTGTGCCCTGAGTAGACATCTTCATTGAGCTGTCCAGTATGACCCCAAGGTCAAGCTAATGACCAGTCACCACCAGTTCAGACCCCATGAGTGTATATGTGAAATTAAGATTTTTTTTGCCCTGACATGCGTCACTTTATGCTTGTTTACCCTGAATTGCATTTGCCGTTTTACCTCCTGTTCATTCAATTTAGGGAGGTCCTTTTGGAGCCTTTAAGAATCCCTTCTTCTGCTAAGGACCCTGAACAATTTAGCATCATCAACAAACTTGACCACCGCACTGCTCAGTCCTAATTCTAGACCGTTTATGGACAAATTAAAAATATAGGTCCCAATAACAATCCTTGGGCTCCAATTCCCACATTCCTCCAGATTCCCAGAGGGCACTCTGTGACGTACATCCCCAAGTTTCTGTGTTAATGCCACAAAGGGTGGCATGTTTTAAACTCTACTAAACTAGGCACTAAAGTGCCATGGACTGGCTGGATGCTGAGGAATGGTGGGAGGCACCGGCTGGAGAACCCCCCCCCCCGAGGGAACCCCCAGGGGAAGAAGGCTCAGAGCCAGGGGATTGGTGGTGGGACGACGATGCGTGGGCAGAGGGAGAAGAGGGAGGAGACAGGGAGGAGGAGGCATTGGAAGCTGAAGAGGCAACAGGGTTTAGTGAGCAGGAAGAGGCTGTGGCAGAGAGCAGTCCAGAATCGGAGGCAGCAGCGGAGGCTGGAGAGGATGGGGGTCAACAGGCAGTGATGAGGCAGGTTGAAGAAGGCTCCAGAGAGTCTCCCCCTCCTGCTGCGACCAGCTCCTCCCTGGTCTCCTGGGACTCCCAGAGAAATGAAATGGGCAGAGCAGAGGGAGGTTGTGCAGAGACGCAGCCTGAGACTGTGTGGGAAAGGTCTTGTAGAAGAGGAGTCCTAGTGGGCATTGGGAAGGCGGTGACGTTCAGTCCTCACAACTGCTTCATCAGGGCAAGACCTCCTAGGAAGAGTTTCTGAGACCACTAGGCCTGAGCTGTGGTTGTTTGCTTAAATAAAGAGGTAGCTTCACTGGCCCAAGGCCAGTTATTGCTTTGTTGATGACCTGCACCTGACTCCAGCCCTGACCTCAAGTGGAAAAAAATGTCTGCTGGCAACACAGTCCATGCAGCCGGCATCTCCCTCTGCCTGAGGCCTTGGAGAGCTGCTGGCTGTCAGAGAAAGCAAGCAAGCAAGCAAACAAATCTTTCATCCATCCATTCATTCTGATCGAGGGGAAGGCACTTCCTAGGCCTGCACATGCAGGGCTGTATTATTTATTTTATTACTTATCTTGCACCTTTCCTCTAAGGAGCTCAAAGCGATGCTCCTGGTTCTCCTGCTCCCCAGTTCATCCTCACAACAACTGTGTGAGGTAGGTTAGGCTGAGAGATGGAGACTGGCCCCAGGTCACAGCCCCTGAGGCTTCATGGCTGAGTGGGGTTTTGAACCCAAGTCCCCCAGACCTTAAGGCTCCACCCCATGGACTCCCTTTCCCACTTTTATAGCACATGTTGCTTTCTTGAAAACCATGGGGGGAGAGAGAGGGTTACTAGCCACATCAGAAGCCTGAAGACGGAATGAGACCATGGTGAGCTTATTATGTGTTTTGCTAGTCGCTAACTTTTGCACATGCACGTGAACAGACACAAATAGAGGGGTCTTGCATCCACATCTCGCAACGATGCCCCTCACCATTTGAACGAATTCTTTCCATCTTAGCTGATATCCTCTCGTTCTATCTCCCTCCCATAAGGGGTTTTAATTAGCTGTAAAAAAAATAAAATGGATCTGATTGTTAATTTTCTCTATTAGGAAATTAGCCCCCCCCCACCTTCCTGTCATTAAACACCCTGCCAATTTTGGAGTGGGGAGGGAGAAATCAGAGATGGCATTTCAGTGCCCTCATCTCCTCCCTCTGCTTTCATTGCACACTTTTGCACACAAGAGGAGTCCAGCAAAAGCACCTCGTCTACTTAGAGAATGGAAGGATCAGGCCTTCCTCTTACGCACAGGATTCTGCTCCACAGCAAAGCAGGTGCTCAGGAGAGTGACGTGAAGCCGTTCTGGGTCAGGTCCGGTCCCTCATTTTGGGGCCCAGGCAGAGACAGGTCCTCTGCCCAGCATCCAAGATTCACCTGGGCTCTGCGAGACCCACCTGTGCCCACCGCAAGGTCTCTCCATCGAAGCACCACTGGGGTCGGCTCTGCATTGCTGCTTCTGAAATGAAAGCAGCCCGTTGTGGGTCTGGGGGGTGGGGGGGGAGGAAGGAGGAGTGGGCTGCTGAATTGGTCCCAGCTGCACCTTCTCAGAGAAGCCCTTGGGCCACGGATGCTAATGCAGATCAACCTCCGTTGCACAACCTGACAATAAAGTTAATAAGCTATTCAAGCACAAGTGGCCTCACCAAACATGATGAGGCAAAAATCAAGTGATCAGAGGAGAAAGGGAGTTAACTGAGGCCTCCCTGGGGGAGGCAGGGGGGGGAGGCAGTAGGGGCGGCGGCAGCAGCACCAGATGACAGGTTGCTCCAGACCCCTTCACAAGGGGCAGAAGAACGCAGGCAGCCCCCCCTTGCTGCTAGAAATTGCTGCCTTTGCAGCCTCTGCATTGCTAGAGACAGACAGCACAGAAATGGCCCAGGCAGCGGGGGGGGGGGGGAGCTCCTGGGCCTTTGGGGGTTCACTGGGGTCCACCAGAGGTGTCTCGCACCCAACTTGCTTTCTTCAGTTGCAGAAATGATGCTGATCTCTCCAAGCACCACGTGCCTAGCTGGTAAGATATGGGTTGAACGAGGTCACTGTGAGGTGGATTTGTAGCTGGTTGACTGACCGAACCCAGAGAGGACTCATTAATGGTTCCTCGTCATCCTGGGGAAAGTGACAAGTGGGGTGCCGCAGGGTTCTGTCCTGGGCCTGTTGTAGTTCAAATTCTTCATAAATGACTTGGATGAGAGAATTGAGGGGATGGCCATCAAATTTGCAGATGACACTAAACTGGGAGGGGTAGCTGATGCCGCAGAAGACAGAATCAGAATTCAGAATGACCTCAACGGATTGGAGAACTGGGCACTAACAAAATGAGTTTCAGTAGGGACAAATGTCAGGTTCTGCGCTTAGACAGGAAGAACGAGATGCACAAATATAAGATGAGAGATACTTGTCTTGCCTTAACATGAATCAACAGTGTGATGCAGCAGCAAATAAAACTCATGTTATTCTATTTTTTTAATTTTTTATTGGTTTTTTACAATTTATATAAACACAAACAATACACAATACAATCAAACAAACACATAAACAAACATGTATAATTTCAAATCCTTTTTTCTTAAACCTTATTTCACCGACTTCCCCGTACCTCCCCTTTCTGCATCCCAATTTCCAAAAAACTCATGTTATTCTAGGCTGCATCAGCAGAAGTCTAGTGTCCAGATCAAGGGAAGTAATAGCACTGCTCTATTCTGCCTTGGACAGACCACACCTGGAATACTGGGTCCAGTTCTGGGCACCACAATAGAGCGCATTACAGCAATCCAGTCTTAAAAGCCCCAATGCCTGAAATACTGCTGTGATGCTTCTTCTCTCTCCTTCCTCCCAAGGTTGTGACCAGTTTGCCCTTGCTGACTTTCAATATGAAGGTTCATCAGATCCCGAATGATGTGTGGAAGAGCCCCGCTCAATACCTTTCCAGCCCCCCCCCCCCCGCAGCAGAGTGAGCTTAGAAAGTTGCCAGAGGTGAAAGGCCCTCACTCAAGGGAAGACTCCTTGCCTTGCTTCTGAAGTTCCCCAGTTCTGTCTTTGGGTTGGGAAGGACTCGTGCCTGAATTCGTGGAGAACCATTGTTGCCAGTTAGTGTAGACAATACTGAGGAAGGTGGATCAATAGTCTGACTTGTGGGATGTTAAACACAAGAGCAGTCAAGTACAACATTCCTAGAGTGAACATGTTTACACATGGGGAGGAATATTTGTCCAGCCAGCAGGTAAACTTCCTGTTTCCTTCTGGGCTGGGACAGACTTCCTCTGCATGTGACTAGAGGTGGGCGTGGCCTCACCTGTGCAGGTAACGACAAAAGCACAGGGCAGGGCAGCCATCTCTCTCTCTTTGACTACGTGCATCGAAGAAGCAACATCTGCTTAGCCAAAGATGCTCTCTTGGTTCCAGCCAAAAGAGTCTGTCTCCTTATGAGATAGTTTCCAGGTGTATGTTACTTTTTGAAGCTAAGTCTGCCTTCTGGATCCAATTGTGAACAGAATGTGAGTAAACCTTTTTATACTTTTATAGAAGACTGTGTCGTGTCTTATCTTTTATGAGTGAATAAGGGGAAAATACCAGAACAGTTATTATAGAGGCTTTAGTGAGCCTGAGCAAACGCATCCACTGCGAGTTTAAAAAGGGGAATGTTACTCTGCTAAATTGTGAACTTGTTTACACAAGTTGGAAAGGCTATTATCGGACAATATATCCTCTCCTGCATCCCTGAACATTCCCACATGACTCAGTTTAGACAGCTAAGGGGTGTGGAGTGGAGGAGAATGGGGATATCAAATTATGGGTGCTTCTGACTTTCACTATTTTGGGGTGGAATTCAGATAGCAGGACATTCCACTTGCCTAGCTATAGTTGGCTGGGAAGCCTTGCAGAACAAACCCACTTCTCAAAAAGATCAGACTTTTTGCAATGGGGTGGGGTGTGGGGTGGCCAATGGCATCAATTCACTATTGAAACCCCTTTAGTATACAAAGTGAGCGGTGCTTAGCTAGTGAATCTTGATTACAAAGTAGTCTTCACCTGTTGCGCAGAGATGCTTGTAGGTAAGGAAATAATAAAATTATTTATTGTAGGAAACAGCTCCTAGTTCTATTCTAGCTAGTCTAGAGAAGAGAAAGGCAGCCCTTCTTGTGCCTCTCACAGAGGAGAGCTCAGATCTTGAGGTCTGAGAGAGAAGTTTGAGGAGGAGGAGGAAGTTGTAGACGAGATGCAATGTAGACCTATCAGTCTAAACAACGAGATGGAGAAGTCAGCTGACAGGTTAACGGCACAGGGATCCGTTCGCTGAGGCTGCTGTACAGGGTCAAAATTGATTTATTTATTTTGTCTTATATTTCCAGTTGGTTTTGTTGCTTTGATCTGCAGCATCGCAGAGACCAAAAGCCAGAGCCTGCAGCATGGTGTTATATTCCCACAGTGGGCTTGGCTAGATGCAAGCTTTCTTCAGAAGATATTTCCTCTCTTGTTTCAGTTAAAGGAAGAAAATAGCTGTTGATTCTTGTGTATTTGGCTGGCACTGAGGTGCTCTGTGCATTTCCCCAGGGTCCAGAGACACCATACAGGGATTATTGTTTCATTAAAAGTTTCATATTCCTCTGTTTTGTTTTTAAAAAGGACACAGGGAATGTGGAGTTCCCTTACTCTGTCTTAACAGCATGCAAATCTCTTTCCTGCTAGCTGAGTTGCATGCAAACTTCCAACAGAAAGTGTTGGAGGAAAAAATGTCAGAAATCACAGAATGGCACTTGCTCTGATGCAATACCTCACCACAAAATAACAACAACAACATATTATTTATACCCCGCCCATCTGGCTGGGTTTCCCCAGCCACTCTGGGCGGCTTCCAACGGAATATTAAAATACAAAACCTATTAAACATTAAAAGCTTCCCTAAACAAGGCTGCCTTCAGATGTCTTCTAAAAGTCTGGTAGTTGTTTGTCTCTTTGACATCTGCTGGGAGGGCGTTCCACAGGGCAGGTGCCACTACCAAGAAGGCCCTCTGCCTGGTTCCCTGTAACCTCACTTCTCGCAATGAGGGAACCGCCAGAAGGCCCTCGGAGCTGGACCTCAGTGTCTGGGCTGAACGATGGGAGTGGAGACGCTCATTCAGGTATACTGGACCTTAAATAGAACAAATGCTCCTTAAATAGCCAGCATCGCCTAATTCCCCTGGAAACAGATCAGGATGAGTGCACCGTAAACAGTTCTGGAAGTGGCCCATGAATGCAGAGAGGGAGCTCTTCCTTCCTATCCTTGGCACCAAAATTTATAGGGTGGGGATTGGAGGAAGAAGACAGCTAGCAGAACTAGGTCACTTTAAAGGGCAGAGGACGCCTGTGTCAGGTTGGGTGGGTGGGTGGGAGCCAGTGGACCCTACAATTGCAGTGGCCGAGTATCCATCCCAGACCACGAGACTGCAAGGATCTCAGTCTTCAAGACACTTATCCATGGAGAGAGACGGAGAGGAGGCAAGATGGTTCAGGGTACAGGATGCCTGTGTCAGGCTGGGTGGGTGGGATTCAGTGGCCTACAATTGCAGTGGCCGAGTATCCATCCCAGACCACGAGACTGCAAGGATCTCAGTCTTCAAGACACTTATCCATGGAGAGAGACGGAGAGGAGGCAAGATGGTTCATCCAACTCATCTTGGCCAACACGCTTGGTTCCCCAAGCCTCTTCCTCCTCTTCCTCCTCCCCACAATTCCTTGCATGCTCCTGTTGACTACACTGGGGTGGGGGTGGGGATTCGCCCAGGCTGCAGCAGCCCTTGGCTTCTTGGCTTCCCATATAAACTGTGAGAGTGAAAATTAAATGCTAATGAAGCTCTTTGATTTAACAGCAGACAAGGCACTCTCGTGTTGCTTTGCCTCCTAGACTATTATTATGCAAATGAGCGGGGCCTGCATCTTTCTCCCCCATTTAGCTGAAATCAGCTCTTCTTGGCAACATTCAAAGCTCAATTACGGCACTTACCTGCTTAATGATCATTGCACAGCCAGGGAGAGGGGGAGCCTTGCCGCTTGCGCCTTTGGGACAAGGCAACGGTGGCACAGGGTGAGGCCTGAGGTTGCACAGGGTCCAGGGTGGTCTCAGTGTTGGAGCCAGCCTGACTTTGGCATGGGGGGGGGGCTGGCTTGCGATATGCTAGAAGCTCTGGGGTCCCTGTCCTGATGCCTCTGTTGTGGTTGGTTCGTTCCCTCATTTATCTGGCTTTTCATTAGCCAGCCCGTCCCCAAAGGCTCTGGGCAGAGAGTAGCGATCAGAAAGATGAAATAAAAATTACCTAAATGTTTTGAAACCACCCCCCAAATGACCTATAAAAGCAGACTTCCTCAAACTTGGCCCACCAGATGTTTTGGAGACAACAATCCACATCATCCCTGACCACTGGTCCTGCTAGCTAGGGATCATGGGAGTTGTAGGCCAAAAACATCTGGAGGGCCAAGGTTGAGGAAGCCTGTATAAAAGGAATCTCAGCAGCCTCATAATGATAAACTCTGATGAAAAGCATGGCCGTTTGCGCCGTTGGTTTGTGTGCGGCAGGTTGCTCTGCCTAGACAAGGAAAGTGCTGTGAGAATGTTCAAGGTGTCAGGAGAGGATATATTGTTTATTAATATCCTTCCTAACTTATGCTAGCAAGTTTTTTTTAAGTAGCAGAGTTACATTCCCTTTTCTCACATGCGCAGCAGATGGCTGGTTGCAGGCTCGTGTGAGCCTCTCACTATTATACAATTCAGTATTGAATTGTACGTTCCTGGTACGTTCCCTTTTAATCCCTCATAAAAAGAATAAAGACACAACAACCTTATTTAAAGTCAATAAAGGAAATTTACTCACATCAGTTCACAGTTGGATCCCTGAAGGCAGACTTAGTTACAGATAGGTACATGTGGATCTACTCCATATGGGGGGATAGTCCCAGTGCAGGCTAGCAGTCCTGCAGCTCACACGGGTGAAAGGAAGATGGAAAAGAGAGACAGCGGTAGCATGCCTTGTCCTTTTGTTACCTCGACAGGTAAGGTTACACCAGGCATAGGCAAACTCGGTCCTCCAGATGTTTTGGGACTACAATTCCACTGGTCCTGTTGGCTAGGGATCATGGGAGTTGTAGTCCCAAAACATCTGGAGGGCCGAGTTTGCCTATGCCTGGGTTTCACCCACCTCTAGTCACATGCAAGAGGAAGGATGCTCCAACCCAGGAGGAACAGGAAGTTTTGACTGGCTGCACCAACATCCCCTTGCATGTCCACTCTAGGAAAACAAGGAATGTTGTATTTGACTGCTCCCTGTGGATTACACCCCACAAGTGCGCACAGCATGAGGAAGTGGGCAGTGCAAAGTTATCCTTTGTCTCTCATAACACTGGAACTCAAGGACATCTCATGAATGTGAGACGCTCCAGGACAGAAGCTCTGCGCATAGCAGTTAAACTATGGAACTCCCTGCCACAGGAGGCAGCTGCCAATTTAGATGGCTTTAAAAGAGGATGGGACAAATTTATGGAGGAAATGAAAGTTTATGGTGAATAGCCATGATGGCTGGGCTCTGCCTCAATGGTCAGCGGCAGCAGTGCATCTGAAGCCCAGTTTCTGGAAACCACAGGAATAATAATAATAATAATAATAATAATAATAATAATAATTTATTTGTGCCCTGCCCATCTGAAGGGGAGAGTGTTGCTCCTGTGCTTGGATCCTGCTTACAGGTTTCCCATCTGATTGGGAATGCGATGCTGCACTAAATGTGCCATTCCTTCTTGCATTTTATTGTTAAAGTTGCTTTCAATATGCCTTTGTCATTTTATTATTGTATCACTTAAAGCTTGCTTATAAATTGCTTATTGGAACTAGAAGCGATACACAAAACTAATAAACTAAACTAGTCCCTGGAAACCTTTCCCTTCACCAACCTGGTGTCTTGCAGGAGCCCCAACTTGCCACACGGCAACACAGAGCAACTGGCTTTAGCCTATTCCCAAATTGCTGACATGCACGTTTTCCTCCTGGCCTCTGGTGCCCTTTGGATTGTGGCTGGTTTCCACCAGGTGGCAGCAGGCAAGACTTTATTTGTCCACAGTTCATCAGAACTCAGCCCCGGAACCTGTTCTGAATGTAAGTGCTCAGCTGTGGAACAGGCGAACCCGGTGCTTCCCCCCCCCTGGGGGGGAACATAGGGGTACACGTACCCCTAAACATTTTGTGAATCTAAGTTTGGCCTCATTGAGGGGCAGTGTTTCAATGTGAGTAGGAAAATGAGAGGACCCCTAAACATTTTTTAAGGAAAAAAAAGCAGCAGGTGAACCTGTCATGCAATGCCTCTGAGCATGTGCAGAGTTCCCCCTTCCCACCAGCTTGCAGGGACAGTCAGCACCTACGGATTCAGTCAAAAGGCTCACAGGTGACCAGGCACCCGGCTCCAAAGTAAACTAGAACTCCAATGCCTCTTGCTGTGCAAACAAATCTTCATCTTGCAGCCCCTGTAAACTGTAATAGGGGGAAGTACAATGTCTTTGAGGGACGCAGGTGGCGCTGTGGGTTAAACCACAGAGCCTAGGGCTTGCCAATCAGAAGGTCGGGGGTTCGAATCCCCGCGACGGGGTGAGTTCCCGTTGCTCGGTCCCTGCTCCTACCAACCTAGCAGTTCGAAAGCACCTCAAAGTGCAAGTACAGTGGTACCTTGGGTTACAGACGCTTCAGGTTACAGACTCCACTAACCCAGAAATAGTGCTTCAGGTTAAGAACTTTGCTTCAGGATGAGAACAGAAATCGTGCTCCAACGGTGTGGCGGCAGCAGGAGACCCCATTAGCTAAAGTGGTGCTTCAGGTTACGAACAGTTTCAGGTTAAGAACGGACCTCCGGAATGAATTAAGTACTTAACCTGAGGTACCACTGTAGATAAATAGGTACCACTCTGGTGGGAAGGTAAACAGTGTTTCTGTGTGCTGCTCTGGTTCGCCAGAAGCGGATTAGACATGCTGGCCACATGACCTGGAAAAACTGTCTGCGGACAAATGCCGGCTCCCTCGGCCAATAAAGTGAGATGAACACCGCAACCCCAGAGTCATCCATGACTGGACCTAATGGTCAGGGGTCCCTTTACCTTTACAATGTCTTTGGGGTGACCTGTCCATGTAATTCCACCTGTGGCTTCCCATTGGAGTGGGTCTCAAGATCCAGGGCTGGCCAGAGACATTTTTGCACCTGAGGCAAACCATGCATTGGCGCCCCTGCCCACCAGGGAAGAAGGCTGAGTGAATCAGGAACAGGGGTGATAAATAAAGATCTACACTGGGTGCAAGTGTGGGAGGAGACCAGCAGCACCTTCCATTCACCAAGAGGCATCTGTAGAGGCAGCATTTGGGGTGGGGGGCTGCTGAGGGGGAAACAGACCCCGCCTTCAAGAAGCCCCCCCAACGGTAACTGCCACCAAAGCAGTGGCAGCAGTGGGTGAGGGCATTCCTCACAGTCCAGATGTGCTGCCCCTATGGATCCTACTGCCTGAGGCGGTCACCTCACCTTGCCTCATGGGTGAGCCGGCCCTGTCAAGATCATTGCCACAACAAAAGAGTCATTGACATTCTACTCTGGCCTACCAGATTCCCAATATTCTCCCCACCTTTGTAATCTGCCCCACCCATGGATTTGCAAATACCATGCAATATATTAAAAGGGAAGGTCTGTATAGTTAAAGCTCTGGTTTTCCCAGTAGTGATGTATGGAAGTGAGAGCTGGACCATCAAGAAGGTTGATCGCCGAAGAATGGATGCTTTTGAATTCTGGTGCTGGAGGAGACTCTTGAGAGTCCCATGGACTGCAAGAAGATCAAACCTATCCATTCTGAAGGAAATCAGCCCTGAGTGCTCACTGGAAGGACAGATCCTGAAGCTGAGGCTCCAAGACTTTGGCCACCTCAGGAGAAGAGAAGACTCCCTGGAAAAGACCCTGATGCTGGGAAAGATGGAGGGCACAAGGAGAAGAGGACGACAGAGGAGAGATGGTTGGATAGGGTTCTCGAAGCTACAAACATGAGTCTGACCAAACTGCGGGAGGCAGTGGAAGACAGAAGTGCCTGGCGTGCTCTGGTCCAGGGGGTCACGAAGAGTCGGACACGTCTAAACGACTAAACAACAACAACATATTAAAAAGGGTGTGGGTGGGTGTCAGCCCTATCCTGCTTTACAAAAACCCTGTTTGTTTTTTTAAAAAACCCCAAACACTCACAGTTATGTCCTATGGCAGTGGATTCCACAGGTTAGCTGTATGACAAAGGCTTTCTTCTGTGGCTTAAAATGCTCTCAGTGACTTGTCTCCAACTGCTGCATCCTGGGAGGGCAAATATTTGTTTCTCCATCCTCACCACCTACTCTCCTGTAAAGTGCTACCGTGTTAATAGGGCTAAGCTGTGTATTGCCTCAATGGGATTTGTAACAGTTTCTAATTTTAATGATTGGTGGTCCTTTCTTGGCATGGTGTGCGCAATGACCTTTTCTAATGGACACAGATATGCTCCCGTTTGTTCACACACTCAGAAGCCACAGCCAACCCACATCGCTTCACGCTTGATCATTGGAACAGAGGACCCCAGCAAGTGCTTAATCAAGGTGCTTAACTCTGGGCAGATTGGGCCCACCATATTTAGACACTGAAGGCTGAACCCTGAACCATACTGACTAGAGAGCGGCCCTGCGGAACTCAGGTGTCTTTTAAGCCAAATGGCTCTGGGCTCTGTTTCCAACATTAGATGGAAACGAGAAAGGATTCTGGGAGCAGAAATTCCTTCGATACAAACTAGCCTGACCTTTTGATCCAATCCACTTGTTTCTGCTGCTGCTGCTGCTGCTACTGCTATTATTAAAATTAAAAATTCTCTCCTGCCTTTCCTTCCTCCCCAAGAAGCCCAGAGAAGGAAACAACCATGTAGGAAAAGAATACAATTAAGAATTAAATTTGGTGCTTTTAAAAAAATCTAATAACATTTAAAAACATATTTCTAAACACATTCAAAAAACTGTCACATGCCTCTTGACTAATATAATTTCAAGATTGCCGAGAACAATGTTTTTTGACACACACCCTTTCCAATTCTAGGAGGTCAAGTCCATTACAGTGGATGCTTGGGTTGTGAACGTGATCCGTGCAGGAGGCACATTCGCAACCCGCAGCGTTTGCAACCTGCGACCCGCGTCTGTGCATGCGCAGGTCGTGATTCGGCGCTTCTGCACATGTACAAGTGCCAAAACCTGGAAGTAACCCATTCCAGTATTTCCGGGTTCGGCGTGGTGTGCAACCCGAAATACACAACCTGAAGCGTCTGTAACCCGAGGTATGACTGTATACTGGATTGTATCCATTAAAATCGTTAACTCGGTGATGATGTTTCCTAGGTCTCCTGCCTCATATGAGTAACAGTTGAGGGAGTTGGTTATGTTTAGCCTAGAGAAGAGAAGGGGAGGTGATATGAAGGGCCATCTTCAAATATCTCAAAGGCTTTCGCATGGAAGATGGAGCCAGCTTCTTTCCTCCTGCTCTGGAGGGTGGGACCCAAACCTATTTATTCAAGTGAGAAGAAAGGAAATTCCATCGAAACATTAGGAAGAACTTTCTGATGGCAAGAGCTGTATGATGGTGGAATGGATTCCCTTGGAATGTGGTGGGCTCTCCTTCCTTGGGGGTTTCTAAGCAGAGCTTGGGTGGTCATCTGACAGGGATTATTCAGCTGTGATTCCTGCACTGCAAGGGGCTGAAATGGGCGCACATTTGGGTGCCTTTCAACTCTATCATTCCATGAGTCAATCTAGGCACTGATATGCATGGCACTTTACGGATCAGCCAGGCAGAATAGAAGAGGGGTCTGGAAACCAGGGCTGGTGAGGATTTGGTTGAAAGACGTAGGACTCACAGCTGTCCATGGAGGCGCAGGTCAGTGCTGTGTCCAGGGCAGCTGTCTACCATCTCCATCTGGTACGCAGGATGAGACCCTCCCTGCCCACAGACTGTCTCGCCAGAGTGGTGCATGCTCTGGTTATCTCCCGCTTGGACTACTGCAATGCGCTCTACGTGGGGCTACCTTTGAAGGTGATCCAGAAACTGCAACTAATCCAGAATGCGGCAGCCAGACTGGGGACTGGGAGCGGCCACCGAGACCACATAACACTGGTCCTGAAAGATCTACATTGGCTCCCAGTACGTTTCTGAGCACAATTCAAAGTGTTGGTGTTGACCTTGAAAGCCCTAAACAGCCTCAGCTCAGTATACCTGAAGGAGCGTCTCCACCCCCATCGTTCTGCCCGGACACTGAGGTCCAGCGCCGAGGGCCTTCTGGCGGTTCCCTCACTGCGAGAAGCCAAGTTACAGGGAACCAGGCAGAGGGCCTTCTCGGTGGTGGCGCCCGCCCTGTGTAACGCCCTCCCACCAGATGTCAATGAGAACAACAACTACCAGACTTTTAGAAGACATCTGAAGGCAGCCCTGTTCAGGGAAGCTTTTAATGTTTAACAGACCACTGCATTTTGGTACTTTGTTGGAAGCCGCCCAGGGTGGCTGGGTCTCCCTAGATGGGTGGGGTATATGATGATGATGATGATGATGATGATGATGATGATGATGTAGTATCTTTGGCCTGGAGAAGTGAAGATTAATCAAGAAATGGCTGCATGGCTTCTCCTTCAGAAGATGAAGCAATGGCCTCTTCCCTGTTTCTCCAGAGGACAGGAAATTAGAGAGAGGCGGATTTCAGCAAAAGACTGGGAGAAACTTCAGAGCTGTTTGCAGGGCAAGAGACTTGCCTCAGGAGGGGCAGGAGTCTCTGCTACAGCTACGGAAGCGGAGGCTGGGCTGTCATCTGTGGGGTTGACAGAGGTACCTGCAGTGGACGCATCCCGTGGAAAACGTGGCAAGAGGGGAACTGCTCTTCTTTTAGGCTCTGGCCTGGCCGGAGAGTCAATTAGCATCCACGTTCAGCTGGCGGTTCCGCCGCCTGGAATGCAAGCCGACCAAGTCATGATGTCACCCACATTTGTAATTACCTGCTTCAGAATATGAATTGGCTAAATTTAGCGTTTCCAGCACCCACGCCTGAGTACATGGGGAAACTGCTGGCATTCTGCGACTAGTGCAGCGCACTAGAGCCGAGCAGCCTGCAACGGAAGACACCTGTCGTGCTTGGGAGCATATTTTGTACACACACAGGTTTATTGATGCATTTGCAGAAAACATTTTGCCGGGGTTTCTGCGCGCAGCACTACAACTCCCTCCATCCCTAGTCAACGGCCATGCTTGCTGGGGCTGACGGGAGCTGTAGTTCTTCGACATCTGGAGGGCCAAAGGTCCCCCACGCCAAACCGGAGTGCAGCTCCACTCGGAGGGCGGGTGGGCTGCCCTTCAGGACCACAATGTGGAGACGGGCAGATGGGACCCAGGGGAGCTCCGGCCGCACGAAGCTCGTTTTGCAGAAGCCCGGGGAAATGAAAGGGGCCTGCATGTTGTGCGGGGAGCATTCCTGGAGGTGGCACGCGTGAATGGGTTCCTTGCGTGGGTGTGGGGTGCGTGGGGAGAGGGTGCGTGGTGCCCTTTCCCTCCCGGGGCTCCGAAATGTCCTCGTCCAGCCGTGCCCCGAGCCCTGGGGCGGCGGGTGGGGGGCGAGGGTCCTCGGAGGACTGCCCAGGCAGGCAGGCGCCCCCCGTGGGCGCGGGGAGGCGGCGTTGGCGTGGCCTTTGTCACCTGGGCTTCCCTCTCTTCTCTTTCCTGCAGAAGTAAACAAATCTACACAGGGCAAGACAATAGCGAACAGGCTTGTTCCTAGATATTTGTTAATTAGGGACATATGTCTCCTGGAGGAATCATTGTGCAAAAGGGGGGACCTTCTGCTCGCCAGCCCCCCTCATTTGCATAAACCGAAGCCCATTGGCTTGGGGGCCGTGATGTCAGAGGGTGACTTGTAAACTTTGGGTGACTGGAGATTGTTAGCTTGGTTTGCAATTCCATCAGTCTGCCGGAGTAGAGAGGGAGGGCGGAAATTCAGAACAAAACCCGGGTCGGTGCGCGCTCTCTTGATCTCGCTCTCTCGCGAAGGGCCTGAGGTTCACAGCAGTCTTGTTAATTAGGATGCAGGGAAGGAGAGCAGCAGGAATCAAAGGCAGGGCCGCAGGGGAGCCGAGCAGAAACAAACGCAGCCCAGTGGTGCGTCTGGATGCCGGCGAGCGGCGGAGAAGACGCTTCTCGGGGCTGGGAAGGAGGTTTCGAGAGGGGATTCCAGACCTGAGGCCACAGCTCCGCTGGCTTGCCGGGAAGGGGTGATGAAAGGGCCTTTGCAAGGGAGAATAGCTGGCGCTGAGAGGGTTAGGCTGGGCCTTTTCATTCACTGTTGATTGCTTTGCAATCCAGATATGCCCCCCATCCCTTTTCGCGGGGCCTCGACCACGTTTCTTTTGCACAACACAAACTCTCTCCTTGCAGCTTGCACAGCACGAGACTTCTCTGGCATCAGATCCCACGCCAAAGGCCCATTCAGGGTAGAGGAGAAAGATGGACTGACTCAGGGAGCGAGGGGGGGATTAGTGGAGAAAGTTCTGAATTAAGGGTGTGGATGGCTTCACGGTGAAAGACGGTCCTGTCCGGGGAGGTCACCGCCAGCCCCCGCGCGGGCCCAGCCGCGGAGACCATCTCCAAGGAAGCTCAGCAAGACGCCTCGCTCCTCCCCTTGATTCTCACGCAGGGAAAGGTCCCCGTGGGTCGTGCACACATCCAGCGCCTCCTCCTCCTGCCACGCTCGCGGGCCATTGTGTGACACCGAGGCGGCGCCGGGACCACCGGTAGCGCCACCAAGAAAGGCGGAGCGGTTGGATGGACGGGTCTGGGCGCCTTCAGGGTTTGGGCTGTGGGGTGGGGAGAGCGGGGCGAGGGAGGGCTGCGAAAATAACCCCGTCCTCTATTTTGCGGCTCTTGTTTTCTAGCGCCAAGCCAACCACCAACTTTTTCTCTCCTGCTCTGCCACGTTGGCAACCCTTGGCACTGAAACGAGGTCGGTTCACACCCCATAGTGATTGAAACTCCTCTCCTGGGAGGTCGGGTTCAGATGAACCTACATATACTCAAACCCCACCTTGCTGCCTCTCAACTTGGCTACACTGTGTTCAGACGTGCGGGTCGTAGGAAACTCCCGAGTCCTCCCCGCAACCCCAATCAACTTATTGAACCCCGGTTTTCGCGTGGAAGCCAGAAGGGGACGGGTGCCAAACGGCTGGCCTTCAGTGGCCGAGACACTTGTTGCCTTCTTGCTATTGCAGGCTTCTCACTACCTCGTTATTCTGGGATGTAGGCAGAAGACGGGAGGGGGCGGTCTCCTTTCCCAGTTCTCCAGAATCCAGTACCTCAAGACTCTGCTCAGGTAGCATGTGACTCCTGCGTGCGAACTGGAAGCCCCTTGCAGAAGACTCCCCTTCGACTCTCTGCCAGAATATAGGCCCAAGAATCTTGACTACTGTCTACCCCCTTTTGCTGCCCCAGATCGAAGGAGCAGTACTTTATTTATTTATTGAGGGGAAGGCCTGGTGTACAACCTTGGAACTCAGTCCTGTGGCATGGGAACAAGTCGCAATGCCGTGCCCTTGAGCACGTGCAAAGTGTCTTTCCTCCGCTTCCAGCGTTTACATATCTGGGGCTGGGAGAAGATTTCCTCACTCAGGAAAAGGAAAGGCAGGGTTGCGTCTCAGCGCCTCACCTTTTAGCAAATGATGCCTCCCCACACGATTCGTGACACCCACGACACTCAGCCCCCCCTTTCTCTCACCAACCTCCTTCTACAAGGGGAACAAAAGGCCCGGCCTGCGTCCCCTTTCCCTCATTAAAAAGTGAGGGTGTCGCCCACAGGGCCCCACAGGTCTTCCTGACGCTCCCTCCAATAAATCACTGGCGGGGGGAGAAAGCGACACCCCTCCTTCCCTCCTCATTAGGTCTGATAGAGCCGGGTGGGGGGTGGGCTTGTGTTTCGCGGCCAAGCCAAGTTGCTTCTCTTGCAAGTTGCCAACGGGCTGCGAATGCTGGATATATATATATATTTTCCCCACCCGGGGCTGCGCCGAGCCTCCGACGTTGCCGCGGGAGCTGGATCCGCCTCCTCCGCGCACTTTCCGCGTCTAAACTTGCAAAGGAAAAACGATCAAGGGTCGAGGGTAGGAAAGGAAGGAAAGAGCGAAGAGTGGGAGGGGGTTTACGAAAAGGCAGGGCAGGAGGCGACTCACAACAGCGTCACTAAATCATTCTGTCTCAGCCCCGTTCCCGGGAGAGATTTCTTCCCTTTTTTTTTTTTTTTTGATGGATTAAATTAAGCGCTTCCATTTCCGTCCACCACCTGATCGCTGCATTATAAATCCGAACAGCTGATCCGCGAATCTTCAGAAATTCAGGAGCTTGCAACAAGAGGCTGCGGCAAGGAAGCCTGGGAGCTGTCCAGTGCTGAACAAGGAACCCCCCCCCCCAACCAGCGAGCAAGCAAGCGAGCAAGCAAGCGAGCCAGCGAGCGAGCCAAGCAAGCAATAACCGCCGCCGCCGCCGCCGCCGCCGCCGCCACCCCTCCCCGCCGCCATCGCAGCCCCGGAGCGGAACAACAATACGAATTACAGCACACACGCAACCCAGGCAGAAGCCGCAGCGCTGGAGAGGACCGAGGCGCAGGGGGCGGGCGGGCAGGAGAAGCCGAGCCCAGCAAGAGCGCAGCAGCCCGGGCTGGCGGGGCGGCGGTGAGGGCGCCTGGCGGCGGCGGCGGCGGCGGCGGAGAGCCCGGGCGAGCCAGCGAGGGAACGGGGAGCGAGGCGGCGGGGAGCGAGGCCGGCCCACCGGGAGGGAGCTGTCCAGGTGCCGAACTCGCCGGCCGCCTCTTATGAACCAGCGCGGCGTCGGTTGTAACCTCTCGAGCTCCTGGTGGGCTTGTGAGCCGCGCTGGAGCGCAAGCGAGAGGCCTGCCAAGGCGCAGCCTCGCCGCGCACAAAAGCAGCCGCCGCGGGAACAAGGACTGGCGCGGCGCAACCGCCCAGGCTGGAGACCTCCGCGGCGGGCAGCGCTCCATTCAGGGGTTTGGAACGAGCAAGCAAAAAATACCACGAAGCCATAGCGCGCCGCGATTGCCATTCTTGAGTCCTTTCGGGGTTTGCTTTTTTTATTCTTATTATTATATAAAAAAAAATCTGATTTTTCTCCCCCTCCGCAAATTTTATTTTTGTACGTTTTCCGTTCTTTCTTTTTTTTGTTGTTGTTCTTTTTCTTCGGCTGTCTCCTTCCCCTTCCTGCCCCCCTGCGCCCCTCCCGCATCTCCCCCACCTCTCATTTGAACCCATCGGCCGAAGCTGCGGGGGCTTCGTCACATTCCGGGAGAGTTCAGAAACCATGCCAAGATCTTTCCTGGTTAAAAAGGTCAAACTTGACGATTTCTCCTCGGCGGATCTCGAGAACTCCTACGGCAGGTCGCGGACAGACTTCAGCTCCCGGATCCATGACAAGGGTAAGGACGGGGGCGGGTGGGCAGAGGACCCTCACCCAGCAGTGGAGGGGAGGGGAGGGGGGAAGAGAAAGAGGAACGGGGCCCCCACCGAGACAGGGATTCGGGGGACTCGAGGCTGTGGCGGTGCGGAAGGGGGGGGCGGTCAGCGGTGCTCCAACCGTGCCAATGCGCAGCAGAAACTCTGGGCAGCAACAGCAGAGCCACCCGGGGGGGTGAGCGCTCTCACGGCACCGGGGGAGGCAGAGCGCCAGGGCTCAAGCGAGTCCCGGTATGCGGCGCCTTTCCTGGAATGCTTTTGCAGCCCCGGCGGCCGCGGCATCAGCGAAGGGCCCCATTGAGCGGGTCTCGCGCCCGGCTCGGCGCTGTGTTGACTGACTCGGCACATTTCGATGCAATCCAAACCCTGCTAAAATTAGACCTTGCAGGGACGGAGGCGGGTGGGCGAGCCTTTTCCATGATGGGGCAAGGGCGCGCGGGCGCGGGGGGGGGGACGGGTGGAGAGAGAGGGGAGGGGGGGAGAGGAGGAGGAAGAGGAGCCCCATTGGATTGCAGTTCCTTGTGAGAGAGGCCCTTTTGTCTCGCGCTCAAGTTCAAGGGCAACCGAACCCCCTCTCCCCCCCCCACGCATCCCAAGAGTCTTTCCCCGGGGGAGGGCCCTTCAGCGGGACTCCGCATAATCTTCCTGTCTATGCGTGGCTCCAAACGAGGGGATGTTTCTCCCCCTCCGGCTGGGGCTTCCTGGTGACCCCCGCTTTCCCCCCCCCTCCCCGCTTTTGTTCCGGGCAATCCGTCTGCAGCGTGTTGCATAATCGCCGGAATTCTGCTGAAGTGGTTCGAGAGGGAGGAAAGGGGGGGAGGGGGGAACTAGCCTCCCCCTCCGCAACCCCCCCCTCCCCGCGCGCCTTTCTCCTTTGGTCTCCTGCAGAGCGCTGACCTTGAGAGAGAGGAGAGGATCGCGGGTGGGGTGGGGGGAGGGGAATGGAGATAAAGAGGATGCCCCTCTCCTCCCCGCACATCTCTCTCTCCCCCCCCCTCCTCAATTCCTGCCAGGCAGTTATCTGGCCGAGGCAGCCGCAGGTGAAAGGCCGGGAAATGGCCCGGAATGATGGAGAGGAAGATGTGGGGAAGGAGGTTCATCAAGCGCCGCGGAGATTAGCATGACAGAGGAGCCGCTTGGCGGGGGGGAGCGGGGGGGGAGAGGGAGGGAGGGGGCTCCTCCGGGCTCCAGCTTGTTGCATCTATTAACTAGAGAGCTCTCGAGCCGAGCTCCCGAGCCCATCAATTATGGACTCATCAGAGTCGCCCGGCTGGGCTCGCTCTGCTCCGGCCTGGGAGACTCGCTGCTGAACCCACGCCGCTCTCTCTCTTCCGCCCTCCCTCCCTGGCCTTCCTCCTGCCCCCCTCTTCCTCCTCCTCCCGTCTTCTGTACCCATCTTGTCCCTTCTTTGCGTGTCACTCTCTTCCCCCCCTCCCGCCCCCAAACCCATCTCTCTTTCTCCATGTGTGTCCTTTCCAATTCTCCCCACGGCCACCCCCCACTGCTTTCCCCCTCGCAACTCATCCCTTACACTCCCCCCTTCAAAACCTCACGTGGACCCCTCCCTCGCCCCCAATTCATTCCCCCCCCCTAATTTCTCTTTTGCTCTCCACCTCTCCCTCCGTACCCCTCGGAAAACCTTCTCTCTCCCGTTCCCCTCGACTCGCGCCTTTCCCCCTGGAACCTCCCCCCCACGGCCCCCTCTCCCCCCAACTCATTCCCCCTTCCTCTCCTGCTCCGTCCCCTTCTCCCCCACCCCCCTGTGCCCCCCTTCCCCTTCCCCACCCCTCCTCAGGAGGCTACATCAGCGAGTACATCTCCCCGTCGTCGGTGTACGAGGGCGAGAGCGACGGCGGGCTCAAGGTCCCTTCGCCGACGGGCGTCATCTACCCCGGCAGCCACGGCGACTACGGCGCGCCCGACTCGGACCCGCCGGACAGCCCCCACTCGGAGTTGGCCGGCGGCTACATCAACGGCGACGCGGCGGTGAGCGAGGGCTACGCCGTCGATGCCTTCTTCATCACCGACGGCCGCTCGCGCCGCAAGGCGGCGGTGGTGGGCGGCGGCGGGGCGGCGGGCTCCCGACTGGGCCAGGCTCCGCAGCAGTCCGGCCCGCAGGGCGGCCCTCCTCTTGCTCCGCAGCAGCAGCAGCAGCAGCAGCGGCACACGTGCAGCGAGTGCGGCAAGACGTACGCCACGTCGTCCAACCTGAGCCGCCACAAGCAGACGCACCGCAGCCTGGACAGCAAGATGGCCAAGAAGTGTCCCACGTGCGGGAAGGTGTACGTGTCCATGCCGGCCATGGCCATGCACCTCCTGACGCACGACCTCAAGCACAAGTGCGACGTGTGCGGCAAGGCCTTCAGCCGGCCCTGGCTGCTGCAGGGCCACATGCGCTCGCACACGGGCGAGAAGCCCTTCGGCTGCGCCCACTGCGGCAAGGCCTTCGCCGACCGCTCCAACCTGCGCGCCCACATGCAGACTCACTCCGCCTTCAAGCACTTCAAGTGCAAACGCTGCAACAAGACCTTCGCCCTCAAGTCCTACCTGAACAAGCACTACGAGTCCGCCTGCTTCAAGGGCGCCGTCCCGCCCCCGCTCAGCCCCCTCGACGCCTGAACCCGCGCGCGGCGCCCTCTCCCGCCCCTGCGCCCCCGGGAGGGGAGAGGCCACGCTGAGGGTCCCCTCCTCCCGCGCCCTTGCCCGCCCTCCCTGTCTCTTCCTCCTCCTCCGGGCTTTCCGAAAGGGTCGACTTCGCCTTGCGAAACCGCGAAGCCAGATTCGCGAAACCCCCGCAGCCAAGGGCCGCGCAAGGGTCCGCCTGGAAAGGTAAAAGAAACAAACAACAACAAGCCAAGCGCACCCCCCGCCATCTCCACACTCCTGCTCTTCCCGCAAAGTATAATAAGCCTAATAAGCATAATAACAATAATGATGATTATGAATTATTCATTAATGAATTACGTCAGGCGAACGATTCTCTTTTTACGATTTCATTTGCGAGACGGTTTTTCTCTCTTCCTTTTTCCCCCTCTTTTCTTTTCCAAAAAGTGTCAATCTCTATTTTCCTAAGTGTTTGCTTTGCTATATATTTATTTGACGGGTCTTTTTAAAAATTATTTATTTGAAAGAAAGGAAAATGCAGAAGTATATATTTAACTTGGAAACTTTCTTATTTATTTATTTATTTATTTATTTATTTATTTATTTATGCGTTTGTTTATTTATGCATTTATTTATTCGAGGGGGGAGTGCCTCCTCCCTTAAGACTTTTACGTTTGCACTTTTTCGAATTTTCGGTTGTTGAGACGAGCCAACTCTTTTGCACCACTGTTGACTTCCAATCTGTTCGTTTGTTGCCAAGACTACTTTACTATGCCAAAGTCTACGTCACTTTTTGAAGGGGGAGGGAACGAGGAAACAAACACGAGGAAAAAGGACTGGCCTTTTTTTCCTTTACTTCTTGCTTTCTTTCTTTTTGTTGAGGGTGGGTGGGGCGGGGTGGGGCGGGATGTTGTTGCCATCCTTTCTAACACAGGATTTTTTGCATGCAAGAACAAAAAAAATGTATTTAAAAATCTATGCCAATTTGATGATGCTTTTTTAAATTATTATTATTATTATGGATTTTCATTTGTAAAACAATTTTACGTCACTTTTTTCTTTGCCAAACTTTTAGATAATAATAATAATAGTCTATTTGAGGGCAATATTCTCCTACTGAACTAATAGAAGCAATAATTAACGTAATGCATGTTATTTTTAAGACAATAGTATTACTGAGGAATCAGGTACATTTTAATCCAATATTCTTAATAGCAACGGATATCAGGGACTTTGCCAATGTAGTAAGATAGAGTTAATACGGCGAATCTTCCTTCTCTTCTCTTCTAATGAATGCACACTGCCTGCCTTCTTCGACTTACTTCCGAGTAGCTTAGTCACCTCTCTAGGCTTGTAGCGCTTGCCTTGCCAGGAGACCTACGAGCAATTAACCCCCTCCCTCCCTTTTTTCTAGCGAACCTCCGGAGGACCGTCCACGGTGGCTTTTCAGAGTCCCTTTCTGCACACACTCCCGACCCGTTTCCAGGCGCTGAGTTTCTGGAAGGGCTGCGGGGAGGGGTCAAAGGTGCAGTTACACCTGGTGTACCTGCACCTGCCCGGGGGAGGGTGGCTTCACGCCCACCTTGAGAACCCCGGACCCTCCATCCAGGGCCAGCCCCAGTGTATTTACCTGCCTTCAACAGGTGTGTCCTTCGACGGGGAGGTATCTGGCGCTCACACCTGTGGGATGGCGCGCCTCAGAGCCCCGTCCCCCTTCCTGCACATTGAGGCCCGGGCTCCATCCCACCCGCTCCTAGACTTCAGATATAGCCTTCTAACGTCATTCATGCGGGAAGGATCCTGTCCCATCCACGCCATCGCCTCCTCGCTCCTGCATTGCAGCTGATTGGGCTAGACGAAGAAGAGGAGTTTGGATTTGATATCCCGCTTTATCACTACCTGAAGGAGTCTCAAAGTGGCTAACATTCTCCTTTCCCTTCCTCCCCCACAACAAACACTCTGTGAGGTGAGTGGGGCTGAGAGGCTTCAGAGAAGTGTGACTGGCCCAAGGTCACCCAGCAGCTGCAGGTGGAGGAGCGGGGAAGCGAACCCGGTTCACCAGATTACGAGTCCACCGCTCTAACCACTACACCACTACACCCCTGGGGTCCCATCATCCCTCTCAACTGTTCTCCGATTCTTAGGCAAGTCAGGCAAGCCACGTAGACGGTCCTCCTCCTTTACCTATAAGGCACCTTCCTCCCCCCTTTTAGGTCTTTCCATTTTATGAATAACTTAAGAGAAATAAACAGCACAAAAGAATTAAAAAAAAAACAACCTTAATAGAATTCAGGTAGAAGGAAACTTGTATTAGCTAGGACCTCCTGTTTTTGTACTTAAGATAATTAATAATGCTACTAGAACGAAGACTTCTGACGCTAAGACTGCTAACTATTGCTCCCTCCGCTAATACCGATTTCAAAAGGGGATCGACTCTGACGACTGTATATAGCAAGGAGCTTTGTAAATACCGTTTGGAAATTTACATGAATTTTTACAAGCTGTAAAGAATTCTAAGCCTGTTTGTGGAGAGAGAGAGAGAAAAAAAGAGAAACTTTTCCCTAGGAGAAAAGACATAATAATACTAAATGCAGACAAATAATAATGACGAGAATAATAATGATTTTGAGCCAGTATTTGAATGATGTACCAGTAAAGCACAATTAGCACAACGGTGTCCTGGAGCACTTCACGATAATAATATTATTATTAATAATAATAAAAGAGAGAAGAAAATCTTGCAATAGATCCTTTGTATGTCCTCGATTTCTTTCCGCCTTTCTCCAAACTGTGGTCAAGGCGCGCGCGGAAGGAGGCCGGTCCTTTGGAAGTAACGTGCGCCCCGCGAGGCTGATTCACACGAATCCGGGTCCTCAGACCCTTTGATCTCCCCGCCTCCCCCCTTTCGAAGACGAGAGCTGTTGTCTGTCGGGGCTGGAAAGGAAAGCGCAGGCGGGAGCCTCTGCCCGCGGGCGCTTGCTTAGGGAAGAAGCGGGTGCTCTCTGCACATGCCTCGGGGCATCTTCTTTTTTGTAACCCCAGGCGCTCGCTAGCCACGCCGATGGAAGAGCGCCCCGCTTTGTATTCAAAAAGTCCCAGGTTCCGTCACCAGCAATATATCCAGGCAGGTCTTGGGAAGACTGGGCCGTGCAAATAATAAGACATGAAGAGCCCTTCGAGAGTGCACCGGACTACTCTCCGGCCTCGGAGGCTTTTAAGCCAAGGCTGGGTGGCCATCCGTCTTGAATGCTTTGGTTGGGATTCCTGCCTTGCAGCGGGTTGGACTAGATGACCCTCAGGGTCCCTTCCAACTCTTAATAATAATAATAAATTTTATTTATACCCCGCCCTCCCCAGCCAAGACCGGGCTCAGGGCGGCTGATAACTGATATAAAAACAAATTGATTGAAATACAACTTTAAAAACAAGGTTAAAAAACAACATTAAAACGCAGCCTCATTTCAATGGAAACTCAGATCAAAAACTTTTCGGGGGATGAAAAGGTCAAGCCTTCACCAAGGCGAACTCTTCAATTCTAAGGTTCTATACTACTGAGACAGATGAATCATAGAATCATAGAATCCTAGAGTTGGAAGAGACCCCAAGGGCCATCGAGTCCAACCCCCTGCCAAGCAGGAAACGCCATCAGAGCACTCCTGACATATGGTTGTCAAGCCTCTGCTTAAAGACCTCCAAAGTAGGAGACTCCATGAGCCAACGGTCTGGCTCAGTATACTAACTGCAGCTTCCTTCCGATGTTCTTTTGCGTACAAGTTTCGGAGGGGGGAGGGAGAGAGAGAGAGAGAGGGGGGGGAGAGAGGGAGAGACCCCACTCCGAATCCCCCAGCCACGGTCAAGTCCGACCGACTCGTGCAGTAGGAAGTCTTCCTGAGCAGCTGAGAAGGAGGACGGGCTGTGCGTTCTCGCCTGTTGCTCCTTTGTCGCCCCCCGCCAATAAAGGGGGTCTTCGCCCCCTCCCTGCTAATTGCAGGCAGCTCCCGGCAGCCGAGCTCAGCCACGGCTTCCCGGGCGTCCGAAGGGGGCATCTGAGCCGCTTCCCCGGTTTGCATGCGGATCACGTCGTGGCTCGCTCCCCCCTCCTCTGATTAAAGGCATCGGGGAGGAGGGACAAAGGGAGGGAACCGCCGCCTTTCATCCTAGTTAACCCGGAGCACAGAAGCAATTTCCCCCAAGACGGGCGGGCAGGGGGAGGGGAGAGGCAGGCCGGGCCCGACGCAGCAGCAGCGCTCCCCCCACCCCCAACTCCAGCCCCCTGGAGGAGACACGCCAGCCGGCAGCTGGGCGGGGGAGGGGGGGAGCGCTCAGGCTGGCCCGCAACCCCTTGGCTGCCGGGGGAGGGGGCGGCGAGGGGTCGCCTCTGCTCCTGACATCCCTCTCTCCAAGTATCCGGAGAAACTGTTGGGAAAGGATTCTTCCACCAAGCAGTGATCGAGGTTCATTTCCCATCTGCGAGTGACTTCTGCTTGTTCTCCTTTCCATTTTTGGACCGCTTGACTCTTCAGCCCTTTCCAGACGCAGCAGTGACCGTCCCGGGGAGACCCTCCCCTTTCCCTCCACGTGTGCACAGAGTCAAGGAGCCTTCATGTGATCTGGCCTCCACGTGTTCTGAAATCCCTGTCCGGAGGCTCCTCCAGCCATGAGTCATTCACAATTAAGGAAAACTAGGACCCTTCCTCTCTGAACATACAGAGCAGATGTCTGGAGGGAGAGAGCCCCGAGGGAGGGAGGGATCCAGCCCACAAACTTCTGCGTGATCTGGAACCCTCTTTGTTGTTGTTTAGTCATTTAGTCGTGTCCGACTCTCGTGACCCCCTGGACCTGAGCACACCAGGCCCTCCTGTCTTCCACTGCCTCCCTCATGCTGGTAGCTTCGAGCAGTGGCGTAGCGTGGGTTGTCAGCACCCGGGGCAAGGTAAGTAATTTGCGCCCCCTAACCCGTGGATTTGCGCCCCCTAACCCTAACCCCCAGATGTTGCGCCCGGTGCGGCTGGCCCCCCTGCACCCCCCACGCTACGCCACTGGCTTCGAGAACACTGTCCCACCATCTCGTCCTCTGTCGTCCCCTTCTCCTTGTGCCCTCCATCTTTCCCAACATCAGGGTCTTTTCCAGGGAGTCTTCTCTTCTCAGGAGGTGGCCCAGGCCAAAGGTCCACTTTGTCCAGCATTCTGTTCTGACATGGCCACCCAGAGGTTTCTCCTGGGAAGCTCACAAGAAGGACATGAGCACAAGAGATCTTACTGAAGGTGTGATAGTTTCTGGGCCCAAGCCAAAGTGCCGCTTTTGACCTGTAAATCCTTAAATGGCTCAGGACCGCAATACCCGAAGGACTGCCTCTCCCGCTATGATCCAGCCCAGAGGCCCTTCTTCATGTGCCTTCTCCACGGGAGGTCCGGTGGGTGGTAACACAAGGTCGGGACTTTTCTGTGGTGGCCCCCCTGTTTGTGGAACAATCTCCCCAGGGAGGCTTGCCTGGCACTTTCATTACATATCTTTAGACACCAGGAGAAAGTGTTTCTTTATAACCAGGCCCTAGTCTGATTAACATTCTACGGCCTTTTAAATGTGTTAGTGGGAGGGAGGAGTTATTTGTTTGTTTTTGTTTTATTACATATTTTGAGTTCTCATTCTGTATTTTTATGTTGCATACCACTCTGTGATCTTTGGATGAAGGGTGGTATACAAATATAATAATCAATAACGAAAATAACAAATGGTTCAGGGTCCTTAACAGAAGAAGGGATTCTGAAAACTCCAAAAGGACCTTTCCAAACAGAATGAATGGAAAGTAAAAGGGCAAATACAATTCAGTGTGAACAAGTTTAAAGTGATGCATGTCACTTTAAACATCTGAATTTCACAAACCGTATACACTCATGGGGTATGACCTGGCAGTGACAGACCAGGAAAGAGACCTTGGGGTCACAGTGGACAGGTCTGTGAAGATGTTGACCCAGTGTGCGTCAGCTGTGGAAAAGGCAAATTCCATGCTAGGGATCACTAGGAATGGAACTGCCAATATCACAATAATGCTTGTTGTTTTTGTCCATGGAGTTTTCTTGGCAGGGATACTGGAGCGGCTTGCCGGTTCCTCCTCCAGGTGGATCACGTTTGGTCAAAACTCTCCACTATGACCTGTCCATCTTGGGTGGCCCTGCAAAGCATAGCTCATAGCTTCTCTGAGTTATTCAAGCCCCTTTGCCACGGCAAGGCAGTGATCCATGAATCCATTCCATATTTGGAATACTGTACAGCTCCAGTCACCTTCCTCCAGAAAGGCTATTGTAAAATTAGAAAAGGGCAAACAAAATTATCAAGATGGAGCAACTCCTTTATGAGGGAAGGACTTTGGGACTTTTGGCAAGAAAAAGGTGACATGGTTGAAGGTTTTCAAATAATAGATGACGTGGGAAAAGTGGGCAGAGAAAAGTTTTCCTCCCTCTCTCTTAACACAAGATCTCATGGACAGCCAATGAAAGTAAGCACTGGAAGATTCGAGACAAATAATAGGACTTCTTTACGCAGCGCATTGTTAAACTTGTTCCTGCAGGAGGCAAGGATGGCCACTAACCTAAAGGTAAAGGTAAAGGGACTCCTGACCATTAGGTCCAGTCGTGGCCGACTCTGGGGTTGCGGTGCTCATCTCGCTTTATTGGCCGAGGGAGCTGGCGTACAGCTTCCGGGTCGTGTGGCCAGCATGACTAAGCCGCTTCTGGAGAACCAGAGCAGTGCACGGAAACGTCGTTTACCTTCCCGCAGGAGCGGTACCTATTTATCTACTTGCACTTTGCTTTCATAGAATCATAGAATCATAGAATCATAGAATCATAGAGTTGGAAGAGACCACAAGGGCCATCGAGTCCAACCCCCTGCCAAGCAGGAAACACCATCAGAGCACTCCTGACATGTGGTTGTCAAGCCTCTGCTTAAAGACCTCCAAAGTAGGAGACTCCACCACACTCCTTGGCAGCAAATTCCAACTGCTAGGTTGACAGGAGCAGGGACCAAGCAATGGGAGCTCACCCCGTCATGGGGATTCGAACCACTGACTTTCTGATCAGCAAGTTCTAGGCTCTGTGGTTTAACCCACAGCGCCCCCCCTAGATAGCTTTAAAAGAGGATTGGACAAACTCCGGGGAAGGCTATTGCAGGTTCCCTGAAAAGCTGGCTCTGCTCTGCTTCCACAGCTGGTTTCCCAATAGAGGCACATCTGGTTGGTCACTGTGAGAACTGGACTAGACGGGCCATTGGCCTGATCCAGCAGCTTCTTCTTAACATCTGGAAGGCATGAGGCTGGGGGAAGCTGCCCTAGACATCTGTTTGACATTAAGGTGCAGCAAGGACCTTCGTCACCGTGGAGGAAAACATCTCATGAAACTCGAGGCTTCTTAAGCACAACTGCCTAAATACTCCAGGTGTATCCAGGTGCCTTCCTTTTGAAAAGGGGTCTGAAGCAGAGGGGCCAGCTATGCACCCACACGGAGATTGTGGTCCCTTCACTCCCTGCCTGGTGTTGCTATAAAAGAGCCCTGCAATAGGTTCTGGCTGGAAAGGGACCCACCTGAAAACCAGAGAGTCCGCCCTTTCACCTGCATCCCACTACATTACAGGACTTCTCCAGGGATCCTGTTCCCCTCCTCTGGTCAAGCAAGCTGGAAGGTCCCACAGGAACAAAGAAAGAAGCTGCCCTCTGCTTGGTCAGACCACAGGTCCATCTCGCTCATGATTGTCGACACTGACTGACAGCAGCTCCCCAGGAATCTCTTCCAGCCCTCCGAGGAAATGCCACGGGAGATGGAACACGGGACCGTCTGTAGGAAAAGCAGGAGCTCTGCCACTGAGGTTTAGCCCTTTTTGGTCACCTCTGCGTTACAACTAGCAGAGTTTGTGTGGGAATGTGGTGGATGGTAGGAGAGGATATATTGATTAAATATTATCCTTCCTCACTCGCACTAGTGAGTCAATAGCAGAGTACATTCCACAGTATATTAAAGGAAGCTAGTTGGTAGATTCATTTGAATCTCTTTACTTAAGCAACCCAATATGGCCTGTCCAGATTGGGTTTGATCCTGGCACATCCCCTTTGTTCCCTCTTAATAAGAATAAAGACACAGCAGTCTTCTCTTTGAAATAATGATAAGAAGTTTACTTCCATTCAGTTCACAGTAGGTTCCCTGAAGGCAGGCTTTTAGCTTGTAGTTACAGAAATGAGAGTGGGTTCACCCCATGTAGGGATATGAGCCCATGTGCTGCTGGCTGAGAAGCAGCAGACAGCAAGAGACATCAAGAGATCATTGTGGGAATGTTCTGGGGTGCAGGAGAGGATATATTGACTAATTATATCCTTATCCAACTTGTGCTAACAAGTTCCCAAAATATCAGCAGACTTTATAGACATTCCCCTTTAAGTTCGCAATGGTAACGTGTGCACAGGTTCGCTAGAACCTCTCTAATAATTACTCTGGTAATTTCCCCTTTTCTCCCTCTTAAAATACAAGACACAACACAGTCTTTATAAAAGAGTTTACTCACGTTCTGTTCACAATATGATCCCGGAAGGCAGGCAGGCTTAAAAAGTTACATACATTTAGAATCTATCTTGTAGCAAGATAGTCCTTATCTCCTCTCTTGGCTGGGAGCCAAGAGAGCATCCTTAGATGTTTCCTCATCGAAGAAAAATGGCAGAGAGAGAGAGGTGGCTGCCTGCCCTGTGCTTTTGTCATCACCTGCACAGGTGAGGCCACACCCACCTCTGGTCACATGCGGAGGAAGTCCGTCCCCAGGAAGTTTACCTGCTTGCTGGACAGACATCCCTCCCCATGTTCTAACATGTACACTCTAGGAATGTTGTCATTGACTGCTCCTGTGTTTACATCCCACAATCATGGCATCAAAGAGGGAGATGGCTGCATGACTGGCCCTTTTGTGGGGTCTCCTAGGGTCAAACCCATCTACCTGGTCACATGCAGGGGAAGGATGCTCCAGACCAGGTGTGACAGGAAGTCCTCCTGGCTGGAGTAACGTGGGCAAACAGGAAGTGTTGTAGTTGACTGCTTATGTAACATCCCAGCACTACAACTAGCAGAGTTTGCCCCCCCCACACCCTTCCACTAATGATCGGAAGGTCCTAAGCCCCCTGGGATGGTCTCTTGTGGAAAGAGGGTGAAGAACATCAGAAGATCTTGGCTGTTATACCTGGCCAAAGCTCCATCTAGTCCAGCATCATCTCACACCTGGTTGTCCACAGGTGGCTTGACTAGGTGGGCCTGATGCAACAGCCAGGTTCTTCTGATGCTATGAACCCTCTTGAAATTAACCCCCCCCCCGCTGGGTGGATTATTTCAGTGGGGCTTGCAGAGAACTTCTGACTCAGGGGACTGTGCCCCATGCATGGGTGAGGTTTGCCTGCCTGCCTCCTGCTCTGCCATCCTCCAGCCCAGGGCACATTCTAGCAGGGATGGGGTTTGCCCAGGAGAACATCCTGCTGGACTGTATCTCATCGATCAAATCCATCTCCCACCAATTCAGCCTCCCCAATCCATGCGCAGCGGAGGAGGCGGTTGTGGCTGCAGAGGGAGGGGCCATCTTCTGATTTTACTCTCGTGGCAAAACGTCCTGGGCCAGCCCTGCACACATCTGAAGTCTAAATTCTGCATAAACTTGGGAGAGGAATTGATTTGTAATGCTCCTGGCTCATACGAAGCCTGGAGAAGATGTGGCAATGCGGAGCCTCCATCGAGGGCACTGCTGGGCACTGGACAGACTTGGAGATGAGGCTCACAGCAGAGATTTGCTGTTGGGCAAAGGCTGGAGGTGGCTGGGCTGCTTGCGGGATGGCTGCGTGTGGTGCAAAGTGCACTGCTGAAATGTGTGCTTGCACTAAAAGCAGTTAAGGCAAAAGATTTGGGCCTTGGAACTTGCCCCATGCTTTGGGGTTTGCCCTTCCCTCGCAATGTCCTTGCACTCCAAGAAGGATGACGGCCCCAAAGTTAATATACCCAAGGAGGCAATCTTGACTTCCTGTGCTTGGGCTACGTTAGTTCCTTCCTCACCAGAGGAAATGCCAGTCAAAGTGTATGTCCCTGAAGGCCACACCTGTGGGATGTGAGCCATGAGAGGCAGTCAAGTACAACATTCCTTGTAATGCTAGAGAAGACATGCGAGGGGGTGTTTGGTCCAGCCAGTCAAAATTTCCTGTTCCTCCTGGCTGGAGCATCCTTCCTTTTGCATGTGACTAGAGGTGGGTGTGGCCTTACCTGTCCAGGTAACAAAAGGACGAGTCACGCAGCACCCTTCCCTCTTTTTGACTTCCTTCTTCGTTTGACCAGCTTTTAGCTAGGACTGCTCTGCTAGCTCTCAGCTAGCAGAAGCACTGGGAATATTCCCCCATATGGTGTATATCCACATGTACATATTTGTAACTAAGTCTGCCTTCAAGAATCCAGCTGTGAACTGATGAGAGTAGACTTCTTTTATTGACTTTGAATAAGATTGTGGAGTCTTTATTCTTTTAAGAGGGATTCAAGGGAACTTACCAAGAATGTACAATTCAATCTGAGACAGACGCAATTGTATAATAGTGAGAGGCTCACACGAGACTGCAACCAGCTATCTGCTGTGCGTGTAAAAAGGGGGAATGTAACTCTGCTAAGTTAAGAAATTTGCTAGCACAAGTTAGGAAGGATATTAATAAACAATATATCCTCTCCTGCCTCCCTGAACATTCCCACAAAACCAAATTCCTCGGTGAGGGGCTGTAGCTCCATGAGAGGACATTTTCTTGGTAAGCAGAAGGTCCCACATGCAACCCCCAGGGCATCTCCAAGAAGGGCTGGGAGAGACCCCAGCACTGGGACTCTGTGGAGAGTTGCTGCCCATCGGTGTTTCTCAAACTTGGGTCCTCCAGCTGTTGTTGGCCTACAACTCCCATCATCCCTGAGCACTGGTCCTGCTAGCTAGGGATGATGGGAGTTGTAGGCCTACAACAGCTGGGGACCCAACTAGAGGGACCAGTAGTATCCTGGCTCACTACAATGCAGCTGCCTATGCCAGATGGTCCTGCCTGGTTTCACTCTGTTGGAGCTGCTGCGATGTGTATTGGGGCAAAAGTGAGAGAGGTGTGTGTGTGTGTTTGTGGTACAACCTGAGTGACAGTGGAAATTTTCAGGAGGGCAGGAAGGAGAACCAAAGGACACTCTCTGCGTTGGAGAAGGGAGCGGTTAGGTTTGTGGTGAGGACTGGGGTGGCAGGAGAGGGAGTGGTGTATTTTCACTTGGGGACCCAGGGAGGGGGCTCTATCCTAGAGGATGCAAAGAAAACTGAAACTTGTGAAATGGCCACCTAATTTAGTGTGCACACACATTACTCCTTTAAAGCACATTTGCCTCCTCAAAGAATTCTGGGCAGTGAAGTTCATTCAGGGTTGGTGGGAATCATAACTGTGAGGGGTAAACTACAGTATCCAGAATTCTTTGAGGGAAACAATGGACTTCGAATGTGCTTTAAATATCAGTTTGAAGGGAGAGGGGAACGGTTAATCATTAATATTATCCTAGTTTCCCTGTCCAAACAGCTGCAGCCACCGGCTGTGGTTTTCTGTTTCTGTCCTCTTCCTTTTGCAGGAAGCTCTCCACAGATGAGCTATAGCTGTGTTTGAACTGTTGGACCTGCATACGAGGTTTCTCTCTTTTCTTCTAGGTATGGAGCTGGCGTTCTCAGCATTCCCTGGGGAGGAGAGGCCTGGCTGGTTAAGAAGCCCTGAGAGGAGCTTGTTTCCCCCAAACCAGGGCTGTCCAGAAGTTTTGGACTACAACTCCCATCAGCCCCAGGGGCTGACAGGAAGGGCAGTTCAAGACAGATGAGCTCCAGGTGGGAGAAAGGCTGCTCTATCAGGGAAGTGAAAGCTCAGGGTGTGTGTGTGTGTGGATTCACCTGCAAAAGTCTCAAAGGCGATGGGCAGTTAGCTGTCCTGAGCATCTTCAAATGCTTATCATACCATGAGAGATGTAAAGGTTCAAAACATTAGCTGAGGATGCCAGAAAACAGTAGAATCACAGAGATGGAAGGTACGGCAGGGGTCATCAAGTCCAACTTCCTGCAATGCAGGAGTCATACCAAAAGCTCCTGTGAAGGACAGCCCATGACTTTCCAAGGTCACTGAATTTTGGAGCTGGAAGCCCAAGGGTTGACTTGTCCAAGCCCCTGCAATGCAGGAATGGCAGCTCAAGAATCCCTGACTGGGAAGAAGCCAGCCAAATGCAAATCCTCCAGCAGTGTGAAATGTGCAAAACCCAAGCAGGCTCCCTCTTCACAAGCGACGTTTGGAGAAAGGATTGGCAGAGCTGCGGGCAGCATGGATTAGAAAACAGAGAGAGAGAAAGAGGTTTCCTGGTTCTGCTTTGCACCCCGCATCGCAGGACTTCTTCACGTGAGAGTCTTGCTCTCAAAGCCTGCAAACGAGGAGGAACTCTACGTGTGCGAGGGGAGAGGGAACAAGTTGTGCAAAGGGAGAGAGAGGAAGCGCCTTCCTGCCACCTAATCTTCTGGCACCGGATCAAAGGCGAAGTGCATTGCGGGGCTTGTTCCTCCTGAACGGGCTGCATCCCTAGACCCCCAAGTCGGGCCCGCAGATGCGCCGATGGCAGAGACCTGAGCCGTGCATTTATCGGGGAGCATGGCCCCCCTGGTTCTCCTTGCCTGCCGCCCCCTTGGAGGCTTCCTCCCTCTGCTGAGCGCGTCCCTCGCCTGCACTCGGGCTGCAGCGTCGGCAGCAGCAGCAAAGGCGCGTCTCCGCAGCGGCGCAGCGTCCGCACATCCCCGCGCCGTCCAGGCAAGAAGCTGAAGGTTGCAGTTCTTCGGTGCAAGGTTTTTTTTGGGGGGTGGGGAGTGCGGTGAGAGGCGATCACCTTGGCTCTGGTTCCCAAGTGGAAGATGGCGAGGGGCCAGCTGGGAAAAGGGGTCCCCAGCCCCCTTCCAACCCGGAGAAGGGGCTGCAGGATGCGCAAGGCGGAGGATGCGGGCAGAGGAGTCTTCCGTGCGCGGCCCCCCTCTCCCCCCCCAGCCGGCCTACAGCTTTGCTGAGTCACACTCCGGGTTGCAGAGGGGTCAGCTTAGGCCAGCCCGCAAAAATTGGGGGGGGAGGGGAGCGGGGGAGGTCGCCCTGGGACTGGGCGGGACAGGATCAGGGAAGTAGCCAATCAGCGAAGAGGGATTCCCTCCCTCCCCCTCTCCCCCCCCCCACCGCTGGAAGGTTGCCTGCCCAGCACTGCAGGGCAGACACTTCTGGGGCGCAGCACGGCGAGGCTGCGCGCAAGACCCGGCGCGGCGGATCCCAGCTGCACGGAAGGGACGGAGAGGAGAGTAGGAGCCCGAGCAAGTGGTGGGGGGTGGGCGATGCGCGCCTGTCACGTGCTCAGCGGTCCCCCCGCAAAGACTACGTCCCCCAGCATGCTTTGCGGCTCTGAAGAGGGCTGGCGGCTCCCTGAGTCATCTGCGCCCGTGGTTGCGCGGATCCTCCCTTGCAAAGCGCGCAGACGCAGGGAGGACGGCGCTCTAGCGCAGGGATTTTTATTTTGCAGAGGTGGGGGAGAAGATCCGGTAGGAGGCGCTCTTCTGTCCCAGTCTGTTCCTCCCCCCCCCCCAGCGATGTCCCAGAATTTGGGTCGGGGGCGCTGAGCGCTGCTCCCCACTTCTCCCGCCGAGCGCGCCCTGCGCAGAGTTGAACGCCCTTCCGCAGCCTCAGATCCACATCCATGGGGCGCTAGACGTACTCGGAGGAACATAAGCAATGGGGGGGGGGCGGTGCGGTGGGGAGCTGGGAAGCGAGATAAGCGATTGACAAGGTCCTCTGCCCCGAACACCTTACAAAAAGCCGAGAAGCGGAGGGAGCCCACTCCCTTCAGAGGCCCGAAAACCGGCCGCCTCTTTGATGCTGATTGCATCTGCCTCGGGGCTGAGCCCTGGGATGATATAGAGGTTCCGGGGGGCCGAGGAGAGCGCATCCATCCAGCCCCGCCAGTCAAGTTCGCGAGTCTCCCCCCCCTCCCTGCAACGGAGGGGGTTGGCGCGGGGAGAGGAGGGACTCCGGAGCGCTATTTCAGCACTTTCTCCTGCAATCGATTTAACAAACCCTGAAGCACATCCTGTTCTTTCGGCAGCCTCTCTCTCCCCGCCTCCCCCCCCCCCCGCTATTTCCCTCCAGTGGATCCAGCTGCATCCCTGGACCCCCACCCCCTGTCCACTGGGGTGGGTGTTGCAAGGAGGCCGAGCTTCTCTTGCAAGGGGGCCGACGAGAGGTCCAAGAGTCCGCCCCCACCGGGCCAGGGCAGGGCTGGAAGCGGCTCCGGCGTCTTTCCTCCGCCTCCGCAGGGCTGAGATTTAGCCGCCGCCTGGGCTCCGGCAACCGGGCAGACCGAGTGGCACAATTTGGCACTAGGGGGCGCTGGCGCGGCGAGGACGTGGAAGGCGCCCTGTCGGTGCTATGGGGGTCCGGTAGAGGGCGCCCCGCCGTCGGAGTCACTGTCCGACCCCCGCCTCCAGGGGGCGCAGTCTTGCAGAAAACAGAGGGCTATCTTTGAAGGGCAATTAAAACCCTGGCGGGTTGGGCAGGTGAGAAAACAAACACGACATTTATTAATTAAATTTCTACTTCCCTCCCGAAGGAAATCCGGAGCCGAAAGCAAGCTGTTAAAAAACGCAATTAAAATGAAATAAAAAGATATTTGAAACGTCAATAACATCTAAGACCCTTTTTAAAAAAAAATAGTGACATATCCTCACCTCTATCAGCGTTCAGGCGGCCAGCAACAGGCTCTTCCAGCTCTTCCTGATTTTATTGTCATATTGCTTGCTTCTTTGATATTGCGGATTTTATTGCTTCAGTATTTTTTTAATGGAATATAATTGCAGCCAATAAAATGAATAAATAAAATAAAACAGCAGAGGTTAAAGACATGCAACCACAAGGGGAAGGAAATAAAACAAATATGTCTGGGGTTTGTTTATTTATTTATTAATTAAAGACCTTTGCCTTGCCTGGGGATAAAAAGATATCAAGGCAGTTCCACATGAGCCTCACCAGTAAGAGAATTATGGCATGGGGGGTGTCCCTTCACTGGGCAGCCCCTTCTCCCAGTGAGTCACGTGACCCAGAAGTCACAGAAGGAAACCTGACATGAATGGTAAGTCCCGGCAAGGAGCCAATGTTGCTGCTTTAAGGCAGCCTTCACTAACCTGATGCCCTCCAGACATTTTGGAGCTGGGGCTGATGGGAGTTGTAGTCCAAAACATCAGGCTGGTGGAGGCTGACTTGAGCACTGTCCAAGGGCACCCCTGAAAGTTGGCCCTGGTTTGGAGCTAGGCCGCCATGAAGTGACGTTTTTGAGAAGCCTTCAGAGGCTGCCGTGATTAGAATACACAGCAGTCGCCTCATCTGGAAGCTTCCAGCTGCAAGCTAAGTCACTTGAGCTCCCGGTGACAGAGAAGGGGGTCTACCAGCCCCCACCCCACCCCCATGACCTGCCTGATCCTTTAGGGTAGAGAGGAGCACAATCCTATCGGGAAGAGGCTGAATGTTCACAAACAGCTGGGCTACCCAACTGCAGCTCCGTCTTGCTAGAACCGAGCTTCCTATGATTAGCCCTCACCCAGCCTTTCCCACTTGGGAGGCTCTGTGAGAGCAGAGCAGAATGATCTCCTCCGTCTGTCCTGAGCTGCTGCTGACCCCAAATGTACCAAGGGGGGCACAAAGGAAGCAGACGAAGGACTCAGATGGAGGAGCTGTCCCCTGGAGCCAGTGCTGACCTCATTGGAGGCTGAATCGGCCGTCCTTTAGACAAGTTGCGTAGAGTCTACAGCCGCCGCTGCCAAACCAACATCCCAGGCCTCAGTCTGTAAGGATTTTCATGATGTTAACGGAGAAATCCAAGGGCTCCCTTGGACAAAAAACAAGGACACCAGCCAGGAATACCAGAGCAAAAGAGCAGCCAGGAGGCTTGGTCTTTATTGAAGACTGTTGCGACAGGACTCCCACCTGCCACAAGGTGAAACAAGATGGAAGCCCTGAATAAGAGAGAACCCAAACTTTTATTAGCTGCTAATCCCCATGTTACACCCCCCCAAACTACATCACTCATACATCACGGTTACATCATGAAAGGGGAGGTCTGGTGGCAGGAATCTGAGCATCCTGGACCCTGCCCCATGGTTCCCCTTGCCCTCCACCAAACACCCATCAAGTGTCACAAAAGAGATCTTTACATTTCCCTGTTTCCCAGCCAAATTAATCCCACCCTTTTGTCTCCATCTGGGTTTGTTATTTCTGGAATGGTACCTGTCTGGCCCTCAGGTATCAGGAGGCCAGGGATTATCACTCAGGCAGAGGGGCTGCTGAGGAGCTGAGCTCACATGTCTATAGGAATTTCTGAAGTTTTCCCAGTCAGCCAGTACACAGATACATTGATCAGTGAATTCTTACATTTGGTATCGTGTAGCAAAGGCCCTTTGAATAGATAGGAAGAAACTGTGATGAAGTGTTTTGTGGGGACAAATCACAAAAGTCACAAAAGTGATTGTGCTGGTTTTGGTAGTGGGCTGCATGTGCATGAGATCTGCTGGAGGGGCAACCCCCCCCCTATACATAAATTCCTGCAACAATGAGAATTCTGCAAAAGGACCTACACATGCCTTGCATGTGCTACGATGGCACATCTTTTCAACTTTGCTTCGGAATAAGAAAACGATGGTGGTTCAGTATCCTGCCACATGAAGCTGGTCCATACACTTTTTTCCCATTTGCACCGTTCAACACAACCAAGGCACATTTTGTTCTCAGATCAGCCTGGGATCTTTCAATGGAACTGATGGGCAGGAAGGCCTTCACCGGACTGCACACGGAGCTGAGCATCGCAAGATGTGGGGGTGGCTGCTAGTTTTAAACGGATTTTAAAAGGGGATTAGCCACATGAATGAAGAGGAGGCTCTCCATGGCTGCTCTCCCCGTTACTGGGGATCGGCAGCAGGAGAAAGGCTTCAGGGCCTCCATGACCCGCTGGTGGACTTCCCATAAGAGGCACCTGGCTGACCTGCGTTGGAAGCTGGAGGCTGGGCTCCATGCCAAGTTTTTGGTCTGACGCAGCTGCAGGGCCCCAGTGAGGTTCTATTCTTATGTCCATGGGCAACGCTTGGCCTGTGTGGGAATGTTCAGGGATGCAGGAGAGGATATATTGCTTGATTATAGCCTTTCCAACTTGTGTGAACAAGTTCACAATTTAGCAGAGTAACATTTCCCTTTTTAAACTCACAGCAGATGCATTTGCTCAGGCTCGCTGAAGCCTCTATAATAACTGTTCTGGTATTTTCCTCTTATTCCCTCATAAAAGATAAGACATGACACAGTCTTCTATAAAAGTATAAAAAGAGTTTACTCACTCACATTCTGTTCACAATTGGATCCCAAAAGGCAGACTTAGCTTAGAAAAGTAACATACACCTAAAAACTATCTCATAAGGTGACAGCCCCTTTGTCCTCTCTTGACTGGAGGCCAAGAGAGCATCTTTGGCTAAGCAGATGTTGCTTCTTGGATGCATGTAATCAAAGAGAGAGAGATGGCTGCCCTGCCCTGTGCTTTTGTCGTTACCTGCACAGGTGAGGCCACGCCCACCTCTAGTCACATGCAAAGGAAGTTTGTCCCAGCCCAGAAGGAAACAGGAGGTTTACCTACTGGCTGGACAAACATTCTTCCCCATGTGTAAACATGTTCACTCTAGGAATGTTGTACTTGACTGCTCTTGTGTTTCACATCCCACACTATGGAAGGTCATATATCCATGGACTCCAGACTCAGGCGCTGTTAACTGTTCTAGTTTCCTGAGGTCCTCTCAAAAGCCTCCAGTGATGCAGACTTCTCCTCCTCCTCTTCCTCACCTTCTTTGCATGGCTGATTCAAATGCATCCAGCCTCTTTGGGAGCTCGCAAGCATCTGCAGCCAGTATCGTAATCATGGCCTGTCAATCCGAGAAAACCTTTGGTCATTTGCAAGAATAAGGTGTGTAATAATTTAGCAGCCCTTCCTGCCCAAAGGCCATTCCTGAAGGCTATGCATTGTTGTGTTTTTAAATTTTTTAAAATTTATTTTATTTTCTCAAAACTAGTATCCATTATCATTGCTAAACATACATTTCCCAATTTCCCCCCTCCCTGTTGACTTCCCTCAACTACCATTTCTGGTTTATTACATCAGATGATACATTCTGCTGTTTATATACAATATTACGTTGTCACATTGTTGTTCTCAGTAAATAAAATTGTAAATGTTTTTTAAATCCCACCAGCGAGACCATTTCACGTAGTTTGCCCATTAACTTTGTTAACTCTGCATAGTTCATCAACTTTTCTTGCCATTGTGCTTTTGATGGTACTTCTTCCAATTTTGAGCTATTAAGATTCTTGCCACTGTTGTGGCATGCATGAATAATGTCCTTTCCCCCCCCCCCAACAGCTCTTGTCCTAAAATCAGAAAGCTTCTGATTTTTTGACAAATGTTATTTTAAACATTTTTTTCCAATTCATTGTATATCATTTCCCAATTTTTAAAAATAATCTTACAATCCCACCCCTGAAGGCTATGAATTGTTATTAGTTTTAAATAATCTGCTCCCTGCCAGTTTATCATCGAACCACAAGGCTGCTTGTTTATTCATTATTCAATTTATATGCTTATTTATTTATTTATTCAATGTATATGCAGCATAATATCCAAGATCCCTCAGTGGTGTACAACATTAGAACCATAATTTACCAGTACATAGCATAGCATAGTTTGTTGTTGTTGTTTAGTCGTTTAGTCGTGTCCGCCTCTTCCTGACCCCATGGACCAGAGCACGCCAGGCACTCCTGTCTTCCACTGCCTCCCGCAGTTTGGTCAAACTCATGCTGGCAGCTTCGAGAACACTGTCCCACCATCTCTGTCATCCCCTTCTCCTTGTGCCCTCCATCTTTCACAACATCAGGGTCTTTTCCAGGGAGTCTTCTCTTCTCATGAGGTGGCCAAAGTCTTGGAGACTCAGCTTCAGGATCAGTCCTTCCAGTGAGCACTCAGGGCTGATTTCCTTCAGAATGGAGAGGTTTGATCTTCTTGCAGTCCATGGGACTCTCAAGAGTCTCCTCCAGCACCAGAATTCAAAAGCATCCATTCTTCGGCGATCAGCCTTCTTGATGGTCCAGCTCTCACTTCCGTACATCACTACTGGGAAAACCATGGCTTTTACTATACGGACCTTTGTTGGCAAGGTGATGTCTCTGCTTTTTAAGATGCTGTCTAGGTTTGTCATCGCCTTTCTCCTAAGAAGCAGGATTCTTTTAATTTCGTGACTGCTGTCACCATCTGCAGTGATCATGGAGCCCAAGAAAGTAAAATCTCTCGCTGCCTCCATTTCTTCCCCTTTTATTTGCCAGGAGGTGATGGGACCAGTGGCCGTGAGCATAGTTAGAGTGTTGAATTAGGACCTGGGAGAGCAGGGTTCGAATCCCCACTCAGTCATGAAGCTGACCTTGGGCCAGTCACCATCTCTTAGCTTAATATACCTCACAGGGTTGTTGTGAGGATGAAATGCGGAGGAGGAGAACCACGGACGCCACCTTGAGATCCTTGGCAGACAGGGGTGGTATATAAATGTAATAAACAGCATCATCGCAATAAATAACAACCATAAAACAATCATAGAAACAAAATCATAATAAGAGCCCTCCCCTTTAACAGGCCACAGACTGTTTAATGGATGAAGGCCTAGGTAAAAAGGTACTACTACTCCTCCTCCTCCTCCTCCTCTTACTGCTACTACTACTACTACTAATAATAATATTTTATTTATACCCCGCCCTTCCCAGTTGAGAAAACCGGGCTCAGGGCGGCTAACAACAAATTTAAAACACTTAATTGATGCAACAAAAAACAGCATAAAATACAGTATAAAACGTGAATAACAATCAATTCAGAATTCAAAAATCAGTTTAAGGGGGAAATCCATCCAATAAACATTAGATGATCACCAGGGCTAGCTGGCTGAATTGGTCCTATTTGGGCCAGCGAGGAGACCAGGGGAGAATTAGCTGTGGGATCCCAGAGCGGGTAATCTTCATAAAAAGGGGAGAGGCAGGGAAGGAAGGGGAATAAAAGACCAGACTAAATTCAGATTGACAGTGAGGTGGAATAGCTCTGTCTTACAGGCCCTGCAGAAGGAGGTTAAATCCTGCAGGGCCCTGGTCTCATGGGACAGAGCATTCCACCAGGTGGGAGCCCTCACTGAGAAGGCCCTGGCGCTGGGGGAGGATAATCTGACTTCCTTGGGACCTCTAAACTATGGTTATTCATGGATCTTAAGGTCCTCTGCGGGCAGACCAGGAGAGGCAGTCCTGTAGGTACGAGGGTCCTAGGCCGTGAAGGGCTTTAAAGGTTAAAACCAGCACCTTAAATCTGACCCTGTACTCCACCGGGAGCCAGAGCGGCTGGAAAAGCACTGGGTGAATATGCTCCCATGGCAGAGACCCCGTGAGGAGCCTCGCTGCAGCATTCTGCACCCGCTGGAGTTTCTGGGACAGTTTTTGCCTGGCGAGCCTCTCTGGGGAGAACATCCCACAAACAGGGAGCCACCACAGTAAAGGCCCCTTTTGCTTGTTGGTGATAAACACAAAATTTTCTTTATCAGACTTCTCCTCACAACACCTCTGTGTGGCATTCCCAATTTGCAAAGAAGGAAGAGGGAATGAGATTTGGCCAAAAGCCTTGAAGCTGAATCTTGCAGCTGTGCCTCAGCATTAAAATTAGGCAACATGTTTCAGCTCTCGGGAATCCCACTAGAACCCCTGCGGTTTATTTAGTAGTGTTTACCCCACCCGCGGGGCGCGGGTGGTGCTGTGGGTAAAACCTCAGCGCCTAGGACTTGCCAATCGCATGGTCGGCGGTTTGAACCCCCGCGGCGGGGTGAGCTCCCATCTTTCGGTCCCAGCTCCTGCCCACTTTGCAGTTCGAAAGCACCCCCGGGTGCAAGTAGATAAATAGGTACTGCTTTATAGCGGGAAGGTAAACGGCGTTTCCGTGTGCTGCGCTGGTGCTGGCTCGCCAGAGCAGCTTCGTCACGCTGGCCATGTGACCTGGAAGTGTCTGCGGACAGCGCTGGCCCCCGGCCTCTTAAGTGAGATGGGCGCACAACCCTAGAGTCGGACACGACTGGCCCGTACGGGCAGGGGTACCTTTACCTTTACTTTTACCCCACAACATCTCAAAAAGACTTGGGGCGCATGATTTTTGAAAGAATATGCTGGCAGGTCTGAAAGATGCCGTAGGAGTTGATACTCTTCTCAGATGTTATTTCTGAAAGGAGCGTCAGAAGTTCCAGAAGAGGCTCACACCCTTTGTGTGCTTTAAAGATTTCGGCGCCCTGTCAGCTTTTCAGAACAAACCACTGCCAGCCATTTAAAACAGGACGTGAGCATTTAACAGGAGGAGAACTCTCCTCCAAGCACAGACAAGGGGGACAAGGGACACCTCCAGGTTTTACATCCCACTAGGTGAGCCTAGGGACGTGGGTGGCGCTGTGGCTTAAACCACAGAGCCTAGGACTTGCCGATCAAAAGGTCGGCGGTTCGAATCCCCGCGACGGGGTGAGCTCCCATTGCTCTGTCCTGGCTCCTGCCAACCTAGCAGTTCGAAAGCACACCAGTGCAAGTAGATAAATAGGTACCGCACCGGCAGGAAGGTAAACAGTGTTTCCATGTGCTGCTCTGGTTCACCAGCTTGGTCCTGCTGGCCACATGACCCGGAAGCTGTACGCCGGCTCCCTCGGCCAATAAAGCGAGATGAGCATCGCAACCCCAGAGTCGGCCACGACTGGACCTAATGGTCAGGGGTCCCTTTACCTTTAGGTGAGCCACACTTAAGGAGGGAGGCTGCGTTTGTGATATGTAGCTTGTTGATGCACTCATATTTATGGGCTGAGTGGAAGAGGAAGGGGTCACAGGTTAAAGGCTCTCAGCAGACCCTGTTCCCCCATCAGGTTTCTGGGGAGCCCCTGGCCCTTCAGAGCTTCTGGGAAATCCTACAGCTGGCGCTTTCCTCGGTGCCCCCCTCCTCTCCAAAGCCTTGACGCCATCGCTTCGCGCAAGGGAGGAAGCAAGGAACTAATCCAGGAATCTTTGCATCCCGGAGAGCCGTCCATTGAGAGGCATGATCGCCTTTGATCTCCTTAACCAAGCCAGGGCAGTTGGCGGCTCTGCCAGAGCCACCCGGATAATCGCCATCCCAGCAGCGCCCCCTCCCACCCCATTAACCCTCTCCTGACCAAAGCCCAGCCTTGCAACCAAGACCCACGAGGCTGCAAGGGAACCCCGCAGATGCCAGTCGGACTGCGCGCTCCCACCCAATTTACAGCAGGCGGCGGCGCTTCAGACATTCAGCGGCACATCACCGCTCCATCTAGCTCTGTGCATGCTCAGATGCAGTCTTGTCTCCTCTACCTGTTACCAGCCGCTGGGAATCACAAGTGGGGAGAAGGCTGCTGCTGCTGCTGCTAGACTCAGGTCCTGCGGCTGGCCACTGTGAGGGCCGGATGCTGGACTAGATGAGACCCCAGTGGCCTGATCCAGCTACAGCCAGGCTCCTCAAAAGCCGCGGATCTGAGCTTCGGCCTCCGGAATTGGGGCGGGGGAGCGAGCCTGTCTCAAATGAAGCCTTGCCTCCTGCAACTTCGAGTTATGGAAGTCCAGATAAGAGTCTCACCTGCTGCCTCCTGCCGAAAGCACACACACACCTGTGCAGGTATTTGTGGGTGTTTGCATGGGGCGGGGGCTTCTGCTCTGGAATTGAGGCTTCGCTGCCGCCCCCAGGGCTGCCCCGTGGAAGCCCCGCTTGCAAACGCAGCCGCCCCCCCCCCAGCCTGCCCGGCTCTCCTCCCCAGCTGCCGACCTCCTAATCGGCAAACAGGATTATGCGTCTCTCTTCGCCTCCGCCGCAGATGCTTATTAGCTGCCTTAGCCTTGACACAGGCACACATAATCTCATTGGCGCGGCTGCAGCGGAGGAGATAAGGCAGGTTTCCCTGGCCTCGCTTGGCCCAGCCGGGGAGAACCCGGGCAGCCCCGCCCCCGCGAGAGGGGCACCGCCAGGGAGCCACGAGGGCGCTTGGCACGGCCGGGCAAGAGTCTCTGATGGAAGCGCATCGAAACCAGAAGCGGCGGGGGCGCCCAGATCCTGCTCCAGAGGCCCCCCCTGCTGGCGGCAAAGGCGATGGCGCTTCCTCGGAGTCCTGAGACCGTCTCAGGAGGAGGGCGGAGGTCCTCCGCGGCTCTCTCAAGAGCCGATGAAATGCCCCACACCATCCTGAGCCAAACCTAGACAGCATCTTAAAAAGCAGAGACATCACCTTGCCAACAAAGGTCCGTATAGTTAAAGCTCTGGTTTTCCCAGAAGTGATGTATGGAAGTGAGAGCTGGACCATAAAGAAGGCTGATCGCCGAAGAATGGATGCTTTTGAATTCTGGTGCTGGAGGAGACTCTTGAGAGTCCCATGGACTGCAAGAAGATCAAACCTCTCCATTCTGAAGGAAATCAGCCCTGAGTGCTCACTGGAAGGACAGACCCTGAAGCTGAGGCTCCAAGACTTTGGCCACCTCAGGAGAAGAGAAGACTCCCTGGAAAAGACCCTGATGTTGGGAAAGATGGAGGACACAAGGAGAAGGGGACGGCAGAGGATGAGATGGTGGGACAGTGTTCTCGAAGCTACCAGCATGAGTTTGACCAAACTGCGGGAGGCAGTGGAAGACAGGAGTGCCTGGCGTGCTCTGGTCCAGGGGGTCACGAAGAGTCGGAAACGACTAAACATCATCATCATCATCATCATCCTGGGCCATGCAACTTTGGAGGGGAACTCTTGGAGCAGAGGGCCGCGAGAGGAAGAAGGCAAGGGCCGGGGGAAGGCCACAAGGTCTGCGCTTCGGCCACATGCGGCGGAGGGCGTGCGTACAGCTTCGCCTCTTCTCCTCGCGAGAAAACCGCCAAGAGAAAACTTGCGGGGGCTCCGGAAAGTCATCGATGTCGAGCTGCAACAACGCTGCTGGCCGTTAGGTGGGGGTGGTGTCCTATGAAACTGCAGGGAAGACCCAAGCGGGGAAGCGAGCAAGCGGGTTCGCACGACCCAGAGTCTCCGCGTGTTCGCTGGCCGGGAGCCGGATGATGCGCGCGCTTTCAGGGAGCCGAAACTTTTTCTAGCGGGGAGATGCGGCGGAGCGAGAGCCCCCTTCCATAGCTTGTCAACGTTTTCCCTTTTTTAAGGGAAACTCCCTTATTCCGAATAGGATTCCTCGCAAGAAAAGGGAAAAATTGACAGCTATGCCCCCTTCCCTTCCCGCTGCAGGCAAAGCGGGGATTGGGACCGCGGAGGGGACAAAGCCCTGGCAACGAACTCCTTGCAGCCAGAAGCGCAGCCCAAGCGCTGCTTTGCCTGCGCGGCGCAACCGAGAGAACTGGGCCAGTACTCAGCTGTTAAGCGGGAGAGGGTTTAAAATATTTTTTCTTTCCGGCACCCACCATGCACCCTCTTCCCACGACCCAAGCAGGCCAGGTTTTTTCCATCCCTCCATCTGCTCCTTTAACACACTCACTTCTTCCGTGCCAGCTTTTAAATGCCTGCTGAGAACTTTGCTGTTTTTATATTGTTGTATATTGTTATATTGTTGTAAACCACTGTGACATATTTCTGTGATACGGCAATATATAAAAATGTAAACAAACAAACAAACAAACAAACAAACAAGTTTCCCTCTCTATTCCTGGTTGATGGTGTTGTTGCTCTTATTTAAAATAGCAACCTTTTACGTCTCCCTCTTGGGGTACATTTGAGTCCCATACCAGATTGGTACAGAATTTTTCTGTCGCTGAAGGGTTAAGACCAACCGTGAGAGAGACGTAAGAAGGGGCTGGTTCTTGCAGGATGTTTTCCTGTGAGGGGCCCTGAAATCTCCCGTTGACGTTGTGGTGGGCAGTATTTGGATTTCCAAATCACACCCCCCCCTGTCCTGGGCCTTTTTCAGAGAGTGTCTCTGCCCCATCCCTCAAGGACCCCCTTCCAAGGCTGGCCTTATCTCATCCATCACAGCCAGGGTGCTTTCGCTTCCTTTGAGCACCCTTTATCTGGGAGTAGCATCAGTCACGATGTCTTCTTTGGCTCCAGCCAAAGGGCCTTGATAATCTGAAAGTTCAAGGGAGAGACAAAGGGAATTAACTCCACTTGTTCCATGGCCAGCAGCTTCTGCAGGGACCATCCAAGCACAGGCACAGATAGCTCTTAAGTCCTGGAATTGTCCACTGCCTTGTATTCTGTGGGGTAGAAATAAGAAGGACTTGCAATGAAGGAGGGTCCATGGCCTATTCTGGACAGGCCACACTCTCCTTGAAGGACTTGGGGAGAGTGGCTTGGGGGCAAGGGTGCCAACTTGAATAAAATATTGGGGAAGGGAGCAGATAAGCCCTGCCTTGCATAATCACAAGACATGACACGCACAAACACTATTTAAATGGCAGTGCCCATCAACTTTGGGGGGCCTTGGACCCCTCAAATATTTTATTGGGCAGGCCGAAGGAACCTTAGCGTTAAAGAGTTGCTCCCTGCCCCATGCTTGGGGGTATTCCTAGATCCAGTGTTGTCCCAGGGGGCATCAGGGGGCATGGAGTGCCTTCTCCCAGTCCCAACCGGTTGGCCAGCTCCAAATGGGTCGGGAGAGCCAAGCTACACCCTGCCCTGGCAGCCTCCTAAATAGATTACTCTAATGCGCTCTGCAAGGGGCTGCCCTGGTGTCTTCAGGTACGGCTGGGAGAGACTCCTGGCCTGAAATCCAAGGAGCACTTGCTGTCGTTCAGAGTAGGCAATGCTGGCCCAAGATGGACCAGTGTCCGGACTCAGTATGCAACAGCTTCTTCTGTTGCCTTAAAGACAGAGCTGGCGCAATCTGCTGCTTCCAGATCCCTGAGTGGGTCATTGAGGTGAGATCATATAACACTCATGTTGAAGGTGTTGACCTTAATACAAGAATACTAGAATGACACAAGGCACTGATCCTTCAGGGAACATTCTGCATTGCCACCATCCTCCCAGTGCATTAGGATCTGCAGGAAAGACCCTCCTCAAGGAGAGCCAGTGTGGTGTAGTGGTTAAGAGCAGTGGACTCATAATCTGGGGAACCGGGTTTGCATCTGTGCTCCTCCACCTGCAGCTGCTGGGTGACCTTGGGCCAGTCACACTTCTCTGAAGTCTCTCAGCCCCACTCACCTCACAGGAAAGGAGATTGTTAGTCGCTTTGAGACTCCTTAAAGGGAGTGAAAGGCGGGATATCAGATCCAAACTCTTCTTCTTCTTCTTCAAGGTGCTTCCAATGGGTGAGGCTTGATGTATCATGACCAGGGCAGGGCCTTCTCTGCAGTGGCATCCCAGCTGTGGAACTCCCTGCCTTCCCAAATAAAATAGACATCATGGCCCTTTAGCTTCTGGTGATGATTTAAAACACACTTGTTCACCCAGACTTGAAGATGCTGACTGCTGTAAACTCAACTGCATTTTTGTATTTTGTGGACACTCCTCCAGGTTGTGTCATGGGCTGAAGCAAGGCAGGTGGACACCTGACGAGGTGAGAGAGGTTATTTGGGGCTTCGTCACCAGGATTTGGAATTGCTTCCCAGTGAAGTACAGTGGTACCTCGGGTTACATACGCTTCAGGTTACAGACTCCACTAACCCAGAAATAGTACCTCGGGTTAAGAACTTTGCTTCAGGATGAGAACAGAAATTGCGCAGCAGCAGCTGGAGGCCCCATTAGCTAAAGTGGTGCTTCAGGTTAAGAACAGTTTCAGGTTAAGAACGGACCTCCGGAACGAATTAAGTACTTAACCCGAGTTACCACTGTACACTCATCCTGCACAGCTTTCTTTTGGGAATACTATTTTATTTTGGTCATTTTATTATGCTGCTTTTAACTGTTTTTGCAGCATCTTGTATACTTTAGCCTGCACCATATTGCATTTTGCATTACTTGAGGCAATGGCAAAGGATCCAGGAGATGAGAGGGGAGACAAGGAGAAAGAGTCTCCTTTCATCACTCAGGTGCTTTCTCGTTTGTTTAATGCATTTTATAAGGTAAAGGTAAAGGGACCCCTGACCATTAGGTCCAGTCGTGACCAACTCTGGTGTTGCGGCGCTCATCTCGCTTTACTGGCCGAGGGAGCCGGCGTACAGCTTCCGGGTCATGTGGCCAGCATGACTAAGCCGCTTCTGGCCAACCAGAGCAGCACATGGAAACACCGTTTACCTTCCCGCCAGAGCGGTACCTATTTATCTACTTGCATTTTGACGTGCTTTAGAACTGCTAGGTTGGCAGGAGCTGGGACCGAGCAATGGGAGCTCACTCCGTCACGGGGATTTGAACTGCCAACCTTCTGATCGGCAAGGCCTAGGCTCTGTGGTTTAACCCGCAGCGCCACCCACGGCCCTAATGCATTTTATACCCCCCTCTTTTCCAAGGAGCTGAAGGTGGCGGACACGGCCATTTCCCCCTTCCTCATTTAATCTACAACAACAACGCTGGCAGGTAGATTAGTCTGAGAGGCGGTGATTGCATCACCCAGTGAGCTTCATGTCCGAGTGGGGATTTGAGCCCAGGTGTCTCCCAGGTCCTAGTCTAAAGCTGTAACCGCTAGACCACCACTGTCTCTCCAAAGGCTTCTCTCCTCGTTGTGACTCACAGACCCTCACCTGGCAGTCTCAGCGAGGAAGCTCAAAGGGCTCCCTTCCCTTCCCTCTCTCCACCACAACCCAGCTGTTGGCAAGAAGTGTGGCAGCTGGCTCACAACTGCTCTGCTAGGAATAGATCAGAGGGAAACTGCCCCCAGTCCTTGCCCTCTCGGCCTTTGCGGATATTTATAGCACAGGGGGAAGTTCAGAATTAATTGTGGGCTCTGCACACACGTCACTAGGAGTCTTGCTGATGTCGGGATTTCAAACCACAAGGCCCTCCTCTTCCTTTGTCCGGGGTCCCTCCTGACACAGGCTCTTGTTGCTTCGAGAAGAAGCTGCCAGGCTGATTCCCCATCGCACACCAGCACCTGCTGGCAGCTGGCTGGGTACCCTTCCAGAGTAAGAGGTCTACTCTGCCAACAGTTATCCATGAGACGCACGCCAAAGGGGCATAAGAACATAAGGAGAGCCTGCTGGATCGGGCCAATTGCCCTTCTAGCCCAGCATCCTATTCTCCCTCCTGGGGCAGGGAGTTCCACAGGTTAACTCTGCACTGTGTGAAGAAGGACTAGCTTGTGTCTGTCCTGAATCTCTCAACATTCAGCTTTAAAGCCCTATGCAGCCTAGGACCCTCGTACCTATGGGACCGCCTCTCCTGGTCTGCTCCGCGGAAGACCTTAAGGTCCACAAATAACACTTTGGAGGTCCCAGGTTGCAAGGAGGCTAGATTGGTCTCAACCAGGGCCAGGGCCTTTTCAGTACTGGCCCCGACTTGGTGGAACGCTCTGTCACAAGAGACTAGGGCCCTGCGGGACTTGAGATCTTTCCGCAGGGCCTGCAAGACAGAGCTGTTCTGCCTGGCCTTTGGTTTGGACTCACTCAGTTTCCCTCCCCTTATGGTCTTGATCTATGGACTATTATTAAAATGAGGCTGCATTTTAAATTGTATTTTTAAGCTGTATTTTAAATTGTCCCCCCCCGCCTATTATGTTTTTATTGTAATTTTACTAGTGTTAGCGACCCTGAGCACGGCTCTGGCTGGGGAGGGCGGGGTATAAATAAAAATGTATTATTATTATTATTATTATTATTATTATTATTATTATTATTGGGATGCCTGCAAGTTCTAGTGTTAGTAGAGGGAGGTGACTTTTCTCTGTCCCCCCTCTGCATGCCATGGATATTTTATAAGCTTCTATCATCACCGTCATCGCCAATAATAACAATCGTGTCACGTCTTAATTTCCTTTTCTCCAAACTAAGAAGTCCTGAACTCTGCAACCTCCATAGAGGAGTCACTCCATCCCCAGAGTCAGAACTTCTTAAAGGGGATGAGTGACTCCTGAATGTTGCTCTAACCACTCTGCGATACAACCAGAGTGTATGGAGGGGGATTCTTTTCATATTGCTGCAGAGCTGGGCTGGGTGTGTGGCTCTTACTCTAGCCCAGGGATGCCCAGCCTTGGCCCTGCAAGGTTTCCACACATTCTTGGACTGCAACTCCCAGCCACTTGAGTTGCAGGTGTGGCTCACCTGACAGATCCCAAGGTTGAGCTGCCATTGGCCTCCTCATCAAATCTGAATCGGCTCCCACTTCTTTTCCGTCCCTTCCCCTGCTCAGTTTGCGCTTCAGAAAGCTGCACTTCTTCGGTTTTAAGATCGTGGGCAATTAAAAGCCTTTGCAAGGCCTGAGCTTGCCAGATCGGAGCCCAGAAAACTGCAAGGCTTACTCAATGCAAAAGGAGCGATCTATCTGCCTTGAGTAAATAATAATAATAATAATAATAATAATAATAATAATAATAATAATAATAATAATATAATACAGTGGACGCTCAGGTTGCGAACGTGATCCGTGCAGGAAGCACATTCACAACCCGCAGCACCCACAACCTGCAGTGCTACGTCTGTGCACACGCGGGTCGCAATTTTGCACTTCTGCACATGCGCAAAGCACCGAAACCCAGAAGTAACCCGTTCCAGTACTTCCGGATTTGGCATGGTGCACAACCCAAAATCACGCAACCCAAAGTGTCTGTAACCCGAGGTATGACTGTAGATTTCTACCCCACCCATTTGGCTGGGTTTCCCCAGCCACTCTGGGCAGCTCCCAACAGAATATTAAAAGCACAATAAAACGTCAAACATTAAAAACTTCCCTAAACAAGTACAGGTTTTCCTTAGACTTCCCGGCAGTTAATGGATACAGACAGTGGACTTTTTAGGACCCAGGAGCTGGATGAATATGTTGGGCTGCATGTGTTTGACAGTGGCAGTGTGGAGAGGGTCTTTCCTGGCTGCTCTCAACTTGCCCCTCTCTCGTTTTTTTAGAGGCAGCCGCAGCAGTGGCTGAGCTATGGAGTGGAGGCAGGGATGCTGCAGCTGGTTGGCAGGGCCTGGCTGGGTCGATGGCCTTTGAGGTCCCTTCTGCCTTGAGAATTCAATGTTCCAGGTTGGTGCACAGGCAGCGAGTGCGGAGAGGGATGTGTCCCCGATGGAGATGTCATCATTTCTGACACGGCTGGGAGGAGGTGCGCTTGCATGGCGCTGTGTCCTTGGCCAGGGGAGGCCCTGGCAGGGTTATAAGGCCCCTCACTCTCTTCCTCCTCGGGGGAGAGCACTTGGAGAGGAACCAGAAGACCCAGGAGGTTGCCGGGTGCTGCGACGGCAGGGGAGGGGAGATGGGAGCCCGTGGTCAGATGAGCCCCCGGTCTGCTCCTTCTCGCGTCCTGCGCTCCTTCTGCTCAGGGCAGCCACGCCATTCTGTGGCGCCCGCCGTGGCCCCAAAGCCACCAATCTCCAGGGCGCTTCCCTTTGAGGCCATCCCCCGCAGCAGCCCCAATGCCTGGGTCAACTTGTACCAGTTCTGGAGGACCAACAGCTTCCCAAACTTCCACCACATCATGCAGAAGAACTTCCAGAACCTGGGGCCCATCTACAGGTGAGTTCCAAACCCGCTCTCAGGTGGACACTCTTATGCAGAAGCAATCCAGACGCGTCTTAGAGTTTTATTTAATCTAATTTTATCTATTTGATTTATATACAGTGGTGCCTCGGGTTGCAGACGCTTCAAGTTACAGACTCCGCTAGACTAGAAATAGTACCTCGGCTTAATAACTTTGCTTCAGGATGAGAACAAAAATCGCATGGCAGCAGCAGGAGGCCCCAGTAGCTAAAGTGGTGCTTCAGGTTAAGAACAGTTTCAGGTTAAGAACGGACCTCCAGAACGAATTAAGTTCTTAATCCGAGGTACCACTGTACATGTCCTTCATCAAGAGATCTCAGGGCCATTTGCAAGATTAAAATGCAAGATAAAACCACAAATAAATAGCTAAACCAGAAGCAAGAAAACAATAACCTCGCGTTTAAATCAAAGTGCCCTGTCATCTTAGCACAGCAAATCCACGTTCTTAAAAAAAACAAACCCCAGACTTTTTGCAGGGGGAAATGTGGGGAAGAACCACATTGGAAAGTGTGGGATGTGTGTGGGAACACGCTTTTCTGCTGGGGGACAGGGGCATAAATGGCCCATTTCCGTCTTTTTCCAGGAACCAGAGCGTGTTGGTTGGACTCTGTCCGTGCCGAATCTTAGGGCTTTGGTGCCCAGAAAGTGTCTTGTGGATTTCACCCCGTGGGTTTCAGCCCATTTCAGACTCCAGTCCCATAACAAGGGCTGTTTATGGGCAACAGTATTTGTGCAAATTAACCAATGCAAAATTTTGAGGCAGAGTGTGGTAGTGAGCCATTTAAAACTTGCATGAGCTTGCGTGGCCCTGCATGGTTTGAGCTTGGAAGACCACAGCCCAGGGTCTTCGTCTGAGTCACCGCTCAGCCCCTAGACCTGATTTCAGCATCAGGCAGTATTAGACGGCCGCCTTAGTGTGGGCTTGTGCGGCAATAGGTCACTCACACATTAACAGCCCAATGGAGGTGGATTTATACTCAATGGTCTTCCGCACGGGATCTTGCTCTGTCAGTCGCTCTGTGATGCTTCCTCAAATGCATTGCTTCCAAAGGGGGCACCCAACAGGCTTCCTTAAAAAGCTACCTTGCAAGAAGGTTGCGAAAAGGATTGGAGGCTGGGGCTGGGGCTGGGGCTGGGGCTGGGCTTCCCTAGGGAGGCAATTTCAGCAACTCAAATAAATTATCGTATTTTTTGCTCTATGACTCACCTTTTCCCTCCTAAAAAGTAAGGGGAAATGTGTGTGCGTCTTATGGAGCGAATGCAGGCTGCGCAGCTAGCCCAGAAGCCAGAACAGCAAGAGGGATTGCTGCTTTCACTGCGCAGCAATCCCTCTTGCTGTTCTGGCTTCTGAGATTCAGAATATTTTTTTTCTTGTTTTCCGCCTCCAAAAACTAGGTGCGTCTTGTGGTCTGGTGCATCTTATAGAGAGAAAAATACAACAAGACCCTACTATCTGCATGTATGAATCAGCCCTCTGTTGAGGGCAGAGATTTCTGTTGAGGGCAGTGTGTGTGTGTGTGTGTGTGTGTGTGTGTGTGTGTGTGTGAGAGAGAGAGAGAGAGAGAGAGAGATAAAGAGAGAGAGAGAGAGAGAGAGAGATAAAGAGAGAGAGAGAGAACTTTTCTGTTTATTCTGCACTTTGGGAGCTGCACTCTGGTTCTGGGATTTGTCAGGGGCAGTTGGGGGGGGGTCCATATCTCAAGGGCTTGACTCCGTCCCACTTGGCAGGGAGACGCTGGGCACCTACGACTCCGTCCACCTTCTCCTGCCCCGCGATGCTGCTGTTCTCTTCCAGTCCGAGGGGGTCTTCCCACGCCGAATGGGCATCAATTCGTGGATCGCCCATCGCACGCTGCGGAACCACAAATGCGGAGTCTTCCTATTGTGAGTGAGGCCAGTGGCTGCTGCTGGACGTGGCATCGGGAACTACTTTAGTGGTGTAACTTCTGCATTTCCCACACCCAGTGCCCCCCCCCCGATGGTTGGGACGGCCTCATGCAGTGGGATAACTTCCCATTTATTTATTTATGGGACCGTGTGGGTATGTGGTTCCTCTCCCTCTCTTCATTTAATCTGCACAACAACCTTTTCAGGCAGTGACTGATCAACGGCCACCAAGTGAGCTTCATGGCTGAGTTGTGATTCGAACCCAGGTCTCTCCAGGACTAGCCCAACACTCTAACCCAGCCTTTCTCAAACTTGGGTGCCCAAATGTTATTGGCCTACAATTCCCATCATCCCTAGCTGCCAGGACTAGCGGTCAGGGATGATGGGAGTTGTAGTCTAACAACACCTGGGGACTCAAGTTTGATAAAAGTCTGCTCTAACCACTACACCGCACGGGGTCTCAGGAACGCTGGTTCTCATCCCTTGTCAGAATGACCTCAAAGCATTCTTAGCTCAGTTGATGGAACATGAGACTCTTAATCTCAGAGCTGTGGATTTGAGTCTCGCTTTCGGTGAAAGATTCCTGCATTGCAGTCATAGCTGTCAACTTTTCCCTTTTCTTGCGAGGAAACCTATTCGGAATAAGGGAATTTCCCTTTAAAAAAGGGAAACTGACAGCTATGATTGCAGAGGGTTGGACTAGATGGCATTCGTGGTTGGTCCTTTCTGTGGTTCTGTGATTCTCCCAGTCCCTGCTGCTGTAACGCACCAGAGGAGCCAATATGGTTTTGAAATGAGACCCGTCTGCCTCCTCTGGTTAAAAGTGGCCTCCACAGAACAACCCAAGTGCTCTTCTGGTGTTGCTGGACAGAAGCACCCTTCATGGCTGACCACTGGCCATGCGGCCTGAGGCTGATGGGAGCTGGAGTCGAGAGGACCTCAGGTACCCTCTGAATATGTGGAGGCAACGCTGAGCTCCGAGGCAGAAATGGGAATGCAGGAGGAGCACAGAGCACTGCCTTAGTTAGACCAGTGGCTGCACTGGTTGCGTGGTGAGTTCCTGCCCATCCCCAGTGGAAATAATGACACAATTATGAAGGTTAATGGCCACAACTTTATTCGTTACAGGTGATGAGCGGTATTGGCTTAGGCATTGGTCCTAACCGACTATATCCCACTTCAGCCCGTCCGCTTGAAGTCCAGGAAGGGTTAACCACCAGTAGGGGGAGTCCTGCTGATGCTAGGAACTCCCCCGGGGTCACCAATAGGGGGCTTCCTTAGGCCCTGACCTCCACAGGCTTCAGACAGGGCCACGCCCCCCGGAACCCTTTACCTGACTACCCTTCAATATGTGGGGCAGGTGATGGTGCTTCCTCCCCTCTTCCATCTACAGAGCAATACCAATGCCTAACCGCCAATACCCAGAAAGTTGTGACAATTTGCTATGAGGGAGGCAAAAACCAAGGGGCTGGTGCCAATTTGCCAAGTGGAAAAATTCCCACCAGGCCCCTCAACGCCGACCAACCCAGGTCCATAGAAAGGTCAAGGAACGAAAACCTTAAAGGGCAGGAGGGTGGGAAAAGCAGGAACAGCTGGCAGGCAGAAAAGAGGGAGATCCCCGGCGCGTCCTGCCTTAAATAGGGCAGGCTACGCCCCCAGAGCCAGCCTATTGGCCGGCTGGGGAGTGACGCGGCCGGAAATCCCCCCCCCCAATCGCACAACCCCACCTCCTCCATAGGGCGGAAGTAGCTTTGGCAGCAATGGATCTCCAGGATTTCAGAGCAGGATCCTCTCCCAGCCCTTCTTGGAGATGCGGTCAGGACTCAAACCTGGGACCTTTTGCATGCAAGGAAGATGCTCTGCCACTGAGCTACCTCTGAGTGATGGGAGGGTGGTAACTGGGGTGCCAGGCCCAGGAGGGAAGGTGGGGCAAGAGAGGATCAGTGGTGGGTGATGGAGTCCCTGCACAGGAAGCCAAGCCAAGAACTCCAGGCGCAGAGTCTCCGACCTCACTCTGGGGTCTTCTTCCCACGCAGGAACGGGGAGGACTGGCGCTCAGACCGCCTCATCCTCAACAAAGAGGTGATCAGCCCTGTGGGCACCCGGAAGTTCCTGCCCTTCCTCAACACGGTGGCCGAGGACTTTGCTGAGTCCATACATCGGCTGATCAGGAAGAATGCGCGGCGCTCGCTCACGGTTGACCTCTACCACGACCTCTTCCGCTTCACCCTGGAAGGTACGGGCATTTTTTTTTTGGGGGGGGAGTTCTTCTCCCTCCTCTTCTTACTTGTGTAAGAATGCAAATACCTATTTCAGCAGAGTTGAAAAATCACCATCCACCTGCAGCTTATCTCTAGAAGCCTGCACTGGCTCCCGGTGGAGTCCAGGGTCAGGTTTAAGGTGCTGGTTTTGACCTTTAAAGCCCTATGCGGCCTAGGACCTACGTACCTACGGGACCGCCTCTCCTGGTATGTCCCACGGAGGACCTTAAGGTCCACAAATGACAACATTTTGGCGGTCCCAAGCTGCAAGGTGGTTAGATTGGTCTCAACCAGGGCCAGGGCCTTTTCAGCACTGGCCCCGACTTGGTGGAACGCTCTGTCACAAGAGACCAGGGCCCTGCGGGACTTGACATCTTTCCGCAGGGCCTGCAAGACGGAGCTGTTCCACCTGGCCTTTGGTTTGGACTCAGTCTGACCCTCATGTTGCCCTCCCCTTATGGTTTTGATCTATGGGCTACTTCTAAAATGAGGCTGCATTTTAAATTGCATTTTAACCTGTATTTTAAATTGTCCCCCCCTTAATGTTTTTATTGTAATTTTACTGGTGTTAGCCTCCCTGGCTGGGGAGGGCGGGGTATAAATAAAAAATATTATTATTATTATTATTATTACTATTATTTATTATTTAGGACAAGGGTGCATAACCTTCTAGAATAAATACGATATCTAAGGATGCTTTAGGCAGATTTGGGTTACTTTTATCCCATTTAAGTTTTCCTCTTAACAAAGACTGTTTAGGTAAACAAGAAAAATACAAGCTTTACAGTTTGCTCACTTTTAAAGTCTTGCCAGGTTTCAATATATTCAGTGATGAAAATCAGGCAGCCAATAATCCTTAAAAGTTACAAAAATCTGTGGTCCGGTTCAACTAGTATTCACAAGTATTGCTGCCTTTGGCAAATCCTGGCCATCGTGGCTCAAAGCCATTGTTTTTTTTTATATAAAGTTTTTTATTGGTTTTACACAATTTTTTAAAACAAAAACAAACATATAAAAAGACATACAAACGCGTATAATTTCATAACCTTTTTTTTCATAAACCTTGTTTCTCGGACTCCCCCATACCTCCCCTTTCTGCATCCCAATGTCCAAATTTTTTTTAGCAACTTCTAAATATTTCTGTCATGCCTCTGTCCTCTTAATCTTTCCTTCAATCTAACCTTATATCACTGTAACCCTTTCTTTCTCAAAACCTCGACATTCTAACATTCATCAAGTTTATAGTAGTCCTTAAGGTAGATTTTAAATTTCTTCCATTCTTCTTCCGCCGTCTCTTTCCCCTGGTCACGGATTCTGCCGGTCATCTCCGCCAATGTCATATAGTCCATCACTTTCATCTGCCATTCTTCCAGAGTGGGTAGATCTTGTGTCTTCCAATACTTTGCGATGAGTATTCTTGCTGCTGTTGTTGCGTACATAAAGAAAGTTCTATCTTTCTTTAACACCAATTGGCCGACAATGCCCAGGAGGAAGGCCTCTGGTTTCTTAGGGAAAGTACATTTAAGTACCTTTTTCATTTCATTATATATCATTTCCCAGAAAGCCTTAATCTTCGGGCATGTCCACCAAAGATGGCAGAAAGTACCTTCAGTTTCTTTACATTTCCAACATTTATTATCAGGCAAATGGTAAATTTTTGCTAGCTTGACTGGTGTCATGTACCACCTATAAATCATTTTCATAATATTTTCCTTTAAGGCATTACATGCCGTAAATTTTATCCCGGTGTTCCACAACCATTCCCAGTCAGCAAACATAATGTTATGACCAATGTCCTGTGCCCACTTAATCATAGCTGATTTAACTGTTTCGTCTTGTGTATTCCATTTCAGCAGCAAATTATACATTCTTGACAAATTCTTAGTATTGGGTTCTAACAGTTCAGTCTATCGTGGCTCAAAGCCATTGAACGCCATCTCCTCCATGAATTTTTCCAGCCCTCTTTTAAAGTCATCCAGGTGGTTGGCCATTACTGCCTCTTGTGGGAGAGAGTTCCGCAGGAATATTCCCCTGGAATATTGCCTAGGATTTGAAACTTTGTGGAGGAGGACACTCCTTCCTTCCTTCCTTCCTTCCTTCCTTCCTTCCTTCCTTCCTTCCTTCCGGATGAGAAAGTGCATCTGGAAAGCCCCCACTCCCTCTCCTATGACATCTAACCTCCAATCTTCCTCCCATCCCGGCAGCCAGCAGCTACGCCTTGTATGGCCAGCGCCTGGGCCTCCTGGACGAGAATCCCAATCCGGAGTCCCAGCACTTCATCGACACCGTGGAGACGATGCTGCGCACAACCTTGCCCCTCCTCTTCCTGCCGCCCGGGGTCATGCGCTGGGTGAACAACAAGCTCTGGCGAGATCACATGGAGGCCTGGGACGCCATCTTCAAGCACGGTGAGCCCCAGATCCCTCGTCGGGGGGAGAGGGGAGAGGACCATGGGGCAGTGGCTCCCCCGCACCCAGTGGGGTGCAAAGGAGCGCCTGAGTTGCATGGCTTGGTCTGAGTGGGTGGCAGGGCAAGCAGCGCTCCCTTCACCTTTGAGCTGGAATTAAGCATGCAGGGAGCATGCGCTGCCTGGAGCAGGAATGTGACACAGTCCTGGGCCTGCGTGAGTTGGCCTTAGATGGAGCAGTCGAGGGCTGGCAGTGGGCACTGGACAAGGGGCACTTGGTGGCAATGGAGACAGAGAGGCTAGCTGCAGAGGCTGCAGTTGCTGGAGATAACCAGAGTACAGTCATACCTCATGTTACGTTTGCTTCAGGTTGCGCGTTTTCAGGTTGCGTCCTGCGGTGACCCGGAAGTACCGGTTACTTCCGGGTTTCGCCACTCGCGCATGCGCAGACGTGCAAAAATGACATCATGCGCAGAAGCGGCGAATCGCAACCTGCGTCTGCACAGACATGCAGATGTGGACTGCGTTCTTTTCAGGTCGCGAACGGGCCTCCAGAACGGATCCCGTTTGCAACCAGAGGTACCACTGTATGTACCACCCTGGTAAGACAGTGCGCAGGCAGGTGGGGTCTCAGCCGGAGTACCAGATGGAGCTGGTAGACAGCCATCCTGGACACAGAAGTAACCTGCGCCTCCATGGACAGCTGTGAGTCCAGAATGACCCTCAGATTATACACCTGGTCCTTCAGGGGCACAGTTGCCCCACTTACTACCAGGGATCTAGCAGGAACAGTTTAATGGGCAGGGGGTTCCTGTCCTCCAAAGAAGCAGAAGGAGAGAAGGAAATAATAATAATAATAATAACTCTGGGTGGCTTCCAACAAAATAATAATAACTCTGGGCGGCTTCCAACAAAGATAAAAAATACATTAAAATGTCACACATTAAAAACTTCCTAACAGGGCTGCCTTCAGATGTCTTCTAAATGTCAGGTAGTTGTTTATCTCTTTGACATCTGGTGGGAGGGCATTCCACAGGGCGGGCGCCACCACCAAGAAGGCCCTCTGCTTGGTTCCCTGTAGCTTTGCTTCTTGCAATGAGGGAACTGCCAGAAGGCCCTCGGCGCTGGACCTCAGTGTCTGGGCAGAAAGATGTAGGTGGAGATGCTCCTTCAGGTGTTCTGAAACGAGGCCATTTAGGACTTTAAAGGTCAACACCAACACTTTGAATTGTGCTCGGAAACATACTGGAAGCCAATGTAGGTCTTTTAGGACAGGTGTTATATGGTCTTGGCGGCTGCCTCCAGTCCCCAGTCTAGCTGCCACATTCTGAATTAGTTGTAGTTTCCGGGTCACCTTCAAAGGTAGCCCCATGTAGAGTGCATTGCAGTAGTCCAAGCGGGAGATAACTAGAGCATGCACCACTCTGGCGAGACAGTCTGCGGGCAGGTAGGGTCTCATCCTGCGTACCAGATGGAGCTGGTAGACCACTGCCCTGGACACAGAATTGACCTGCGCCTCCATGGACACCTGTGAGTCCAGAATGACTCTCAGGCTGCGCACCTGGTCCTTCAGGGGCACAGTTGCCCCATTCAGGACCAGGCAGTGGAGGCCTGAAGCTTGATCTTGTTAGCTTCCCTTAACTTCCAGGAGATCCTGTACTGCCAACACCCTGGTGCCCATCTCTGGTGTGTGAGGAGGAGGCTCCTCACTGGTTCTCTCTTGCTGGGAACCATCTCATTCCTCATTTTGGTACCCGTTCATCAACAGCCATGGCCTTGGAGCTCCTGGGGTCCCAATGTGCTATGTGTGTCCTTGGGTGCCTTTGGGGGCCTGGGTTCAGTTTGTGCTCAGCCAAGCCCACTTGCCTGCTTCCCATCTTTCCTTCAGCTAGTCCACGAGTGGCGCTTCCTGTCTGCTTCCTCCCTCCCCCCCAGTCTCAGCGGTGCCCCTTTTGGGTCTCACCATGGAGGAGGATGGGGGCAAAACTCGGCTGGAGTCAGCCCTGCCTGCCATTGTCTCTGGCGCCACCTGGTGCTGGGATCCCTGCCTGCCACCCCTGGCCTGGATGTGGGCTTCTTTCTAAGGCTGAGAGTGGGGCGCTTCTCACTGCGCCTGGACCTGATCCCCACCTCTCTCTCCTTGCTTCTGCAGCGGACAAGTGCATACAGAATATCTACCAGGAGTTTTGCCTGGGGCAGCCCCGCAAGTATTCCGGGATCATGGCCGAGCTGCTTCTGCAAGAGGAGATGCCCCTCGACTCCATCAAGGCCAACATGACGGAGCTCACGGCGGGCAGCGTGGACACGGTGGGTGCGCCCTGCCCCATAAACAGATCAGGAACATCAGACCAGGCCAAACCATGGGTGGAGCTTGAGCTTAGTCCTGGCCACACTGACTGGCAGCAATGGGTCTCCTGGGTTTCAGATGGTACCTACAGCCCAGCCTTCACTGGAGAGCCTGGGACCTCCTGCAAGGGGTCCTGTAAGGCCTGCCCCTGCTTCGCTGGCTTATTCCCACCTGGCCAGCCCCCCACTGACTGCTTCCAGCTACAAAAACGGTTGCTGTGGAAGGTGCCAGAGACCACGTCACTGTTAGTCTGGAAAAGCAGAAGGCTGAGACCATTAAACTGGCTTCAGTGGGTTTTGTCAATGTGTCCTTCTGATGATGATGATGATAATTTATATACCGCCCTATACCCAGAGGTCTCAAGGTGGTTCACAGAAAAGATCAACATAAAAATGAATGATAGTATTATAATATATAAAACAGGTATGAGGAAGAAAATAATTTAATGTGGAGTGTATGAAGACTCGGAGATTCAATTGGATCAACATGGAAATTACATTACTGAAGAGATATCATGCTTTATACATTGAAAGCAGCTCATCTCTACCAATTACAATTACCAGTGACATTTCATGTGGTCTTCATTCATCTCTTCGTGTAGCGGCAGCATTTACACTTTGGAAGGCCACAATCCTTATTACATATTCCTAGTTGTAACCTCCACGGAACACAATGGCCAGAATCGGATTATTTGCATGTTATCTTCCTGAACTATGAATGAGACTTCTGGACACATATGCAACCTATTCTTCTCTTTGTGCAAGACAACAAATTAGGAAGCTTTCAGTTAACTATGGTTTCCTATTTTGCTAAAGTAGGGCTTGCCTTTGAAGACAGTTCAGAAACGGCAGTGGGCTCAGAATCTGGCAACCAAATTGCTGACCAAACAGTCTGAATATGTAACACCAGTTCTAGCACAACTGCATGTTTGAGTTGTTTAGTCGTTTAGTTGTGTCCGCCTCTTCGTGACCCCTGGACCAGAGCACGCCAGGCCCTCCTGTCTTCCACTGCCTCCCGCAGTTTGGTCAAACTCATGCTGGTAGCTTCGAGAACACTGTCCCACCATCTCATCCTCTGTCGTCCCCTTCTCCTTGTGCCCTCCATATTTCCCAACATCAGGGTCTTTTCCAGGGAGTCTTCTCTTCTCAGGAGGTGGCCAAAGTCTTGGAGCCTCAGCTTCAGGATCTGTCCTTCCAGTGAGCACTCCGCACAGATTTCCTTCAGAATGGAGAGGTTTGATCTTCTTGCAGTCCATGGGACTCTCCAGAGTCTCCTCCAGCACCAGAATTCAAAAGCATCCATTCTTTTGAAGAGCCAGTGTGGTGTAGTGGTTAAGAGCGGTAGTCACGTAATCTGGGAAACCGGGTTTGCGTCTCCGCTCCTCCACATGCAGCTGCTGGGTGACCTTGGGCCAGTCACACTTCTCTGAAGTCTCTCAGCCCCACTCACCTCACAGAGTGTTTGTTGTGGGGGAGGAAGGGAAAGGAGAATGTTAGCCGCTTTGAGACTCCTGAAGGGGAGTGAAAGGCGGGATATCAAATCCAAACTCTTCTTCTTCTTCTTCTTCTTCTTCTTCTTCTTCTTCTTCTTCTTCTTCTTCTTCGATCAGCCTTCTTTATGGTCCAGCTCTCACTTCCATACATTACTACTGGGAAAACCAGAGCTTTAGCTATATGGAGCTTTGTTTGAGTAGCTTCCCATTATTTCGGGGAGGGGGGCACACAGTCCGAGGAGGTTCTTCCTCCCTTGACTCTCTCTCTCCCCCCCCTCCAGACAGCCATGCCCCTGCTCTTCACCCTCTTTGAGCTGGCCCGAAACCCACAAGTCCAAACTGCCCTTCGGGAAGAGGTCAAGGCTGCTGCGGTCTCATCCAGGGAGCTCTCCAAGGTGATGAATGACATGCCGTTGCTCAAGGGAGCAATCAAGGAGACGCTGAGGTAAGGAGGGCAGGATGGGTGCCATGCCTGGCGAGGAAATGGGTCCCACAAGGTGGCTGCAGGGTGGGCAGGGTGGATGAAAACGATTAGCTTGGGATTGGACTGGGAAGCTCATGGAAGAGGAGTTAGCAATGAGCTGCATGAAGAATGGCTTTCCTGAAACAACTTCTGGTGGTACTAATCTGGGATAGCTCAGTTGGTAGAACATGAGACTCTTAACCCCAGGGTTGTAGGTTTAAGTCCCATGTTGGCCAAAACATTCCTGCCTGAGGCTGTGAATAATGGATGGATAATATTAGTTTTGAATTTGAAAAATAGCCACAGATGCAGAGACATGAATGAGGACGATTAGACAGCTGGAACATGGGAAGTCCTAATTTTTTAATAATTGGAATATATAATTGGTGTATTGTGGTTATTGTAATTTGGATTTGATTTAATTTGTCCTTAATTGGTAGATTGTTATTGAAAATGAATAAATTTTTAAATTAAAAATATATATTCCTGCCTCACAGGGGGTTGGACTAGATGACCCTCGGGGCCCCTTCCAAGTCTACATTCTATGATGCTATTATTCTCTTCCTCCGCTTTCTTTGAGAAGCCACAACGACATCCTTCTCTTGCAGGCTCTACCCTGTGGGGATTACAGTGCAGCGCTACCCAATGAGGGACGTGGTGCTTCAGAACTACTGTGTGCCAGCTGGGGTGAGTGTTCTTTGCAGTCTCCCTTCACCACCCATCAGCCAGGATCCCACGCCGATTCTTGTTGTTCTTGTCAGGAGCTCGTCCTACACTCGAGTAGGACCCTGGCAGAGACACATGCCCGACTGGCATGTTCTCTTCCTCCTGGTCGATCGTTCGGGAGCTTCAAAAGCTTTCTTCAGCCCGAACATCACAGTGACTGATGCCCACACACACCGGCACACTTAGGGATCCACAGAGTCTGCGTGTTTCGCGGGACAGACCTCAGCAACTCAGCATTTTGGCTAATCTACTTTATTTACATCTAAACACACACGGCGGAGCACTGCAACATGGCTCCCTCTCTCTCTAGCATCAGGCAGCAAAGAGAGAAAGAACAAAGGACAATAGTCCCACTTCATGGAACACAGGAACACAAACATCCTGTCTCCATCACTTCCCACCCTGTGGAGTCAAAACATACACCATCATGGTGTTCGACAGTGGAATTTGCTGCCAAGGAGTGTGGTGGAGTCTCCTACTTTGGAGGTCTTTAAGCAGAGGCTTGACAACCATATGTCAGGAGTGCTCTGATGGTGTTTCCTGCTTGGCAGGGGGTTGGACTCGATGGCCCTTGTGGTCTCTTCCAACTCTATGATTCTATGATTCTATGTGACAGACAACAATCCCATGACTGCAAACACGGGGAATGAATCTTCAACAGTTCTATCCCCCATCAGAGACATTGTGATCAAGGCTGCCTTGGCCCAGACCATTCCTCTCCTTGCAGAAGGACCATCTGCTCAAAGCAGATTTGAGTGGCAGAGTGATGGGAAAGACCCTCCTCTGCCTGAGACCCTGACAAGCCAGTCAGAGTAGGCAAGAGAGGAGATGTAGAGCTGCGGCATGGAGAAAGGGGAAATATAAAAGTTTTCCTCCCTCTCTCCTAACTCTAGAACTCAAGGGCATCCCATGGAGCTGAATGCTGGGAGATTAAGGACGGACAAACGAAAGTCCTTCTGACAGTCCATAGTTATCCTTGTGGCACTTCCTTCCACAGGAGGTGGGAGTGGCCCCCATCCTGGATGGCTTTAAAAGAGGATTAGGCAAATTCATGGAGGAGAAGAGGGCTGTTGTGTGGGAATGTTCAGGGATGCAGGAGAGGATATATTGTTTGATTATAGACTTTCCAACTTGTGTAAACAAGTTCACAATTTAGCAGAGTAACATTCCCCCTTTTAAACTAGCAGTGGATGCGTTAGCTCAGGCTCACTAAAGCCTCAATAAGAACTGTTCTGGTATTTCCCCCTTATTCCCTCATAAAAGACACGACACAGTCTTCTATAAAAGTATAAAAAGAGTTTACTCACATTCTGTTCACAATCGGATCCCAGAAGGCAGACTTAGCTTAGAAAAGTAACATACACATGGAAACTATCTCATAAGGAGACAGTCCCTTTGTCCTTTGGCTAAGCCAGATGTTGCTTCTTCGATGCATGTAGTCGAAGAGAGGGAGATGGATGCCCTGCCCTGTGCTTTTGTCGTTACCTGCACAGGTGAGGCCACACCCACCTCTAGTCACATGCAGAGGAAGTCTGTCTCAGCCCAGAAGGAAACAGGAAGTTGACCTGCTGGCTGGACAAACATTCCCCCCCATGAGTAAACATGTTCACTCTAGGAATGTGGTACTTGACTGCTCTTGTGTTTCACATCCCACATATTGATGGCCACGGGCCCTGATGGCTGTGTTCTGCTCCCACAGTCAGAGCCAGCCATGCAGCTGATGGAAACCGCAGGAAGGGAGAGGGCTGCTCCTGGGCTCGGATCCTGCGTGTGGGCTTCCCAGTGGGGCATCTGGCTGGCTGCTATGAGAACAGGATGCTGGGCTCAACGGGCCACTGGCCTGATCCTGCAGGCTCTTACGTTCTTAATGCCTGGTGTGTCCTTGCCTTCTTGGCTTCACAATGGGATCTTTCAGCCTTATGTCTGCCTGGTGGGTTGGGTGAGAAGAAGTCCTTTTGATACACCCAGACAGGCAATCCGGATGTCCCTGAGAATGCACAGGGCAGCAGGGCTCCAAAAGATGCTCCAAAAGGGGATGAGGCGAACCAGCCTCCTTCAGAGATCCTCCTTCTCTGAGCTACCTGTCTACTCTCCCCAACCTGGACCTAGCTGGTGGTGGTGGGAAGGGTGATCATCTCCCCAAGATGAAGTTTCATGTTCTTAGTCCTGGCAACTGGGTGAAGAATTAGGGCAAAAAAAAAAATTACATATATAAAAGGGATGCAGGTGGTGCTGTCAGTTAAACCACAGAGCCTAGGACTTGCCGATCAGAAGGTCGGCGGTTCAAATCCCCGCGACGGACGGGGTGAGCTCCCATTGCTTGGTCCCAGCTCCTGCCAACCTAGCAGTTCGAAAGCACGTCAAAGTGCAAGTAGATAAATACCGTATTTTTTGCACCATAACACTCACTTTTTTCCTCCTAAAAAGTAAGGGGAAATGTCTGTGCGTGTTATGGAGGGAATGCCTACGGGTGGCATGCCTACGGATTTTCCTCCTCTAAAAACTATGTGCGTGTTATGGTCGGGTGCGTGTTATAGAGCGAAAAATACGGTAGGTACCGCTCCGGCAGGAAGGTAAACGGCGTTTCCATGCACTGCTCTGGTTCACCAGAAGCGGCTTAGTCATGCTGGCCACATGAGCTGTACGCCGGCTCCCTCGGCTAATAAAGTGGGATGAGCGCCGCAACCCCAGAGTCGGCCACGACTGGACCTAATGGTCAGGGGTCCCTTTACCAGATCTGTGTGGAGTTTTGATCAATGATGGGCTGGGTGAAGTGACCACCTATCGGCCTGGAGCAACTATTGTTGGAGGGACTGAATGTCCCTGGTGAATGTACAAGCAAGCCACCACCTTTGGAAGCTCCAGAGCTTGATTTCAGCCGCCAAGGACGTTGCCCCGGAGCCTCCGCTCAAGACTGTGCTCCTTCCCTTGCAGACCTTGTGCCAGGTGGGGCTCTATGCCATGGGCCGGAGCCCGGAGGTCTTCAGGGACCCGGAGCGCTACGACCCCAGCCGCTGGACTGGCAAAGAGGACAACAGCTTCAAGGCGCTGGCCTTTGGCTTCGGGTCACGGCAGTGCATCGGGCGGCGCTTGGCCGAGGCAGAAATGACCCTCTTCCTCATGCATGTGAGTTGTGGGGTTGCAGGTCCAGGAGGTGGAAGCAATTCTCTACCCGGTGTCTTGGGAGGCGCCACAATGTGGAGATGTGCATATGACCCTTTGCTCAATGCCTTTGTACCCATCTTGTGGAGTCCGTGTACTTGGCCACTGACCCCGTCTGAAATATTCTGTTTTGGGGTGGCTCCCCCAAAGCCGATTTCACTCTGACTTCAAAAGTGTTGCGTGGCAAATCCCCGGTGCCCACGGTGGAATGGTTTCCTGGGGGTGGCACCCCATGCTTGCCATTGGGGGTGGGTAGGTGGGTATCGCGGAGGAGCATCCCACTTCCCACCCACCCACTGCAACCATATCTATGGCTACACAGAAGTAATCCCCACTAGATTCACTGGGGCTTACTCCTTGGCACAGACCCAGCTGTTTTGTGACTGGCGCCCACTGCGCTTCTTCAAAATGCTCCCACGGGCTCAGAAAGGTTGGTGGTCAACAACCATACAATAAATAAGTAAAATAACCAAGCAAGTATTAGAAATCACCCCAGAATTGGCCTTACTAAACATATTCCAAGACAGTAATGCCCACTTACACCACAAAGAACTCATAACCCACCTACTTTCAGCAGCCAGAAACATCATAGTCAGACACTGGAGAGACCTGTCAGGAGTAAACATGGACCAATAGTACCAAATAGTATGGGAAACAGCCTTATTAGAATATTATTATGGCTCCCCTTTATCACTTACACAGCCCTACAAGACAATGACAAAAATCCACCAACAGCTTACAAATCAATATGGCTAACCTGATCCAAAACACCCACCCACCCCACTCACACATGAAAACAAAGACCACCACAGCCAACCACAAATGAACAACCACACCCATGGCCAACCCCAACCTCCCTCCCCACCAAAGGAAGACAAGCGAACAGCAAAGAACCTGCACAAGCAATGCTGACATCAAACCCTACATATAGTAAGTAAAATAGAAACACCGCCACCCAACCCCAACCCCACCCATCTTTTCCCGCCTCTACCTCTTTCCCCCTTTTCTTCCTAATGTCTCAACAAATCAAACTGATGTGTAAAAATGTTACATGGGAAAAAAATACGAGAGAGAGACATTGCAAACACTTTTGTAAATCATGAAAATCTTTAATAAAAATAAGAAAGGTTGGTGGTTCCTGTTTTCAGGCAATGGTGAGGAGGGAAAGGGGGTCCCTTGCCACCGACTCAAGGAACACTCACCCCAGCATACCTGCAGTCTCACACGGGTCGTGCTTCTTGTTTCAGATTTTGCGTAACTTCAAGATCGATACCGTCTCCAAGGCAGACCTCAAGACCGTCTATGGCTTCATCCTCATGCCAGAGAAGCCCCCGCTGCTCACCTTCCGGCCCATCGACTAGGCACCAGCCCCCTCAGCCCCTTTCTCTCCCTCTGGACCATGGAAGGGGCCCGTCCCTTGGGGGCGCAGACATCCTGACACCCCTTCCTTTCTCTCTGGCTATCTTGCTGCCTTCCTTCCCTCCCCTTCGGGCTCCAACAGACATTCTTTCTGGCACCCCCCCCATATGATTTTATCCCAACCGTACCCCAAGGCTGGTAGAAAATTGCAGGATGCATTGAAACTTGGGAAGCTGGAGAAAGAAGCCAATAACGGGTGACCGCTAGCCCAGGCCAAGCCTTGGGAGAGGTTCTGTTCTTGTAATAGCAAAATAGGGGGTGCTCAGGTTGCGAATGTGATCCGTGCGGGAGGCACGTTTGCAACCCGCAACACCGTGTCTGCGCATGCGCGGGTTGCGATTCGGCGCTTCTGCGCATGCACGACTGCTGAAACCCAGAAGTAACCCGTTCCGGTATTTCTGAGTTTCGGCAGGTCCGTAACCTGAAAAAACGCAACATGAAGCATCTGTAACCCGAGGTATGACTGCAATGGCTCGACCCACTGAGATGTCGAAACAAAACAAAATAATAAAATAAAATAAAATATTCCAGTAGCACCTTGGAGACCAATAATAAATAATATTTTTTTATTTATATCCCGCCCTCCCAGCCGAAGCCGGGCTCAGGGCAGCTAACAACAATAAAATAATACAACATTCTAAAATCAAAATAAAAAAATTCCTTCCAGTAGCACCTTAAAGACCAACTAAGTTAGTTCTTGGTATGAGCTTTCGTGTGCATGCACACTTCTTCAGATACACTGCCTTCCATTCCTTCCAGTGTATCTGAAGAAGTGTGCATGCACACGAAAGCTCATACCAAGAACTAACTTAGTTGGTCTTTAAGGTGCTACTGGAAGGAATTTTTTTATTTTGACTATGGCAGACCAACACGGCTACCTATCTGTATTCTAAAATCATTTCATTATAAAATTAATTCAAATCAAATTGACCAACTAAGTTAGTTATTGGTATGAGCTTTTGTGTGCATGCACACTTCTTCAGATACACACGAAAGCTCATACCAATAACTAACTCAGTTAGTCTCTAAGCTGCTACTGGAAGGAATTTTTAATTTTTATTTTATTTTGTTTCGACTATGGCAGACCAACACGGCTGCCTACCTGTAACTAGAACCATTGGGATATGGTGCTCTTACACAGTCCAAAGCAGCTTGGGTAGGAATGTAAGAAAAGCTCCATGTTTCCCAAACTTGGGTCTGCAGGTGTTGTTGAACTACAGCTCCCATCGTCCCTGGCTAGCAGGACCAGCCGTCGAGAATGATGGGGGTTGTAGTCCATAAAACAGCTGAAGACCCAAGTTTGGGGAGCCCTGTCCTAGCTGGATCCTGTCCTCACAGTGGCCAGCAAGTTGTCTCTTCTGAGAAGACCACAGAAGAGGGAGCTGAAGCCCTCTCTGCACGTGGGCAAATTCAGAGAGGAGAGGGCAAGTGATGGCTATCAGCCCCCATGGCTACGCTCTTCCTCTATGGTCAGAGGCAGAAATGCTTCCAGATCCCAGATGCCAGAAACTACAGGAGGGGCTTGCAGGCTTCCCATAGGCGACTGAGAAAACTGGGCACTCTTATGCTTTTATGTTCCAAGGAAGAGAGGGGCAGCACAGGGGTTGCTCATCAGAAACACAGGCCAACCAAAAAGTCAAAAGTATTTATTTTATAAAGCTTTCCTTTGCTTTCAGCAAAGTCTCATCGAACCCAACATAGTCTGGGTTTCCTTGTTCTCCCCTTCAAGGCAAGCCGTGTGGCTGAGCAGGGGAGTCAGCGGTGGGACCGGTACCCCCACTTAATGTGCGCCTTTCTAGTCCAGAACTGTAAACTGGACATTCAACAGGGACAGGAGCGATCAGACCAGCACTTGGGCAGCGGGGAGGCAGTCCCATCTGGGGTCTGCTGGCAGAGAAAGGCAGGATACAAATATAAAATAAATAAATGCGCACACACTCGGTTTTGACTCACATCGTCTGGTTCATTTGGCAAAGGGGGGGGGGGCTGCTGTGCCTGCTGCCGCCACCCAGATGACGAAAAGGCATAGGGCAAGACACGGCATTCACTATTCTGTGCACAAAATCTGACTCTACTTCAGCTCTAGCTTCTTCCCACCCCTCAGAATCTGCCGCCAGAGGCAACTGCCTCACTCTGCCTCATGGAACGGCTGGCCCTGTATGCAAAGAGGTGTGGCCAGATTTCTTGTGCGTGAAAGTCAAGGCAGGCGGCCAGGAGCCCGAGGGGGAAAATGAGAGCCCTTGCAGAGTTCACAGGAGCCCCCATTGGACTCTCTTGAAATCCAGGCACAGAATGAAGGTGCCCACAGAGAACTCCACCTCCAAAGGCAAGCAAGAATTCAAAGCATATTCCAGGCAGTTTGGCAGCGGATCTCTCCCTACGGTTCATTTTGGTTAAACGGCTGTGTGCCTGTGTTCCTCCACTCCCTAGTAAATAAACCATTTATAAGGGGACTCTTGGCTTTGCCTGGTCGTTCAGAGGCTCTGCAAACTCGATCCTAGTGACGCCTCCCGTGTGAGCCCATCCAGTTCCACCCTGTGTTGGGTCGGCTGAAAACATTGGTAGTCTCACTGCTTAAAATTGCCATTGGGCTCTACGTTGGTCAGAGTAAATATCCCTTTAGGTTTGGGATTTTTGCCTTGAGCCTGTATACATATAGAATCAGAAGGTTGGTGACAGCATCCAAGGTTTGAGGAGCCCTCGCCTCAAGGCTCTCACGCTGTTCACCATCTGGAGAGAGAGGGGACCCCAGAAATGTGGAGTTGATAGCAGGGCTTTGCAGACTTGGCAGGCACCAAGCCCCAAAGCAGAGGCAACTATTGCTTCCATGCAATTCAGATATGAACAGGAGGCTGCCTCATTCCACATTAGACGCAGGTCCACTTATAGCTCAATGGGTTGACAGCGGATCTCTGGAGTTTCAAACAGGCGATCTTTCCCAGTAACCCCACCCTTCCTGGAGAACGGCAGGGACTGAAACCAATCTGCATACAAGGCGGGCGCTCTAATCCTCAGCTATGCTTCTCCGCCCTGGGTCATGTGCAATTTGACCTCTGCTATGCCAACTCAAGATGCCCATCCCTGAATGTGTTGTCTGTGGCAATGCAGCTTTTGGGCAAGGAAGCCCAGAGCCTCCCTGTCACTGTTCAAAGAGAAGCCGTTACTGGCTGTGCGAAGGTGGAGACCCCAGCCCTCATGCAGGGAAGGGGAACGGCAGTGGTGAGCCAAGGGGTCGAGCACCCGGCAGCCCCTTGGCAGCCTCCCCAGGCGCTGCAACACTCACGGCATCTCTGCAGGGAATCGGAGCTATTTGCAAGTGCATGCAAGCTGGCCAGTGCTTTCCACTCGCCCCTGGCTGGCGTTTTGGCTGCCCCTTGCCCTGCAGAGCATTCCAGGCAGCCAGGAGTCTTTGGATGAGAATCATAGAGTTGGGTGGCCTTTGAGTTGATCCCTTTGCTCAGGGCAGGAAACCCAGAGCTAGGGCGCCCCCAAGAGGCGGTCCTCCAGGTCCACTGAGCACAACGTCTTCTGCTCCAGGTCAGAAGAGCTGCAGGAGGAACTCAGGCGCCCACTCCAGGGCGGTCTGCGTGACGGCCAGGGCCGCAGCCCCCAGTGTGGCTGAGATGCCCCAGACCGCGGCCTTCACCAAAGGGCTGTGTTCGGCTGCAGGGAGGAGTTCGCCCGCTTCCTCTGCCTTGCTGGTGGTTAAGTGTTGCTGCTGCTGGCGCAGGATGGTGTCTGGGCGCTGGCACGAAGCAGCCTGCTGGAAGGCTGAGAATGTGCCAATGCTGATGCTGGGAGGGGTGGAAAAGAGAGGGGCAGAAAATGGGTCAGTTGGGGAAACAGACAAACCTCCTGGCTCTGGGATGTAATCACCAGAGTAGTACATGCTCTGGTTATCTCCCACTTGGACTACTACCATGCGCTCTACGTGGGGCTACCTTTGAAGGTGACCCGGAAACTGCAATTAATCCAGAATGCGGCAGCTAGACTGGTGACTGGGAGCGGCCGCCAAGACCACATAACACCGGTCCTGAGAGATCTGCATTGGCTCCCAGTACGTTTCCGAGCACGATTCAAAGTGTTGGTGCTGACCTTGAAAGCCCTAAACGGCCTCGGTCCAGTATATCTGAAGGAGCGTCTCCACCCCCATCGTTCTGCCCGGACACTGAGGTCCAGCTCCGAGGGCCTTCTGGCAGTTCCCTCGTTGCGAGAAGCCAAGTTACAGGGAACCAGGCAGAGGGCCTTCTTGGTGGTGGCGCCTGCCCTGTGGAACACCCTCCCACCAGATGTCAAAGAGAACAACAACTACCAGACTTTTAGAATACATCTGAAGGCAGCCCTGTTTAGGGAAGCTTTTAATGTTTAACAGACCACTGTATTTTAACACTTTGTTGGAAGCCGCCCAGGGTGGCTGGGGAGACCCAGCCAGATGGGCAGGGTATAAATAATAAATTATTATTATTATTATTATTATTATTATTATTATTATTATTACTGGGAGCAGTCAAGTACAACATTCCTTATTTTGCGAGAAGAGAGTGGACATTGCAAGGGAATGTTTGGTCCTGCCAGTCAAAACTTCCTGCTCCTCCTGGTCTGGAGCTTCCTTCCTTGCATGGGACTAGTGGGTGGACGTGACCTTACTTTTTGTTACTTATACACAGAATAAAGACTGTGGTGTCTTTATTCTTTTAAGAGGGATTAAAAAGGGGTCTTACCAGGAACATGTTAGGACACATTTCAATCTGGACAAGCCAGATTGAATTGCTTATTGTCTTAAGAAACTCACACAAGTTTGCAGCCAGTTTTCTGCTGTGTACAAAGGGGGATGAAACTCTGCTAAGTAAAGGAACTTGCTAGCACAAGTTGGGAAGGATATTAATAACCAGCGTATCGTCTTCTGCCTGCCTCCACATTCCCACACTGGCAGGGTGCACTCTCTTAACTTTTCACCTCTGACTTCCATGGGATTCTCTGTGCATTAAAAAAAAACTTAGGAAGCTTTGGAGAAGGCCAGCCCCCTCCTCTCTGCCTTCGTGGCTGTGTGGAGAAGGAGGGGAGGATGGACGTTGCAAAGACAAGCAGAACAGAGCCCCATCTCACCCCCTGCATGCACACACCTCCTGGGGGAAGAACCCAGGATCCCACTGCCCCTCCTCCCAAAGTCCTGGCCCCTCTCACCTCTTCTGCAGCTGAAGCGCTGCTTGTTTGGCCAGCTGGGCGTGGGGGAGACGCTGGAAGAGCTGGTGGGCACGGGTGATGAGGGTCTCATAAGGCAGGTCCTGAGGGATCTGGGAGAGGAGCTGGTGGATGCTGGGCATGTCGCAGTCACAGGCCAGCACCTCCTCTTCACGGAAGAGGACAATCTAGATGGGTGGGAGAGAAGGGAAGGGAGAAAGAGGGGCTGGTGAGCCTAGGAAGTGTTAGGATATTCCATTCCACCTTCAGAACAGACGTGTGGAAGTGTTGCATGTCACATGTCTGTTTACACTCCAGCACAGCTTGCTGGGAACTTCCGTTGGTGTATAGCTTTTGCTTTTGCTATCTTGCTTTGGATACGAAGGGGATCAGACATGTTTCCTTTTGCCCTGATGTATGCTGAATAACGTACAGTTCAAGCTATGGTTTTCCCAGTAGTGATGTATGGAAGTGAGAGCTGGACCATAAAGAAGGCTGATCGCCGAAGAATGGATGCTTTTGAATTCTGGTGCTGGAGGAGACTCTTGAGAGTCCCATGGACTGCAAGAAGATCCAACCTCTCCATTCTGAAGGAAATCAGCCCTGAATGCTCACTGGAAGGACTGATCCTGAAGCTGGGGCTCCAAGACTTTGGCCACCTCATGAGGAGAGAAGACTCCCTGGAAAGACCCTGATGTTGGGAAAGATGGAGGGCACAAGGAGAAGGGGACGACGGAGGACGAGATGGTGGGACAGTGTGGGACAGTGTTCTCGAAGCTACCAGCATGAGTTTGACCAAACTGCGGGAGGCAGTGGAAGACAGGAGTGCCTGGCGTGCTCTGGTCCAGGGGGTCATGAAGAGACGGACATGACTAAACGACTAAACAACAACAAACAAGGTTTGTGGCTACCCCTGCCTCATGTGGGAGGGAGAACTGGTGGATGAAGAGGAGGTGGGGGAGCGCACCGCCCCCGGCACCACGATTCCGGTGGGATGCCATTGTGGCTGACACATACACCCCCCGCGCAATACACACAATGGAAATTCCCCGCAAGCTGTGCTGGAATGTAAACAGGCATGTGACACGCAACAGTTCCACACGTCTGCTCCTTAAGGTGGAATGGAAATCTCAACAGGCGCCACGCTCCCGCAGATGGTGCGCCATGCCCCTAGGACACACGCCATGCCCCCGGGGGTGTCGTGCCATGCCCCTGGGATGCGCACCATGCCCCCTGGGACATGCACTAGCCCCGCCCCCACCTGCTCTCCGCCCCTGGTGCAGGAGCATGGAGCTCCACCACTGGGAGGGAGTTCCGTGGTTTAACCATGTGCTGTGTGAATAAGGCTTTAAAAAAAATTCTGTCCTGAATATTTCAACTTTCAGTTTCACGAATGTAATGAGAACAGGAATAAAACTTTTTTTTCTGTTCACTTTCTCCATGCCAGGCATCATTTAATGAACTTCTATCATGCTGCCTCTTAACATCTGGAGGGCACGAGATTGGCAAAGGCTTTTTTACAAGGTTAAACTCTCAGGATTCTAAATTGGAGTGCTAAACTCCACAGCCATGAAGATACACGCACACTCAATAGGCGTAAGAAAGCTCTGAAAGTGGGTGGGGGCACCAAAGAGAACCCCCCAAGAGGAAACCTCCCTCTGCTGTGGCACAGCACCCCCTGCCCTTTGTGCCTCCAGCCTGACTTACTGCAGCGGCAAAGTAAACTGCCATGAGAGGGTGGGAGGCCAGGAAGAAATCATAGAGGCGAAGGATGTGCTGGAAGTTGGCGAGGACGTGGCCGTACCAGGTGATCAGCCAGCTCAGGGCGAAGATGGTCCCCACCTCAGCTCTGCAAGCAGAAGCAAAGAGAAGGAGACACCACTAAGAAGCCCTTGGTCTCCAAATATAATGTTTTTTTTATATCTGACGCAAAGAAAGAAAGAAATACAATAACTTGGAACTGTGTGAAAAAATTGTAGAAATAATAATGCAATGAGTCTAATCAGAAGCCAACTGTGTTTGTTTTGTTTTGTCTTCTTTTTCCTTTTCCTTTCCCCCCTCCCCTTATTCCCCCCTTTCTTTTTCCTTTTTTTTGTGTGTGTCTCCTTTCTTGGTCTTTCTCTTTTCCATATGTTAAGAAAGAGTTAAAGAGATAAAAGTGTAATATGAAAACTTCAGTAAGTTAAAAGTTGTGTATTTTTTCTGTTACTATTTATACATTGTTAAAATTGGTTAACTGTAATGAATTGATGGAGCAACTACTGTGGTTTTCTTCCCTTTGTCATTGTTGAATTCTAAATAAAGTATTATTCAAAAGAAGAAGAAGAAGCAGCCCCTGGTCTCCATTGTTTTGGAATCTTCCCTCACGCCCAAGCCCACCTACAGCTTTGCAAATACAGTGGTGCCCCGCAAGACGAACGCCTCGCAAGACGGAAAACTCGCTAGACGAAAGAGTTTTCCGTTTTGGAGGTGCTTCGCAAAACGAATCTCCTATGGGCTTGCTTTGCAAGACGAAAATGTCTTGCGAGTTCCTGCTGGTTTCCCCCCCCCTTTTCTAAGCCGCTAAGCCGCTTATCAGCTGATCCGATCAGCCGATAAGCTGCTAAAAGCCGCTAATAGCGCTAATCCGCTAATCCTTCAATGGGCTTGCTTCGCAAGACAAAAAAACCGCTAGACAAAGAGAATCACAGAACGGATTCTTTTCGTCTTGCGAGGCACCACTGTACTCCTGTTGTTTTTTTTACCTTTTTTACCTTTCAGCCTTCCCTGCTTATATCTGATTGCACAAACACCCACCCACCCTGGGACACGGGGGTGGGGGGTGGGGAGAAAGTACCTTTGCATGAAGTCATGGAGTCGAGGGCTCTCCTGCTGCAGAATAGGCATGAGGTAATTGAGGATGTGCTTGGTGCTGTCCATCGTGGGGTCCATAAAGTCCCTAGAAAGCAAAAGATGAGGAGGGGAAATCGGTCGTGATCAAATGGGCACAAGATATAGGTCATAATATACAATTGGGGAAAACTGTGGAAACCAGATTTAAAATTCACAGATTGCTCTCTTCTGAAATAAAATTACATGAAAATGATGTATAGATGGTATATAACACCAGCACAGATTGCAAAAATGTATAAAACTGGGTCAAACACATGTTGTAAAGAAAAGGAAGGGACTTTTTATCATATGCGGTGGGAATGCAGAGAAATTTTAAAATTCTGGGAAATGATATATAATGAGCTGAAGAAGAAGTTCAAAATAGCATTTATAATAAAAACCAGAGGTTTTTCTGTTAAGGATTATAGGACAAGACCTGCCAAGGAAAAGAAAGAATTTATTTATGTATGCAACAACAGTGGCAAGAGTCTTGATTGCACAAGGATGGAAGAATGAGGAAACCCCGACAAAAGAACAGCAGCAAGAGAAATTAATGAACTATTCAGAACTGGCGGAACTGACATGCAAACTACGAGACAAGGACAAGTGTGACTTTAAAGAAGAATGGGAACCTTTTATAAATTATTTTAAAAGACAACAAAATGATTTGGACTCCTTGGCAGGTTTTGAATGAACATACACAAATGTATTGAGGCTTAATATAGTAGACAGATAATATAAGGATGTATACAGTTTTATAATACGCAGAAGTTAAAATTGGTTGAGAAATCAGAGAGAGGAACTGAGGGAAGTTGTAGGGGGGAGGGAGGGAGGGTCTGTTGGGGAGGAGGAGGGGAAAAATGGGGGGGGAATAATGAAGATGATTTGTTTGAGTTGGTTTCCCCCCCCCCCCGAAAAATTCCATCAGTGAAAGATTGGCAAATTAAATTTTGTGAATACATAAATCTGGCAAGACTCACAGCATACATAAGGGGACAATCGGACCAGAAATTATTAAAAGAATGGGGTTGTGCTAAAGAGTATATGAAAAAAACATTGTTCTGGAGTAAGTATATTGGTATGTAATGAATGATGCTTTACAGGGTTAAAGAAAAGAAAAATGGTGTTAAAAAAAAGTACAACGGTGGAAGTAATCTAATTAGACACAACAATATAGTAAGAGTAAATTTTTTGAGGTCTTAGAACAAAGGAAGGAAGTCAATATGTGTTTATGTACGTAATGATATGGCTTTTTTTCTGTAGACATTTATGTTTAGTTTAGTTTTGTTTCCTTTGGTTTTTGTTTCCTTTTCCTTTTTTTTGTATGTTCCTTTTTTTTGTATAGTATTGTTTTGGATTCAATGTTTGTAATTTTTGTTATGATTCTGCATTGAAAATAAAAAAATTGGGGGAAAAAGAAAAAGATGATTTGTTTGAATAATTTGTTATGTGAAAATTGTTAATAAAAATAACAACAACATAAAGTCCCTAGAAAGAACATGGATGCTGGGGAGGGCCATGTTCAATGCTGCCACTTTCAACAAAAGGTGCGTTTTCCTCCTCCTCCTCTACCATCACCACCACTTCTTCCCTGCGCCCAGTCCAGGTGACGTACCTGTGATGGAATCTGATTCAGAGGCTGCACCTGAGGAATCCCAGCCTGCACAGGACCAGCTGAGCTGGGGCTGGGGCTTGAGCCTGAAGGGCCCGCACCTCAGGAGCAGACGACAGATGTATCCACTCTGGCTCCGGAGGTGATGGAGGACCCATTGCCTGGACGTGAAGGTGAGGCTGCCTCTGGGTCCAGTAACCCTCCAGCCTCTCCTGAGCTGCAGAGGCTCACGGCAGAGAGGTGGAGGGAACTAGGTTCTCTCAGGAGGAGTGCTCGCCTCCAGGACAGGAAAGGCAAGTCACCTGTGGGCCGGGACCGCCCTAGGCCTCAGAGGAGATAAAGGCCAGTCAGCCCAGAACCAGGTTGCGGGAGCAACATCGCTGGAAACCTGTTCCTGACAACACCCTGACCTGCCACAACAGCAGCAAGAATACTTATTGCAGAGTACTGGAAGACACAAGATTTACCCACTCTGGAAGAATGGCAGATGAAGGTGATGGACTATATGGAACTGGTGGAAATGACAGGCAGAATCCGAGACCAGGGAGAAGAGTCGGTGGAAGAAGATTGGAAAAAGTTTAAAGACTATTTACAGAAATATTGTAAAATTAATGAATGTTAGAATGATGCTGGATAGAAATTAAGTGGTTTTTAGCTGTAACACTATAAGGGAATATGAAAAATGGATTACTAATAGGTAAAAATTTAATGTTACAATATTTTAAGATTAAAGATTAGGATAAATAAAGAAGGGAAGGATTTGCTGAACTAACAAACTGAACTGGAATACAAAAAAGGGAGGCGTGAGGAGGTCCGGGAAACAAGCTAATGAAAAATAAGTAATGGAAAGATTGAGTTGTTTTTAACTCTTTTTATTTTTTATTTTAATTTTTTATTTTTTCATTTTGTAATATTTTGAAAATTTTAATAAATATCTTTTTTTTTTTAAAAAAAAAGACCTGCTCTTCTGAAGTTCCTGACCACGCCCGGCACCTTGCCTTGGACCCCGCTTCACCCTTGACAGACAGCCTCCAGACCCTCGACCTAGGACCGGACTCAGACCACACCGCAGGGTAACCCCCCCCGGGACCAGCGCAGTACCTGAGATGAAGCGTCGAGAGCCTCTCCAGCAGAGCAACGGCCATGCGCTCGCCAGAGACCAGCAGCAGGGTCACAGCAATGTCGTGGTAGCCCTGGTAGTAGTGCAGCTCCGGGTGGGTCTTCAGCACGTGCAGGATGATATCGGTCAACTGCTCCTGGAGGGCCTGACGCTGCTCCTCATGCATGCCTGCGCAGGGATCAGGGGTGGGTGGCAGGTGGCAAACACAGCCCATCGCCCTCCTTGTTGCCACGGACATCTCCTCCAGGGCTGCACCCCTTCATCCCTCCCCTTCCTCCCCTGCAAGAGACCCGTCTCACCTGGAGGAAAGCGGCGAACGGAACGGCGCACATCCAGGAGGACCTGGTGGCAATCTTTGTGGTTCTGGCGCACTTCCCGACCTGGGGGAGAAGCGAGGAAACGGGCTGTGGGTGGGGTGGCTCAGCAATGGGCGCCCACCGCCAGGCACGAGGCAGCATGCTCTACAAGACCTCTTCGCGCGTCACGCCAACTTTCATCCCCTGCCCCTGTTTTCAGCTGCGCCAGATGAAGAAGCGCCTTGGTTTGCCACAAAAGGGCTGGCAAAAAACAAAACAAAAAAGCCAACAGCCCACACATGCACACACATGCACAACGTCCCAGCATGCCCTGCACCAAGATGTCCTTAACACAGGTGTCCAGAGATTCTCAAAGACGCCACCCCATGATGGCAGTGGGCACACTGGTAAGGGCCCCTAAGAGTGGCCACGGGGACCATGAATCCTCTTCCTACCTCAGCTACTGCTAGGGCTGCGGTATAAGTAATAAAACAACAACAGCAATAAATAATAAGCAGAGTCAGGCAGAGAAGCAAAGTATTTCTTCAATAAAACGGCATACAATTTGGCAGCCTTTCCTGACAGGATCTGCCCCTATGGAGCAGTTGCCAAGCCTGGAGGTCTTCTACCCGCTCTCCGTCTCCTCCTCCTCAGCCTTACTACAGTAGGAAAGGCAGGCTCCCTCCATTCTTCTGCAGCCCCCTCCCTCCCTCCTCTGCCTCAGTTTCTGAGTCTGAACTGCTCTCTGCAGCCGGCTCTCCTGCCTCACAAAAGCCTGTTGCTCCTTCAGCATCTAACCTTTCCTCTCCCCACTCCTCCCTCCGATCTCTCCTTGGTCTCCCACCACCAATCCCCGGGCTCTGAGCCTTCCTCCCTCCTCTGAGGCTTCCCTTGGGGGTCCCCCGGCTGGTGCCTCCTACCACTCCTGGTCACCCAGCCAGTCCCTAACAGCTACCAAGGGGAGACCAGGTTTGGATGGCACATCCAAAAAGAACCGTGCAAGGCGTTCCACAGCGGACGTTCACATAACTTCAACTGTGCCTGCAAACCAAGCCACCCTGGGTCTAGAAAAAAAAAATGAAACTTAATTTTATCAAATTTGTCCCTTATTTGTTCTTTTCTTTTACTTAATCTTTTGTCGCTGTAATCTCCTTTTCTTACTAAAAACCTCAACATTTTAGCATTCATCAATTTTGTAATATTTCTTGAGATATATCTTTGCTGAAATAATTTTGGAAATTGGGATGTAGAAAGGGGAGGTTTGGGGGAGTCAGAGAAGTGAGGCTTATGAAAAAAGGAGATGAAATTATACATGTTTGTTTGTTTCTTTATTTGTTTGTATTGTCTATAAAATTTTTTGTAAAACCAATAAAAAATATTTTTTTTAAAAAAAAAAAGAAAGCCAAGGTATGGATTGTGTGAACAGGGCTTTTCCTTCATCCAATCCAGGGCATGTCAGTGTTAGTTTCTGTTTGCCACTGAGCAGCTGCTTTTGGAGTCACAGGACTCTGTTTACATCCCAGGGATTCCAGGCTATTGGAAGTCTCACGGGAGAAGGGAGACGGGATATGACTGGGTTTCCTGTTTCCTTTGTTCCTTTGCTAAGTTGCTCTCTGCTTTCACAGAGAGAGGATGTGTTTTTTTGTCTGCGTAGTTAGGATAATAAAACTCTTTGCAATGTAGCCCAAACCTCTCGTCTCTTTCCTGTGCTGGAAACTCTGCTGAATGGAACGTGCCCTGCAGCCTTATCAAAGGCTCAGGTCGTTAAACACGTCGGGAGGCAATTCCAAAGGACTCGGGGGAAGAAAATGTGCTTTATCAGCTTGGCCAGGCGGAGATCCCAACAGTCAGAACACTGAATGACAAGATCTTCAGCACCTCTGATAACACTGTTTGGGAATAGGACATTATGCCCTAATTGACTGCTTGTGAAAACAGCCTGTTGTGTCCTTAGCATCTGCCACAGCAACGTGCCTTGAATCAGACTCTGCCCACCTTGTGCCTTCCAGGTGTTATGGACAACTCCCATCATCCATACTGCCTGGGGGCGGGATGTAACACAAGCAGTCAAGTTCAACACTTCCTGTTTGCCCAGAGTGGACACACAGGGGGGATGATACTCCAGCCAGGAGGACTTCCTGTCACAGCTGGTCTGGAGCATCCTTCCCCTGCGTGTGACCAGGTAGATTGGCGTAACCCCGGGAGACCACATAAAAGGGCCAGTCACGCAGCCATCTCCCTCTTTGATGCCATGATCTCTTGATGTCTCTTGCTGTCTGCTGGTTCTCAGCCAGCAGCACATGGGCTCATATCCCTACATGGGGTGAGCCCACTCTCATTTCTGTAACTACAAGCTAAAACCCTGCCTTCAGGGAACCTACTGTGAACTGAATGGAAGTAAACTTCTTATCATTATTTCAAAGAGAAGACTGCTGTGTCTTTATTCTTTTTAAGAGGAAACAAAGGGGATCATAGAATCATAGAATCATAGAGTTGGAAGAGACCACAAGGGCCATCGAGTCCAACCCCCTGCCAAGCATGAAACACCACCAGAGCACTCCTGACATATGGTTGTCAAGCCTCTGCTTAAAGACCTCCAAAGGAGGAGACTCCACCACACTCCTTGGCAGCAAATTCCACTGTCAAACAGCTCTTACTGTCAGGAAGTTCTTCCTAATGTTTAGGTGGAATCTTCTTTCTTGTAGTTTGGATCCATTGCTCCGTGTCTGCTTCTCTGGAGCAGCAGAAAACAACCTTTCTCCCTCCTCTATGTGACATCCTTTTATATATTTGAACATGGCTATCATATCACCCCTTAACCTCCTCTTCTCCAGGCTAAACATGCCCAGCTCCCTTAGCCGTTCCTCATAAGGCATCGTTTCCAGGCCTTTGACCATTTTGGTTGCCCTCCTCTAGACACGTTCCAGTTTGTCAGTGTCCTTCTTGAATTGTGGTGATGTACCAGGAACAAACCCAATCTGGACAGGCGAGATTGGATTGCTTAAGTGAAGAGATTCAAACAAATCTACCAACACACCCTGGCCAGCACTTTCTTGATCTCCTGCCCTCGGGCAGAAGCTATAGAAGCGTGATTAGCCGCACCAACAGGGTAAAGAACAGCTTCTATCCGTGGGCTGTTAGGCTGCTGAATGAAAAGACAACAACAGGGCGACTGACTTTCAGGTTTGGTGTGCGTATGACAGTAAACAAAGGGAATTAAGACTAAGAGAGCTGAGCGGGTGGTGCTTGTGTAATCTCACTGTATACAAGTCATACAAGTGACAAGAAAGTATTTCAATATACTATGGAATGTAGTCTGCTATTGACTCACTAGCGTGAGGGAGGGAGGATAATATTTATTCAATATGTCCTCTCCTACTACCCACAACATTTCCACGCTGGGGTTGCTGTGAAATGGCATCGTAGAAACTGGAACATGCTGGCCTACATAGGCAAAGGCAGCCCACGGGGTTTGACCACGGCTGGGATTTCACAGCCTTGGGCATTCCAGAAAAACCCCGGGAAGTTTCTCAAGGCCTCGACGGGCACCCGGGCACTGCTGGGAGCAGCACCCAGTCCAATGAATCATAGAATCATAGAGTTGGAAGAGCCATCGAGTCCAACCCCCTGCCAAGCAGGAAACACCATCAGAGCACTCCTGACATATGGTTGTCAAGCCTCTGTTTAAAGACCTCCAAAGGAGGAGACTCCACCACACTCCTTGGCAGCAAATTCCACTGTCCAACAGCTCTTACTGTCAGGAAGTTCTTCCTAATGTTTAGGTGGAATCTTCTTTCTTGTAGTTTGGATCCATTGCTCCGTGTCCGCTTCTCTGGAGCAGCAGAAAACAACCTTTCTCCCTCCTCTATGTGACATCCTTTTATATATTTGAACATGGCTATGATATCACCCCTTAACCTCCTCTTCTCCAGGCTAAACATGCCCAGCTCCCTTAGCCGTTCCTCATAAGGCATCGTTATGAGACGCACTTCGCGCCAGCCGTTTCAAGAACTCTCCTCCTCTCCTCTCCTGGAAGCCGTACCTGGCTTGGGCGGCAGGCTATACACGTTCACGCCCAGCAGTTTGGGCCACACCTTCCGGCGGATCTCGTCCGTGAGGAGCCCGCCCTGGCTCAGCGCCGCCGCCCGGAGGCTCTCGACATCGACGGGGTCTCTGGTCAGGGCCTGGTGGATCAGCAGTCGCTTCTGCTTCTTCTGCAGTCCAGGCGGCTCTGCGGAAAGGAGGGGGAGAATGACAGGGGTCGGTGCCAAAGGCTGCGGCAAGGGCCTCTGCGCCCGCACCCTGCCCAGGCTGGATGGATCCTCTTTGGAGGGTGGCCTGGCGCTGTCCAAGGCAAACGCCAGGGAGGAGCAGCCTGTGCCAAGGACCATCGGGCAGAGCAATGCCCTCTAAGGACACGGCAGCCCAGCCGCCTCCTCTTGGCACAGGTGTTGGTGCTGACCTTGCAAGCCCTAAACCGCCTCGGTCCAGAATACCTGAAGGAGCGTCTCCACCCCCATCGTTCTGCCTTGACACTGAGGTCCAGCTCCGAGGGCCTTCTGGCGGTTCCCTCACTGCAAGAAGCCAAGCTACAGGGAAACAGGCAGAGGGCCTTCTCGGTGGTGGCGCCCGCCCTGTGGAACACCCTCCCTTCAGATGTGAAGGAAATAAGCAGCTATCTTATCTTTAAAAGGCAGCCCTGTTTAGGGAGGTTTTTAATATTTAATGCTGTATTGTTTTTAACACTCGATTGGGAGCCGCCCAGAGTGGCTGGGGAAACTCAGCCAGATGGGCGGGGTACAAATAATAATAATAATAATAATAATAATAATAATAATAATAATAATAATAATAAAATAAATTTTATTTATATCCCGCCCTCCCCAGCCGAAGCTGGGCTCAGGGCGGCTAACAACAATCAAATAATCAGTCAAATAGTCACACAATCTAAAAATATTTCATTATAAAAATTAATTAAATCAAATTGATGGCAACCAGTTAAGCAAAATTCTGTGCAGGTTGCCAGAGGAGGGAGTCAGGCTGCGCCCTGACCAAAGGCCTGGCGGAACAACTCTGTCTTGCAGGCCCTGCGGAAAGATGTCAGGTCCCGCAGGGCCCTAGTCTCTTGTGACAGAGCATTCCACCAGATTGGAGCCGCAGCTGAGAAGGCCCTGGCTCTAGTTGAGGCCAGCCTAACCTCTCTGAGGCCTGGGACCTTGAGGGTGTTATTATTTGCAGACCGTAGGTTTCTCTGTGGGGCATACCAGGAGAGGCGGTCCCGTAGGTACGAGGGTCCTAGGCCATATAGGGCTTTAAAGGTTAAAACCAGCACCTTAAACCTGATCCTGTACTCCACCGGGAGCCAGTGCAGCTGGTATAATACTGGATGAATGTGCTCTCGCAGCGAAGACCCCATAAGGAGTCTCGCCGCGGCATTCTGCACCCGCTGGAGTTTCTGGGTCAGTCTCAAGGGCAGCCCCACATAGAGCGAGTTACAATAATCCAGTCTGGAGGTGACCGTCACATGGATCACAGTGGCTAGGTCAGGGCGAAAGAGGTAAGGGGCCAACTGCTTAGCTTGGCGGAGATGAAAAAATGCCGCCTTTGTTATAGCTGTAATCTGCGCCTCCATAGAGAGGGAGGTATCGAAGATTACACCCAAACTCTTAACGGACAGTGCTGGCACTAATTGCACCCCCGCAAGAGATGGGAGTTGCCCCCTCGATCCCATATCGTCCCGCCCCAGCCAGAGGACCTCTGTCTTCGAAGGATTTAGCTTCAACCGGCTCCCACGTAACCATCCAGCCACAGCTTCCAAACATCTGGTCAGTGTGTCTGGGGCCGAGTCAGGATGGCCATCCATCAACAGATAGAGCTGGGTGTCATCAGCATACTGATGGCAACCCAGCCCAAAACTCCGGACAAGCTGGGCGAGGGGGCGCATAAAGATGTTAAAAAGCATTGGGGAGAGAATCGCACCCTGAGGCACTCCACACACCAAGGAGTGGCGCGATGACAGTTCCCCCCAAGCGCCACGCTCTGTCCCCGACCAGAGAGAAATGAGCGCAGCCATTGAAGGACTGTGCCCTGGATCCCCACGTCGGCAAGGCGGTGGTCCAGGAGTTCGTGGTTGACCATGTCAAAGGCTGCTGACAGATGTAGAAGAATCAGCAGCCCCGACCCGCCTCGATCCAGCTGCCTGCGGAGATCATCTGTTAGGGCGACCAGAGCCGTCTCGGTCCCATGACCAGCGCGGAAGCCGGACTGGAATGGATCGAGAGCCGATGTTTCATCCAGAAACCTACCAAGCTGTTCAGCAACCGCTCTCTCAATCACCTTACCCAAGAATGGAAGATTCGAGACTGGGCGGTAATTGGATAGATCTGAGGGATCTAATGAGGGATCTTATTATTGTTATTATAATAAGAGAAGAGAAGACTCCCTGGAAAAGACCCTGCTGCTGGGAAAGATGGAGGGCACAAGGAGAAGGGGACAACAGAGGACGAGATGGCTGGACAGTGTTCTGGAAGCTACCAGCATGAGGGAGGCAGTGGAAGACAGGAGGGCCTGGCGTGCTCTGGTCCAGGGGGTTACGAAGAGTCGACACCACTAACCAACATTATTATTACTATTACTATTATTATTATTATAGGCCTTTCAAGGAAACAGGGGCAGAAGCAGCTCGGATTGCTGCTACTTGATGTTATGCAGCGTTGCTTAATTGTTTAAAAACCCATGTGCCACCTGGTATATGCCAAGGAGAAAGCCCCTGTCCGCAGGGATTTTCCAAGGCCAAAAAGAAGCCATTGAAACGCCTCTGGTCCCAGGAACCTGTTTGAACCCTAGAATGTGGGACGATTGGGTGAATATTTTTATCTGGGTTGACTCAGCAGTTGCTAGGAGATGCTTGGGAACATCAGCCCCAGAGAGCCGGGGGGGGGGGGGCCTGAGCTATTATTGCTGCAGAACTTAGGCTGAGATGAGATGGCAGGGTCTCTCCCTGGGCTCAGCTGAGAGGCCTGAAACTTTTGGCTCCTCCCCTCTTGAACCGTTTCCATTCCAGCGTGTCATTACAAGAACTCTGCAACTAAGAACTAATTCACGGGGTTGCTTTTTTTCCTCCTCCCTACCAACGCCTTTTCCTTTCGTGCCGTGTCTTCAGCCGGCACTGTCTCATTATGGATGTTTGCAAGCTGTTCCTTTTTCAGGCCAAAAACTACATTTATTTATTAGATTTATTAGATTTATATGCCGCCCTTCATCGTGAGCTCTCAGGGTGGTTCACAGAATAAAAAACAGATGAATCTCAATGGTAAATGCGCGCAACACTTCTTAAAAATAGAAGTAACGCTTTGGAAAAAAAGAAACGCAAGTTAGAAACCATGAAAACCTACTTTGGCAGCTGCAGGAATGCTTTCAAATATGCCCAATTTAATTCAGGTAGAATGGATTATTTGGTGTCAGATTCAAGTGGGAGCCCAAATGAACCACTAAATCTCCTGTTTTCTGCTCAGCAGAGGCTGCCCCATCCATCTCTGCCTGCTCACACGAGCTCCGAGGCCTGAATGTCAAGACCATGACCCCCCCATGCGTTATGGGTGCCAAGGGACACCCCCTCCACTGCATCAAGGGACTTCAAAGGGGAAGAGGCCTCAGGCCGCTTCACACAGCCGATAGACGATGGAACTCCCTCCCACAGGAGCGAGTGAGGAAGGAGAGAAATTCCTGCCCAGTTCAAAGCTTTGAATCCTAGGCAATCTTCCAGGCATGGCAGAGCAGAGTTAAACTGTGGAACTCACTCCCACCGGAGGCAGTGATGCCACCAGCCTAGATGGCTTTAAAAGGGCATTGGACACATTCATGAGGGAACAGAGGGCTATTGGTGGCTCTTCGCCAGGATGGCCACACTCGGCCTCTACAGTTGGAGGCAGCCATGAATCATAGCTGCTGGAAACTACAGGAGGCAAGAGAACCCTTGTGCTCAAATTCTGCTCACAGGTTTCCCACAGGTCACCGTGAGAACAGGATACTGGACCTAGTGGAACCCCTCATCTTTCTTTTCTTTTCTTAAATAAGACTCATCTTACTTTCTTAAGAAAGGTAAAGGGACCCCTGACCATTAGGTCCAGTCGTGGCCGACTCTGGGGTTGTGGCGCTCATCTCGCTTTATTGGCCGAGGGAGCCGGCGTACAGATTCCGGGTCATGTGGCCAGCAGGACTAAGCCACTTCTGGCAAACTAGAGCAGCGCACGGAAACGCCGTTTACCTTCCTGCCGGAGTGGTACCAATTTATCTACTTGCACTTTGACATGCTTTCGAACTGCTAGCTTGGCAGGAGCTGGGACTGAGCAACGGGAGCTCACCCCGTCACGGGGATTCGAACCGCCGACCTTCTGATCGGCAAGTCCTAGGCTCCGTGGTTTAACAAACAGCTCCACCCGCGTCCCTCTTACTTTCTTATCCTTACTTAATTAGGACGCTGACTAGGAGATCCTCGGCCCGTGATTGTCCCTAGCCTCCCTCAGAGAGTTGTTATGAAAATCTGCGGCTGGGGAAGAAGGAACATTGCGCCCTTAACTCCTAGGAGGAAGGGCGCGGTGACAAAATAATGGGATTAACAAAGATCTTGTCTTTGGGAGAAAGCGTAACAGCCCAGAGCCCACGAACTGAGCTCTGCCTACTGAGCACGCAGGATTCTGTGCTTCTGAATATTTGCTAATGCCCACTTAAATCCCAACAAATCTCCCAAATAAAGAGCCTTATGGGAGTGACTAGCCTCCCTTTGCTGAGGACTAGCCGCTTGTCATTCTGCTTATTGCATAACTCTAAGCCTCCTTCCTGGAGTTATCTGGGTCAAAGGATTCAGCAGTTGCAGCAGCAGAAGCACCCACGGGTGCTGGCGGTGCACTGCAGGGCTGCATCCGCCGCCCGCATCCCTTTGCTGGGCGCAACAGGGAACAACTGGGCAAGATGGAGCTCCAAGCCTGCTGTCGCCTGGGGTGGGGGGTGGGGTCAGGCAGAACACCTGCTCCACATACAGAAGGCCCCCGCTCCCACATCACCTCTCTCCAGGGAGGGATGGGGAAGACTCTGCTGCCCAGGGTGGCCTAGATGGAAGCCGAGGGCCTGGCGCTCAGCAAAAGACAGCTTCCTACGTTGCAGCGGGCTGGACTGGATGACCCTTGGGGGTCCCTTCCGGGCCGGCTGTCCTTTGTCAACACTGTTTTTTGTGTTGAATATATGCTATATGATAGGGACGCGGGTGGCGCTGTGGGTTAAACCACAGAGCCTAGGACTTGCCAATCAGAAGGTCAGTGGTTCGAATCCCTGCGATGGGGTGAGCTCCCGTTGCTCAGTCCCAGCTCCTGCCAACCTAGCAGTTCGAAAGCGCATCAAAGTGCAAGTAGATAAAGAGGTACCACTCCGGCGGGAAGGTAAACGGCGTTTCCGTGCGCTGCTCTGGTTCGCCAGAAGTGGCTTAGTCCTGCTGGCCACATGACCTGGAAGCTGTACACTGGCTCCCTCGGTCAGTAAAGCGAGATGAGCGCCGCAACCCCAGAGTCACCTGCGACTAGACCTAATGTATACTAATTATATACTACAGTGGTACCTCAGGTTAAGTACTTAATTCGTTCTGGAGGTCCGTTCTTAACCTGAAACTGTTCTTAACCTGAAGCACCACTTTAACTAATGGGGCCTCCTGTTGCCGCTGCGCCGCCACAGCACAATTTCTGTTCTCATCCTGAAGCAAAGTTCTTAACCTGAGGCACTATTTCTGGGTTAGCGGAGTCTAACCTGAAGTGTCTGTAACCCGAGGCACCACTGTATATGGTAACTGATGGACCTAATCCAAAGCCACTTTCCACTGTTGCTGTATGTTTCGTTTTATTTGATTTTTATCTGATATTTTGGGAAGGTACATCCAGGGTTCCCCCCCTTTTAATTTTTTTGGGGGCCCCCAAGAGAGTGGGGCCCTAAGCTAGATCTTGTTTAGCTTACACGTCAATCCGGGGCTCCCTCCTTGCAGCCGTCGGGGCTGGAGGAGGAAGCCGAGCTCCTTCCTCCGTGCCCGGCAGCCCATCCCGGGCAGCTCCGGGGGTGGCAGCGGCTCCCCAGCTGTGCCCGGGCTGCAGCGGCTCACCGGGCCCCCGGGCGCCCCCTCTCACCTCCTCCTGCCGGGGCTCCTCCTCCGCTGCCGCCCCCGGGGCTCCGCCGCCGCCGCCCGCTCATCGCCCCGTCCGCCCGTCCGCCCGCCTGCCCGCAGCCCGGTGCCCAGCTGGCAGCAGGAATCCCCGCCTCCCGCCGCTCCCATTGGCGCGACGGCCGGCGCTCGGAGCCCCCATTGGACACCCGCCCCGTCCATCTCCTCGGGGGGCGGGGAGAGGCGCTTCGCCGCGCAAAGCCTCTCGGGACTGGTAGTTCTTTGCGGGCAAGGTGCCCGGGCTCCCCCTGGGGAGGGAGAAGGCGGCCGGGCGGGGGTCCTCGGGATGGATCTGGGGCCATTGCAGCAGCGGAGCCTCCAAGGGCCCCTCTTGGCCAGGGACAGTCCCGGTTTCTGATTGCATCCCGGAATAATAATAATAATAATAATAAATGCCCCGCTTTTCCTTAGGTCGTCCCTGTTTGCACCGGAGGAATGTTGGAGGGGATGGAGTTGTCCGACTCCCGAGCCCTCCAAAGGCAGCCCTGCAGAGGGAGGGCTTTTTAAATGTTTTACGATGTTTTTATATATGTTGGAAGCAGCCCAACATAATTTCATCCCGTTGAGGGAATAGCACCTAGACTAAGGTTTCCGGGGACACTTTTCAACTTCAATGGATTTTGTATTGGAACTGATTTGTAAATCCGGGGACTGTCCCCGGGAAACGGGGACATCTGATAACCTAAACCTAGATGATGCCAGGGTTGTAGGGACAGTTGCAAACCAGCCAGATGGGCAGGATATAACAACAAGAACAGAGATATGGCCTTTCCTCCTCCTGCTCCTCCTCCTCCTCCTCCTCCTTGTTTTATTTAGGGCGTCTCTATTTTCATCAGAGAAATGTTGGAGGGTATGTTGCATCAAGCCAGGTGGTGACCAGTCATCCACCCTAAACCATCACAGCTGGTCTAGGTGTTTTCTGCTGCTCCAGAGAAGCGGACACGGAGCAATGGATCCAAACTACAAGAAAGAAGATTCCACCTAAACATTAGGAAGAACTTCCTGACAGTAAGAGCTGTTTGACAGTGGGATTTGCTGCCAAGGAGTGTGGTGGAGTCTCCTACTTTGGAGGTCTTTAAGCAGAGGCTTGACAACCATATGTCAGGAGTGCTCTGATGGTGTTTCCTGCTTGGCAGGGGGTTGGACTCGATGACCCTTGTGGTCTCTTCCAACTCTATGATTCTATGATTCCATGATTCTAGGTCGCCACTACCAGTTCCAGGGAACCGCAGGATGGAAGAGGCGCTTGCAGGCATCTCCTACACTTGTGAATACCAGAACTAACATACTCAGGGATGTATTTCTAGGTAAACATGCGCACAGTCAGGCTTCTTTGGAAGAAGAAGAGGAGTTTGGATTTGATATGCCGCTTTATCACTAGTCTGCTCTGGTCCATGGGATCACGAAGAGTCGGACACGACTAAACGACTAAACAACAACAACAATTATCACTACCCGAAGGAGTCTCAAAGTGGCTAACAATCTCCTTTCCCTTCCTCCCCCACAACAAACACTCTGTGGGGCTGAGAGACTTCAAAGAAGTGTGACCGGCCCAAGGTCACCCAGGGTCACCCAGCAGCTGCAGGTGGAGGAGCGGAGATGCAAACCCGGTTCACCAGATTACGATTCCACCCTTCTTAACCACTACACCACACTGGCTATTATGTGACCCTCAAATAATCCTGGTTATCACTACCTTGTGTATGTGCATCGAAATCATGTCTTAATGCAAGAAGACAGGGAAAGGCAAGTTGTTGTTGAGTCGTTTAGTCGTGTCCGCCTCTTTGTGACCCCATGGACCAGAGCACGCCAGGCCCTCCTGTCTTCCACTGCCTCCCGCAGTTTGGTCAAACTCATGCTGGTAGCTTCGAGAACACTGTCCCACCATCTCAACCTCTGTTGTCCCCTTCTCCTCTTTGTCCATGGAGTTTTCTTGGCAGGGATACTGGAGTGGCTTGCCGGTTCCTGCTCCAGGTGGATCACGTTTGGTCAAAACTCTCCATTATGACCTGTCCATCTTGGGTGGCCCTGCACGGCAGAGCTCATAGCTTCTCTGAGTTATTCAAGCCCCTTCGCCACGGCAAGGCAGTTGTGGTTGATCTTAATTGGCATAATTCCCCTTTAAGGACATGACGTTGAGATGGACACCCGCCTTCACCTGCTTCCCCCACCCCTCCAGTTATTTTTTGTGTGTATATAATTGTTATTAAAGATTCTCTTGGTGTACATAAGTCCGTGCATTGTCTCTTTTTTCAGGTCATGGTCTAATTTGCCTCATCCAGGTCACAAGCCTCTTTCTGCAAACTGACTCTTGAGCAACGATCACCATTCCTCAAAAGTTCAGATGCACTCAGCTTCTTGAAAACTTGCCTGTTTTATCTACTTGTGGACTTGCCCACCCACAACACCAGATCTCAGCCATTCTCATTTCCTCCCCGCCCCCAACTAGGTGATGACAAAGAATTTTGCATTCATGCAGAAAATTAACACACAGTTAGTTGTCCTTCCTTTCCTTCTTTGCAACTGCACTCAGCTTCCTCACTGGAGCTGGGGGAAGGAAATTGAACTGTTTCTTCATGGGTTGCGTTATGGCAGCAGGGCCCCCACTCCTCTGGGGCAAGGCTCCTGTGCCTTTAAGGCTACTATTCGCCTATGCACACATACTTGGGAGTAAGTCTGCAGTCTTGATCCCACTTACCTGGGAGTAAGCCCCATAGAACCCAATAGGACTTACTTCTGAGTAGACATAGGTTTGCGCCTTTAGTCCTGTCAGGGAACTGACATCAGAGGAAAGGGAGTTGGTAGGGCTCCCAGAGACTGGGAGAGAGTCAGCAGCCAAAGCAGGGACAAGGAGGGGGAGCGAGGGGTCTCTGGAGGAGGATCTCAGTAATGCTGAGAGAGACGCAGCAGCCCAGGCAGGAAACAGCAGGGGAGAGAAAGGGGTGAGAGACACATCCAGCGAAAATAGCGGGGAGGTGTCAGAAGCAACTGCAGGGAGACCCATGCTTCGCCGGAAGCTGCCACGTCGTGAGTCCAGGAGACGCGTTTCCGTTAAGGAACTTCTTTGCTGGAAGCGCTTCCGCAGGCAGCCACTGTCAGACTCTACTAGTGACTAGAGCAGACATGTCTGAGGAGCTCTGTCACACACAGAGGTTTGTGGGGCCGCACAAACTCTGAAGGGGCACAATTTTAAGCACAAGCAGCTAATCATCCCCTGACAGCAGTCTGACAGTCTTTGTACGCTGCCTGTGCAGGAGAAAGCATCATGAGCAACCCAGCCGGAACCGGAGAGGCAGGGGTTGGAGCTGGTCCAAGCTTGGAAGAAAGGTATCAAGCTCTGGAGGTCCAACTTGCGCTGCAGACGGCGAGGCTCGAGGAGAGAAGGGCTCAGGATGCTGACAAAAAGGGGAGAACCACTCAGTTCCCCAGAAAGGTACCAGGATTGGTGCAGAAGTTTGGGGGGGACCCCAAGGATTACCATGCCTTTAGGACCGAGATGCAATATGCCCTGAATGTGCAGTTTGATGAGTTCCCTGATGAGGAATCGCGAGTTGCTTTCGTAATTGGGCATCTTGAGAAGGGGGCGCGGGACTGGGTTCGACCCCTGATGGCAACGCACAACGATATCCTAAAGGACACTATGAAATTCTTTCGTGCAATGGATATCATGTTTTCCAGCGATATTGAGGAAGGGGTGGTGCGCAGACAGCTAATGGCTTGCAAGCAGGGAAGCAGATCTGTCCGTGAGTACTGGACTGAATTTACCATGTTGATTCACAGATTGGGGTGGGATTTATCGACAGCACCCATTCAGATGCTATTTGAAGAAGGTCTTTCTTCGGCTGTGAAAGACGAGCTGTCCAGGAGCCCCAGGGCGGTGTCTATGGATCAGCTGACCAAATCTGCGCTGACCATTGGAGCGCGCCAGGAGGCAAGAGCTTTGGAGAGGCGGGAAGGGAGAGGGGAACGTTGGAAGGAGTTACGCATTCCAGACATTCCTGAGCCAGCTTTCCCGCCGGCAGAGCCGATGGAAATCGGAACAGCCCCCGCGCGCGCAGTTTCAAAGCCCAGTGAGGGGGCGAAGAAGGAGGGAAAGGGAGCCCGGAAATGCTATCTCTGCCAACAGCCAGGCCACTTTGCCAGAGTCTGCCCCCAGAGGAAGGAATGGCAAGGGATGGTGGGAGCAGTTGAGGGGGGAGAGCAGGGAGAAACGGAGCAGGTAAAAGCCAACGCCTGGTTGCCACCGTCAGGGCACTGCAGCCAGGCCAAAGAGCAGTGAAAGTGCCCGTGCCAGAAGCTCCTCGACCTGCTCTAGTGATTGAAGTGTCGCTAGAGCTGCAAAATGGACACCCCCTAAAAATAAAGGCGCTGTTGGACTCAGGCAGCTCCTGCAATTTTATGAGCAAGGAGTTTGCTGCTGAACATCAGATACAGACTATCCCTTTAAGCAACCCCCTGCAGGTGACCACGATCGATGGCAGGGAACTGTTGGGAGGAGGAGTTAGCTTGCAGACCGTCCCAATGATAATGAGGGTGGCAAGGCACACAGAACTGATAGCGTTTAATGTGGCCACCTTGGGAGGCGCTCCCATTATTTTGGGAATGAGCTGGCTAGCCTTACATGATCCGCTGGTGGGCTGGCATCAAAGAGTGGTTTCCTTCGGTTCAGCACATTGCTTAGAACACTGCAGGGGGGAAAAGGGGTCAGCAGGGGCCCAAGCCACCCTGGCAGGGACTGAAGTAATGGGGAAGGGGAAGGTGCCACCACAGTATGCTGATCTCAGCGACGTGTTCAGCGAGAAGGAAGCTGACCAACTACCCCCGCATAGGCCCTTTGATTGCCAGATCAATTTACTCCCTGGAGCACAGCTTCCTGTAGGCAAGTTGTATGCCATGTCAGACAGGGAAATGCAGGAGTTGCGAGCGTTCATTGACAAGAACCTGAAGAGAGGCTTCATCAGAGAGTCCAAGGCAGCGGGGGGTAGCCCAGTGTTTTTTGTGGATAAAAGAAACACGGACAAGCCGAGACTGGTATGTGACTTTAGGCGGTTAAATGCAGTGACAGAGCCGGCGGCTTTTCCTATGCCCAGGATTGATGATATTTTGACCAGGGTGCGGAAAGGAAAGATTTTTACAAAGCTGGACCTAAGGGGGGCGTACAACCTGATACGTATAAGGAAAGGGGATGAATGGAAGACCACCATGTTCACCCCTTTGGGGGCATTTGAATACCTCGTTATGCCTTTTGGATTACAAACAGGCTCCGCGTGTTTTCAAGCCTTCATGAACCACGTACTGGGGCCTTTGCTCTACAAGAATTGCGTGGCCTTCTTAGATGACGTGTTGGTGTATTCGGAGAATGAGGAGCAACATGTGAGAGACGTCAGAGAAGTGTTGAGCAGGCTGCAAGCCAACAGGCTGTGGGTGAAACTGGAGAAGTGTCAGTTTCATACCAAGGAGGTGGAATTCCTGGGGTACCGCTTGTCAGACAAGGGGTTGGCCATGGACCCCGGCAAGGTTCAAGCGGTGCTGGAATGGAAAACACCCAAGACCAAGAAGGATGTGCAGAGGTTCCTAGGGTTTGGAAACTTTTATCGTAAGTTCATCCGAAACTTCGCCCACCTGACGGCGCCCATCACGGACTGTCTCAGCAGTAAAAAGAAGTTTGTTTGGACGGGGGAGGCGGAGCGAGCGTTTGAGGAACTGAAAAGGGCCTTCGCCTCTGATGAACAACTTCTACATGTGGATTTACAAAAAAAGCTGAGGGTCGAAACAGACGCTTCTGACAGAGCCATAGGGGCGGTGCTTCTTCTGCAGCCGGGGAAGGAGGGGTCAGAGTGGCGACCGTGTGCCTTCTTTTCGCGAAAGCTGAACAAATCTGAGAGGAACTACACGGTGTACGACCGGGAACTTCTTGCGATTCATGAGGCCTTCCGGAGATGGAGGCACCTGCTAATTGGTGCACAACAGAAGGTGCAAGTGTGCACGGACCATAAGAATCTAGAGTATTGGAGAACTGCGCGAGTGCTCAACCAACGGCAGTTGAGATGGGCCCAGGAGTTCTCCAAATTTAACTTTGAGATTTGTTACGTACCAGGCCCAGAGAACGTTAGGGCGGACGCTCTCTCACGCAAACCTGAATATTTGGAGGGAGAGGGTGCACCCGAAGAGACCCATGTCATTCCAGAGGACCGCTGGGTGTGTGGGGCGGCATTGGTGGGGCAAAGGGAACTGGTAGAGGGAATGGTGCAGGATGAATACGCCCAGGACAAACTCAGGGGTCTCAGGAGGGAGGGAGACAAACCCGGGGGTTTTGAGGAGAGAAACGGGGCGTTGTACTACAAGGGAGCGTTATACATACCTGAAGGGGAATTGAGGGGAAAGGTACTCAAGCAACTGCACGATAGCCCCACAGCAGGGCATTTTGGGCAACACAAAACCATGTGGCTGGTTACCAGGGAATTCTGGTGGCCCAAGGTCAGGGAAGATGTGCGGGAGTATGTGAGAGGGTGTGACCAATGCCAACGAGCCAAGGGGGAGAGGCGGGCACCGGCAGGTTTATTAGAACCACTACCCACGCCGGAAAGGCCATGGGAGGCAGTGGCAATAGATTTCATGACTGATCTGCCCAGGTCCAAAGGGAAAACAGCCATCATGGTTGTGGTAGACCTGTTAACCAAGATGGCTCACTTTATAGCCTGCTCACATGCGGTCACAGCGGAAGAAACCGCTAAATTGTTTGTGGAAAATGTGTTTAGGCTGCATGGCGCCCCCTTGAGGGTGGTTTCTGACCGAGGGAAACAATTTACTTCCAGGTTCTGGAGGAAGCTCATGAGCTTATTGCATGTAGAGGTGAATTTCTCAACTGCCCGTCATCCAGAAACCAACGGGCAGGCGGAAAGAGCTAATGGTGTCCTCCAGCAATATTTGAGGTGTTATGTGAATGACAGAGAGAATGATTGGGTGGAGAAGCTGGCGTTGGCAGAATTTGCCTACAACAATGCAGAGAACGTGTCCACGGGGATGAGCCCCTTTTTGGCTAATCACGGGTGTCATCCCCGAGCCTTCCCAGGGGGGGAAGGGGAGAACTGGAGCGTTCCAGCCGCAGAACAGTTCGTTGAAGAAATGGAAGCGATCCATCGCCAGCTCCAACTTAATTTAAACAGGGCGAAGGAGGAATATAAGAGGCAGGCAGACAAAACCAGAAGGGAAGGGGAAAGCATTAGGGTGGGGGACCAGGTGTGGCTGTCCACCCAAGGGTTACCATTCAAAGGAGGTTGTAAGAAGTTAAGACCCAAAAGGTTGGGCCCATTTGAAGTTACGCAACAGGTCAACCCAGTGGCTTTCAGACTCCGGTTACCGAACCACATGAAGTTGCACCCAGTGTTCCACAGGTCGTTGCTGTCACCGTATAAAGGGGACAGAGAGGGGAGGGTCAATAGGGGACCAGCTATGGAGGAAAAAGAACACAGCTACCATGTAGCGGAGATTCTCGATTCCAGGTGGAAGGGAGAGCAAGTAGAGTATTTGGTAATGTGGGAAGGGGAGCCGGAGTCGGAAAACACCTGGGTCAGGGCAGAGGATGTAGATGACGAGGTTTTGATTGAAACTTTTCATCAGAGATTCCCTCGTAAACCCCAGCCAGTGGCGAGGTTCCGGAGGGAATACTTCGCCACCACCGACGAAGAAGAAGAGTTGGAGGGGTTCTCTGATTCCGAGGTGGAGGAGGATTCAGCGAGTCGGAACGAAGACCGATGGAGGGAAATGTTCGAGACGTCTGAAGATGAAGAGGATTCTTTTCGGGGTTTCAGCTCCTCACCGCCCAGAGGAGAGAGTAGGGGCGGGGGAGAAGGGGGCCCTGGAGGGGAGGTGGATGTCAGGGAACTGACATCAGAGGAAAGGGAGTTGGTAGGGCTCCCAGAGACTGGGAGAGAGTCAGCAGCCAAAGCAGGGACAAGGAGGGGGAGCGAGGGGTCTCTGGAGGAGGATCTCAGTAATGCTGAGAGAGACGCAGCAGCCCAGGCAGGAAACAGCAGGGGAGAGAAAGGGGTGAGAGACACATCCAGCGAAAATAGCGGGGAGGTGTCAGAAGCAACTGCAGGGAGACCCATGCTTCGCCGGAAGCTGCCACGTCGTGAGTCCAGGAGACGCGTTTCCGTTAAGGAACTTCTTTGCTGGAAGCGCTTCCGCAGGCAGCCACTGTCAGACTCTACTAGTGACTAGAGCAGACATGTCTGAGGAGCTCTGTCACACACAGAGGTTTGTGGGGCCGCACAAACTCTGAAGGGGCACAATTTTAAGCACAAGCAGCTAATCATCCCCTGACAAGTCCCATTGAACTGAATGAGAGGGCGGGTGTGGAGGACTCCCTGGTCCTGAATGGGGTAACTGTGCCCCTGAAGGAGCAGGTGCGCAGCCTGGGAGTCATTCTGGACTCAAAGCTGTCCATGGAGGCACAGGTCAATTCTGTGTCCAGGGCAGCTGTTTATCAGCTCCACCTGTACGCAGGATGAGACCCTATCTGCCCACAGTCTGTCTCACCAGAGTGGTGCATACTCTGGTTATCTCTCACTTGGACTACTGCAACATGCTCTACATGGGGCAACCTTTGAAGGTGACTCGGAAACTACAACTACTCCAGAATGCGGCAGCTAGAGTGGTGACTGGGAGCGGCTGCCGAGACAACATAACACCGGTCTTGAAAGACCTACATTGGCTCCCAGTATGTTTCCAAGCACAATTCAAAGTGTTGGTGCTGACCTTGAAAGCCCTAAACGGCCTTGGTCCTGTATACCTGAAGGAGCATCTCCACCCCCATCGTTCTGCCTGGATGCTGAGGTCCAGCTCTGAGGGCCTTCTGGCGGTTCCCTCATTGCAAGAAGTAAAGCTACAGGGAACCAGGCAGAGGGCCTTCTTGGTGGTGGCGCCCGCCCTGTGGAACGCCCTCCCACCAGATGTCAAAGAGAAAAACTACCAGACATTTAGAAGACATCTGAAGGCAGCCCTGTTCAGGGAAGTTTTTAATGTGTGACATTTTAATGTATTTTTCATCTTTGTTGGAAGCCGCGCAGAGTGGCTGGGGAAACCCAGCCAGATGGGCGGGGTACAAATAATAAATTATTATAATTATTATTGTTGTTGTTGTTTAGTCGTTTAGTCATGTCCGACTCTTCCTGACCCCATGGACCAGAGCACGCCAGGCACTCCTGTCTTCCACTGCCTCCTGCAGTTTGGTCAAACTCATGCTGGTAGCTTCGAGAACACTGTCCCACCATCTCGTCCTCTGCCATCCCCTTCTCCTTGCGCCCTCCATCTTTCCCAACATCAGGGTCTTTTCCAGGGAGTCTTCTCTTCTCATGAGGTGGCCAAAGTCTTGGAGCCTCAGCTTCAGGATCTGTCCTTCCAGGGAGCACTCAGGGCTGATTTCCTTCAGAATGGAGAGGTTTGATCTTCTTGCAGTCCATGGGACTCTCAAGAGTCTCCTCCAGCACCAGAATTCAAAAGCATCCATTCTTCAGCCTTCTTTATGGTCCAGCTCTCACTTCCATACATCACTACTGGGAAAACCATAGCTTTAACTATATGGACCTTTGTTGGCAAGGTGATTTCACTAATACTAATACTAATACTAATACTAATACTAATACTAATACTAATACTAACACTAACACTAATACTAATACTAATTTATTATTATTAATACCCCGCCCATGTGGCTGGGCTTCCCCAGTCACTCTGGGCAGCTTCCAGCAAAAGATTAAAAATATATTAAAACATCCGTCATTAAACACATCCAAGAACAGATCCTCACCAACACACCAACAGAACCTCGACCAGGAACTTTCTATCTTCTACCTAAAATACACAAACCAGGAAATCCAGGACGCCCCATCATTTCAGGTATTGGCACTATTACAGTGGGTGTCTCCGGTTATATGGACTCTGTTCTGAAACCATATGCCATCAGTGCTCCCAGCTATGTACGTGACACCACAGATTTTCTGAGGAAAATACAATCTTTAAATAACCTTCCCAACAATACTATACTAGTTACTATGGATGTGGAATCTCTGTATACCAACATCCCACACAACGATGGTTTACAAGCTATAAGGAACACCATTTCAGATAAAACCACAGCGGACCTTGCCACCAAACTCTGCCAATTTGTCCTTACCCACAACAACTTCAAATTCGGTGATGACCTGTTCCTTCAGATCAGCGGCACAGCAATGGGCACCCGCATGGCCCCACAGTATGCCAACATCTTCATGGCAGATTTAGAACAACGTTTCCTAAACTCCTACCCACTCAAACCTCTCCTGTACCTGCGATACATTGACGATATTTTTATCATCTGGACACATGGTCAACAGACCCTGGACACCTTTCACCAGAAATTTAATGATTTTCACCCCACAATCAACCTTACAATGAATAAATCTATGCAAGAAATACATTTTTTGGACACTACTATAAAAATACAGGATGGGCACATAGACACCACCTTATACCGTAAACCAACTGACCGACAAACATATCTACATGCCTCTAGCTACCATCCCAAACATACCAAACAGTCCATTGTATATAGCCAGGCACTACGTTACAGCCGCATCTGTTCCAATTCTACAGACAGAGACTCTCACCTAAGAGATCTACAGCAAACCTTTTCAGAACTAAAATACTCAGCAGATGAAGTTAGACAACAGATCAACAGAGCCAGACTTATACCCAGAGAGAACTTGCTGCAAGACAGACCCAAAAAAGAAAATAACAGAACACCTCTAGTCATCACATACAGCTCCCAAGTTAAAACAGTACAACGCATCATCAGAGATCTACAACCTCTCCTGGACAATGACAGTTCTCTTTCTCAAGCTCTGGGAGGAAGACCTTTCATTGCCTACAGACAGCCGCCCAATCTTAAACAACTCCTAACCCACAATAATACTACAACCAGACTTAACACGGACACTGGCACCAGAGCCTGCAATAAACCCAGATGCCAACTTTGCTGCCACATACACCCGGACAACACCATTACTGGCCCCAACAACATCACACATACCATCTCGGGACTATTTAATTGCTCATCGTCTAACATTGTGTATGCCATCAAATGCCAACAGTGTCCTTCAGCTCTCTATATTGGACAAACAGGCCAAACCTTACGCCAAAGAATAAACGGACATAAATCTGACATCAAGAATCACAAAACAGAGAAACCAGTAGGAGAACACTTCAATCTCCCAGGACATTCTATACAAGATCTCAAAGTAGCTGTTTTACTACAAAGGAATTTCAGAAACAGACTGGAAAGAGAAGCTGCTGAATTGCAACTCATTACCAAACTTAAAACCATGGAGAGACCTGGTTTGAACAAAGACATTGGATTCTTATCTCATTATACATGACTAAGCCATTTCTCACCTTTTCACCCCTTGCCTTTTCCTGTAAGACCTATTGCAGTCGTTAAGAGTCGTCAACAGGCTCATCTCGGCTATCTGCCAATCTCCCATTCCCACCACCCTTCTGAGTAATCCCCTCCCCACCTTCTCACTATATAGAAGGATCTGGCAACTTCTGTTTCAGTGTGTTACGGAAAATCTGGGTGCGTATTTACCCTGCCACCCAGCCAATCGGACCAAGTCCGTGGATTCTAGCGGAAGAAAAGGAAGCTCAGCCGGACGCAGGAGCAAAATGCGAAGATCCAAGTTTATTGCGCAACAGGTTCAAGGCGAGATTGAACCCCGAGAATGGGGCGACATAAACTTTTAAAAGTTCCCTCCAAGTCCCATAACACAGTGCGCGAAACGTCATGAATACATTATGGGAAGGTTGGGTTTCATGGATTACATCATGAATATATTACACACGTCATGAATATCTCAGAGAAAGGTGGGGTTACACAAATTTACATTTGAGGGAAGGGAGGGGGGAATATGCAGAGCGAGGGTCATACACAAATACACATTTCATGAGTACCGGTGGCGGTGGGACAATGGGTTACTGATATGCACTGTCTGCCACCTGGTATTGCCCGGGGGACGGGCTGGGCAGAGCGATCTGACAGGATTAGGGAGTTCCTGTGTACGTGACTTGCCGTCTCGAGGATTATGGAGTCGGCCAACATCATGGAGTCCTGGGGAAACTGAGTCGAATGACACCAAGAGCAAGAAAATTGGAGCTGTGGTTAATTTTATATGAATTTTGAAAGGTTCTGATGACTTTCAGTCCGTTCAGTAGCCTAGATCAAAAGCGGAAGCAGAATGTATCCATTCTTGTAGAAATGGATACATTGTAACAAGGGTTTGACAGTTTTACGAGGTCGGGAGTTTCGGTTCTATTGTTCTCGCCGTGGGGGGCCGTCAGCAGCTCGTCAGGAGGTTAAATGAGGCGTGCAAGAGCTCCCTGAGCTAGCTCCTGCAGGACGAATGCATGGCTGTGATTGGCCAAAGCGCGGCCATAGGAATAAGCGGAGAAGGGAAACACTCGGTCTACTCATTCTAAGTATGGAGCGCAGATAGGCATAGGAAAGGATAGGGAATATATATATATTCGAGCTTATTTCGCTCGGGAATAGGTCTGGGAAACGTGTGGTGCTTGTGCAACGGTGAAGGGGGTTCGAGGGTGGGTGTGTGATGGTACCCTTGAGGTCATCGCCTCGGACAGCCAGGAAAAAGGGGAAATAGGTACCCCCCCCCCGTTGGTCCGTATCAAGTGTATCTGAAGAAGTGTGCATGCACACGAAAGCTCATACCAAGAACTAACTTAGTTGGTCTTTAAGGTGCTACTGGAAGGAATTTTTTTATTTTCCCTAAACATGTATCTGAAGAAGTGTGCATGCACACGAGAGTTTATACCAAGAACAAACTTAGTTGGTCTCTTAGCTGCCACTGGACAATTTATTTTTTATATACGTAACAGCAAGAGAATTAGCAGCTTGGCGCAACTTCCAGCAGGGACGCCCCGAAAGGGTTAATCCCCGGGAGGCCACCTCCCCCAGAACTACTCCTCCCGGCAGCCCCCGCGGCCACCCTCCAATCCGGCGCCTCCCAGCATGCTCTGGGCGCGGCGCCGGAGTACAAAAGGCCCCTCCTTTCCCTCCGCTCGCCTCCGACCCGCGGCGCCTCGTCCCGCGACTACACTTCCCGTGGTGCTCCGCGCGGGGTGTACGGCGTCCGCGAGGCGAAGTTTTGGCGGGCGGGTCATGGAGGCCGCTTGCGAGGGGGCGGGGCGCGGGGACGCGCCTGAGGAGAAGCAGCGGCAGCGGCGGCCGGAGGAGGCGAGCGGCGGGATGGGCGAGCGGGGAGCGGCGGGGCGGCGAGCGGCGGCGGCGGGGGCGCCCCCAGGAGGAGGGGGCGACTCGCGGAGGGGCGCCGGAGACGCCGCCCACCCCCCCGAGGGCGGAGACTTCAGGTAAACTCGGCGCCCCTCAGACCCGCCGCCGTGACAGGACGCCCCCCTCCCCTCAAGAAGGGGTCCTCGGGGGGAGGAGGAGGCTGCCCTCCGCTCCAGTGACCCCCCCGTCTCCCCATCCCTCTTGGGGGGTTCTGAAGGGCAGCAAGGACACCGCCCCCCACCCACCCAGGGGCGCTGGGGGGTCCGCGGGGGTCGCTGCAGCCCCTCGTCTTTGGGGGGAGGCGGAAGAAAGCGGGGGTCTCGACGGGGTCCCCCCGCCCGGGACCCCCAGAGCGGCCCTTACCTGCGTTGGAGGCGGGGGGGGGGAAGGAGTAGGCTGCCCTCCGCCCCAGTGGCCCTTTGGACGGGGCGGGACTCCCCCGGGGGGGCAGTGGGGTCTTCAGCTCCCCCTCCCGTCTCCTCATCCCTCTTGGGGAGCAAGGACACCGCCCCCCACCCACACAGGGGCTCTGGGGGGTCCACGGGGGGCGCTGCTGCCCCTCCTCTTTGGGGGGGGAGGCAGAAGAAAGCGGGGGTCTCGACGGGATCCCCCTCTCCCAGGACCCCCAGAGCGGCCCTTACCTGTGGGGGGGGGGAGGTGGAGGGACTCATCTGTTGCCAGGTACACGGGGAGGTTTTTTGGGGGTCCCTCCTGCCTTTGCACTACCTTGCGGGAGAGGTACCCCATTTTCCCGAAAGTAAGACATCCCCCGAAAATAAGACCTACTTCCAGTTTTGCCTCTGGCTGTAATGTAACGCCTCCCCCAAATATAATGCCTCCCCAATAATAAGGCAACTCCGGAATATAAGGCCCCCGAAGCTACTGGAAGGCGTTATTTCCTTTTTTGGTGGGGTTCAACAATAAATGTGTGCAGTATTCTTCTTCATGGAAAAATAAGACATCCCCTGAAAATATACCTAGCGCATCTTTGGGAGCAAAAATTAATATGACACACTCTTATTTTTGGGGAAACGGGGTAGGAAAAACTCACAGGGGGCTTATGTGTTTCCCCCCTTCATTCCACCCCATGGTTAGGCAAACTAAGACCTGGGGGCCGGATCCGGCCCATTCGCCTTCTCAATCCGGTCTGCGGACGGTTCGGGAATCAGTGTGTTTTTACATGAGTAGAATGTGCCCTTTTATTTAAAATGCACCCCTGGGTTACTTGTGGAGCATAGGAATTCGTTCATTTTCTTTTTCTTCAAAATATAGTCCTGACCCCCACAAGGTCTGAGGGACAGAGGACCGGCCCCCTGCTGACAAAGTTTGCTGACCCCTGTTCTACTTCCTTCTCCCCCCAAATCTAGTTTGGGGTAGAAATGGGTTGCTGAGATGATGGCTCTAGGGCACCCATTTCACGCCCTGGGTAAGCTCTGAGCAGAGTTGGTAAACCAACCCCCCTTCCCTCCTCCTTGTGCTCCCTGCCCCCAATAAAGTAGCTGGCCTCTTCTCAAGGGGCAAAGCAGGGCAATACAGAGGAGCAGTGAGCAGGGTGTGGCTCCTGTCACCATCCCCGCTTGGGTTCGACTTCTGACCCTGCTCTTGGCTGCTTTTCTTCCCTTTCTGCCTTCCTCCCCCCATGGCCAGGCTGCCTATCCTGCGTGACTCACCCTAGGATTTCACATACACTTTGAGGGTCTCTGTATGTTCCCTGCAAATGCAAATGTGCTGCCTGGGTGTGCAAACCAATTGTCACAAGGTCTTCTTGGCCATAGGAAATCCCAAAGCCCTACTCCACAACTTTGGGTCCTGCCTGTCTTTTGAGTCACCTCAAGTGGTTGCTCTACCTGTCTAAGAATCTGGACAAAAGATACCTGGCAGCAGGTCTCACCAGCTTGTGCCTCGCCTGTTTTGCAAACAGAAGTGGAGAGCCCTCTCTGTCCTGTTTGCCAGCCCTGTTTTATTGAAATGTTGACACCTTGGTTTCCTTGCCTGGGGCTCTGTGCTGGGGTGGAGCAGATCCTTGGTCTGGATTGGGTGCCTCACTCCCCCGCTTGCCAAAAGCTGCCTTGGAAGGAGACGTGGAGGTGCCCGTGCTGGGGACAACTGGCTCTCCAGCTGTGGCAGATATGGCACCAGGATTCCTAGGGGGCCCACAGCTGAGCAACAAATGAGCCTTCCTTGGTCCGGTAGACCTGAAGGAGTGTCTCCACCCCCATCGTTCTGCCCGGACACTGAGGTCCAGCTCCGAGGGCCTTCTGGCAGTTCCCTCCCTGCGAGAAGTGAGGTTACAGGGAACCAGGCAGAGGGCCTTCTCGGTGGTGGCACCCGCCCTGTGGAACACTCTCCCACCAGATGTCAAAGAGAACAACAACTACAAGACTTTTAGAAGACATCTGAAGGCAGCCCTGTTTAGGGAAGCTTCTAATGTTTGAGGCATTACTGTATTTTAGTATTGTTTTGGAAGCTGCCCAGAGTGGCTGGGGAAGCCCAGGCAGATGGGCGGGGTAATTATTATATTATTATTATTTCTCTTCAATTCCCAGCCTGGGATTGTGGACTGTTTGTCCCTCTATGTCTGTAAGGCAGTGGTAGGCAAACTAAGGCCTGGGGGCCAGATGCGGCCCAGTCACCTTCTAAATCTGGCCCACGGACAGTCCGGGAATCAGCGTGTTTTTACATGAGTAGAATGTGTGCTTTTATTTAAAATGCATCTCTGGGTTATTTGTGGGGCATAGGAATTCGTTCATATTTTTTCCCCCAAAATGTAGTCCGGCCCCCCACATGGTCCGAGGGACGGTGGACCGGCCCTCTGCTCAAAAATGTTGCTGACCCCTGCTGTAAGGCTTTCCCTTCCAAAGACTTGGGCAAAGGCCTTTTCGCACGGAGGGGTCTCTGCCTCCCCCTGCAGATGCTTAAGGCAGCTCTTGGGCAAGAATGGCTTTTGTGCCTCCTCCCTGGGGAGGCTGGCGGTTGTAGTCTGGCTGAGAGACACTGGGCTCAGCGGCCTGATCAAAAGAGCCTCAAACGGTGTGGCTGCTGCAAAGCCGGAAGGAGCAAGGACTCTTGTGGGGCAGAAAGAAGCTCTTCGATTGAGGTAGCAGCAGGAGGCTGCGCTCCTGCGTCTCTGCTCAAAGGGCACAAAGGGCACAAGGAATCTGAGCTGAGTTGCTGCTAAGCATGGCTGACCCAGAAATGCTCCGTTGTCGGCGGTGTTTTTTTTTTTTTTTTGGGGGGGGAGCCCTTTGAACTCAGCTCCCCTCCTTGCTGGGTTCTTGGGCTCTATGTTGCAGTTCCAGCATCACAGCTCCTAAAAGCGGAAGCTGGTATTTTGAGACATTTGGGTTTTTAATACAGTGGTACCTCGGGATGCAAACGGGATCCGTTCCGGAGCCCCGTTCGCATCCTGAACAGAACGTAAGATGCAACAGTGCATCTGCGCGGGTCGCGTTTCGCCACTTCTGTGCGTGCGTGTGACGTCATTTTGACCATCTGCGCATGCACAAGCGGCGAAACCCAGAAGTAACAGCTGGGTTGCAGCGGAGTGCAACCCGAAAATACTTAGCCTGAAGCGTATTTATCCTGAGGTATGACTTTACTGGGCCGTGGGTGGCGCTGTGGTCTAAAGCACAGAGCCTAGGCCTTGCTGATCAGAAGGTCGGTGGTTCGAATCCCCGCGATGGGGTGAGCTCCTGTTGCTCGGTCCCTGCTCCTGCCAACCTAGCAGTTGACACCTGGGCTCAAATCCCCACTTGGACATGAAGCTCACTGGGTGATGCAGTCACTGCCTCTCAGCCTAATCTACCTGCCAGCGTTGTTGTTGTAGATTAAATGAGGAAGGGGGAAATGGCCGTGTCCGCCACCTTCAGCTCCTTGGAAAAGAGGGGGGTATAAAATGCATTAGGGCCGCGGGTGGCGCTGCGGGTTAAACCACAGAGCCTAGGACCTGCCGATCAGAAGGTCAGCAGTTCGAATCCCCGTGACGGGGTGAACTCCCATTGCTCGGTCCCAGCTCCTGCCAACCTAGCAGTTCGAAAGCACACAGTGCAAGTAGATAAATAGGTACCGCTCTGGTGGGAAGGTAAACGGCATTTCCGTGCGCTGCTCTGTTTCGCCAGAAGCGGCTTAGTCCTGCTGGCCACGTGACCCGGAAGCTGTACGCTGGCTCCCTCGGCCAGCAAAGCAAAATGAGCGCCGGTGTGATGGCCTGGGATTCCGATTCGGAGGATGAAACAGAGGAATCCCAGCCTGCACAGGAGTCCCCGCCTCCAGGGCCGGCTGAACTGGGGCAAGGCTTAGATGCGGAGGAGCCTGCACCTGTGGCAGTGCATCAGGAGCTGGCCCCAGGTGAAGCCCTTCTGGCCCCAGAGGTGCTGGATGACTCAGTGGCCACAGGTGAGCCTCCTCCAGGGCCCAGTAACCCTTCGGCCTCTCCTGATCTGCAGAGGCTTAGGGCAGAGAGGCGAAGGGAACTGGTTGCCCCCAGGAGGAGTGCTCGCCTTAAGGCCAGAGGAGGCGGGGCTCCTGGGGGTCGGGACCGCCCCTGACCTTAGAAGAGGATAAAAGCCCAGTCAGGCCGGCCCCAGGTTGCGGGAGCAACGTCGTTGTTGGCTACGGACCTTCCTGTGTTCTTGATCCCTGCTCGGCTTCCTGTTCCTGACTATCCGGTACTCCTGTCCCCTGCTCGGCTTCCTGTTCCTGACTATCCAGTACTCCTGTTCCCTGCTCGGCCTCCTGTTCCTGACCATCCAGCATTCCTGTTACCTGCTCAGCCTTCTGTTCCAGCGTTCCTGTTACCCGCCCGGCTCTCTGCATCGGACCTCGCCCCTCTTCGTGTGGACTCTGCTACACTCACGGTACCTTACCCCCGGGACCAGCACAGTCGCAACCCCAGAGTCAGGCATGACTGGACCTAAGGTCAGGGGTAAAGGGACCCCTAAACATTAGGTCCAGTCATGACCGACTCTGGGGTTGCGGCGCTCATCTCGCTTTATTGGCCGAGGAAGCCGGCGTACAGCTTCCGGGTCATGTGGCCAGCAGGACTAAGCCGCTTCTGGCGAACCAGAGCAGCACACATAAACGCTGTTTACCTTCCCGCCGGAGCGGTACCTATTTATCTACTTGCACTGGCTTGCTTTCGAACTGCTAGGTGGGCAGGAGCAGGGACCGAGCAACGGGAGCTCACCCCGTCGCGGGGATTCGAACCGCCGACCTTCTGATCAGCAAGTCCTGGGCTCTGGTTTAACCCACAGCGCCACCCACGTCCTAAGGGCTACCTTTACCTTTTTATGACTGTACTATTTCTAGTGACTCATAAGCTTTTCTGGGACCAGCAGCTCAGGGGCATGAACTTGAAAAATGTGCAGGTGAATAGAACACCAGGTTCCCCACAATATTTCGGCCCTTGGAGAACTTTGTCTAAGCTGCCCGGTATGTGTGTGTCTGAGGCAGTCATTGAGGCACTGATCTGCTTTTATGAGCTGATCACTTGTGGGCAACTTCCGTAATCTTGAAGGGGTGTTTGGAATGAGCAGTGATCCATAAGGACATAAGGAGAGCCTGCTAGATCAAGCCAATGGGAGCCCATCTTGGCCAGCCTCCTGTTCTCACAGTGGCCAACCAGATGCCCTAGTTGGAAGCCTGCAAGGAGGATTCGAACGCAAGATCCTTCTTCTGTGGTTTCCAGAAACTGGCATTCAGAAGCATTTCCATCATGGCCAGGAGCAAGGAGGGATGTATTCCTAGAGCAGTCAGGTATCCTCTCCTACCTTCCTAGACATTCCCACAGCCATCCATAGCTCTCTCCTCCTCCATGAATTCGTCCTGTCTTTTAACGCCACCCCTGCCTCCTGCGTAAGGGAGTTCCAGAGTTTAACTCCATTGCATGAAGCGTTTCTCTGTCCAATTTCTCCAAAAGTCAGAAACGACTAAACAGAGGCCTCAGCAATATATCGACGTAATGCCCAATACCGGGTTGAAGTCCAAATCATGTTTTTGGTTTCATAATTGTTGACCTGGTGATATTTCACAAGAGTGTGTGTGCACGCTATGCAGAAATCACAATGTGGGGAAAACCATGAAGCAAACCAATGCTTCTAGACCAGGTTTCCTCAACCTCAGCCCTCCAGCTGTTTTGAGACTACAATTCCCATCATCCCTGACCACTGCTCCTGCTATCTAGGGATCATTGGAGTTGTAGGCCAAAAACATCTGGAGGGCCGAGGTAGAGGAAGCCTGTTCTGTACATTCTTGCAGTCCCTGTTAACTCGGCTCATTTCTCCCCTGGCAGTGAATCCTAGGAGCAGGAGCTGGCAAAAATCACATTGCGGGGAAAACTGAAGCCAGCCCATGGCTCTGCGTAGCTCCATCCTTATTTTAGATATCGGTACAGTATATCAGTGTTTAGCTGATGATGTTGAAAACCAGACATTGCCCAGCCCTACTGCATGCCATGAATAATTTTATAAATTTCTGTCATGTCACCTCTTATCTTTGTGACGCTTCCTGTATCGAAAAAGTGGAAGCTTGCCTAGGAGAATGTGGTTTTCTCCTGCTAGGTCAGTTCCCTTTCTTGGTGGAATGTACCCAGTGGGTGGCTGGCCTCCAGCTCAGCCAAGAGATTGAGATAAAAGGCTTATCCAAACAGATTAAGGGCTGTGATGGATGCTCCAGCAACACCTCCTTGCTTGGGGCTTAATTCCTGGGATTAAGAAACACCCTGGGGTCAAGTAGGGGAAATGGCTCAGATTTGTGGAGGGGATGGAAGATTGTTGGGCTGGAGAATGCGTAAGAATCTCTCCCTCTTGCCTCATGAACCTAATTCAGTGGTGTCCAAACTTTTTTCAAAGAGGGCCAGGTTTGATGAAGTGAAGGGCTGTGAGGGCCGACCAAAGAGCCAACCAAAATTGTTGACCTTTTTTTAGGTTTGAAGTTGTTGAGCGTTTTCCCCCCAGGATTCTGCCCTGGGAATTAAACTGCAACAGGGGCCGGATAAAGCCAACTGCCAGATTAGGCCCCCATAATGGACTTTGGCCCCTTCATGGATCACTGCCTTGCCATGGCAAAGGGGCTTAAATAACCCAGAGAAGCTATGAGCCATGCCGTGCAGCGCCACCCAAGATGGACAGGTCATAGTGGAGAGTTTTGACCAAACATGATCCACCTGGAGTAGGAACCGGCAAGCCACTCCAGTATCCCTGCCAAGAAAACTCCATGGACACGAGATGGTTGGATAGTGTTCTCGAAGCTACCAACATGAGTTTGACCAAACTGTGGGAGGCAGTGGAAGACAGGAGTGCCTGGCGTGCTCTGGTCCAGGGGGTCACAAAGAGGCGCTTCTCCCCGCCGCCAGCCTCCAAACCGGGTTGGGGGACAGTGGGATGGCGGCGTTCCGCCTCCCCGCTGTCCCCCGAGCTTGTGGGGCTGGCGGCAGGCAGAAGCGTGCTTCTCCCCTCCGCCAGCCTCCAAACCAGGTCGGGGAACCGAAGCCCGGGGCGCGCTGTGCAGCTTCGAGATGTAGGCGGGCTCCCAAGGCTTGCGGAGAGCTTCCTGAAGCCTGCATTCGCCCCATAGGACGCACACACATTTCCCCTTCATTTTTGGAGGGGAAAAAGTGCGTCCTATAGGGCGAAAAATACGGTATGTTTTTATTGAAATTTTATTGATGTTAGCTGCCCTGAGCCCGGCTCTGGCCAGGGAGGGCGGGGTATAAATAAAGCTTATTATTCTTATTATTAGTCCAGGAGCCTGAACTCACAGTGGCCAACCAGGTGCCCCCACGGGAAATCCTCAGGCAGGATCCAAGCCCCCTCCTCTCTCAAGGTTTTCAGCGGCTGCGAGGGCAGAGCACAGCTTCTCTGGATAATAGTTATTGAGAGCCCAATCCTAGAATCTGAGTTGGAAGCGACTAGGCCTGGGCAACACCTGCTTCCCAAGCGTTGTGATATACATTGGCACCTTGGTTTATTAGCTTAATCCGTTCCGGAAGTCCGTTCTTAAACCAAAACCATTCTTAAACTGAGGCGCGCTTTCCCTAATGAGACCTCCTACTCCTGGTGCCAGTCCACCGTTCGGATTCTGTTCTTAGACCGAGGTAAAGTTCTCAAACCGGGGCACTATTTCCAGTTTGGCGGAGTTCGTAAACCGAATCGTTCTTAAACAGAACTGTTCTTAAATCGAGGTATCACCAGCTATAAGCATTGTGATGTACTGATAGAATAATGATAATACGACTAAAATTTATTATTTCTATGCTACGCATCCGACTGGGTAACCCCAGCCACTCTGGGCGGCTTCCAACAATATCTCACAATGTCTGAAATAAGGATGGAGCTCTCTAGAGGCATTCATGGTTCTCCCCCCACCTTGTGATTTCTGCACACACATATCAGGATTTGTGATATATTGCCAGGTCAAAAATTATGCAACCAATATCATGATATGGACTTCAAACCAGTTTCTTGGATGATACCAATATAAGCCCCACTCCCCCCCAAAAAAATTCTGACTGTGAAAAGTTAAATTTGCAACCTTACAAAAATTGGCCTTTGTGATATCGCCGCTGAAACAGACATACGGTAAATTGGAATGGGTGAGAGTGCCTGCAGAATTTTAAGGGAACGGCTTATAGTCGGGTATTCTTTTTTTATTCCCCCCCCCCCGAATTTTAAAGGTGCGGCTTCTATTCGGGCCAATACGGTATATCGCCCAGCTCTGGAACATTGCAACCCCCTGCAATGCAAGAATCTCAGCTGCAGCATCCATGACGGGTGGCAATCAAGCCTTTGCTGAAAACCCTCCAAGGAAGGAGAGGTCCACAGCCTCTCCTCCATGAACTTGTCTAACCTCCTTTTGAAGCCCTCCCAAGTTGGTGGCCCTCGCCGCCTCCTGTGGAGCAGCGCCCCCTCTGCAAAACCCCCGGTGCCTCCCGGATGCTTTGATGCCCATCCGCCCCAGTCGGCACTGGGGAGAAGCCACAGAAGGTTTTGGGCATGCGTGCTTTGGGGTGCGAATGTGGCTGTGCATTAACCTCTTCTCCCTGCCTGCATCTAGGGCCAGCCTGCTTCTGCTCCTGCTTCCTCTAACCTCTCCATCCTTCCTTTCTTCCTCCTTCCCTCCCAGATGCCACAGACTTCAGGATTCCCTGCTGAGCTCAGCCAGTGGCTACAGCAACTACCGGGGTATATTGAACTGGTGTGTTGTCATGCTGGTGAGTAGCAAGAGTTTGCCCCTCTGCCCTTGACCTCCTGCCTTGAGGCTGCTTGGCACCCTGTGCCAGGTCTCTCGCTGCACCTCTGCCCTCCGAGTCTCCCGGCGGCAGCCTCAGCTGCCAATCCCCAGGCAGAGGCACCCGGATTCCTTCCCTGCAGAGGAGCTGGCCAGGAGCCAGGCAGACAGACATACTCCAGGGGCAAGGAGGCCGTTGTGATGGCACAGAAGGGCTATTGTGGTGTCAATAGGCCGGCAATCTGGCCCCGGGACGCTGTCTCCTGGCGTAATAATGATGATGATGATAATAATTTATACCCCGCCCATCTGGCTGAGTTTCCCCAGCCACTCTGGGCGGCTCCCAATCGAGTGTTAAAAACAATACAGCATTAAGTATTAAAAACTTCCCTAAACAAGGCTGCCTTCAGATGTCTTTAAAGATAGCTGCTTATTTCCTTCACATCTGAAGGGAGGGTGTTCCACAGGGCGGGTGCCACCACCAAGAAGGCCCTCTGCCTGGTTCCCTGTAACTTGGCTTCTCACAGTGAGGGAACCTCCAGAAGGCCCTCGGAGCTGGACCTCAGTGTCCGGGCAGAACGATGGCGGGTGGAGACTACTTCAGCTAATCAAGCAATCAAGTCAGTGGAGGCATGCTCCATCCATCTGAAGAGAGCCTCCAAGTTCAGAGGCAGTGTACCTGTGAATATGAGATGCTGGGGCACACACAACACACACACATGCCTGAGGGATGCCTGTTTCTGCCTTCACGCTGACTTTGTGGGCTACCTGGAGCACTCACGGTTGCCATGGAAATGGGGTAGTCTGGTCCAGTACGTTCCTCTAATAATAACAGTAATACTTATAATTTTTTTGTTTATGCCCTGCCCATCTGGCTGGGTTGCCACTGCCACTCTGGGCAAGGGGCAGCCCCAGCAGAAACTGGTCCTGCCAAGGTGGACAGAGGCATTGGCGAAGCCTGGAATTAGTCTGTGAAGCTGAGCAGGCAGGACTTGGAAAGGAAGACGGGCAGCCTGTCTGTTCTTTTGCTTTGATGCTACTCCTGCAACACTCTTGGGTGGGGGGGGGGGCGGCCTTGGTGCTTGGCTGGTGAAGGCAGCAGCTGGCACGTACTCCAGAGCGCTCTCTGGCCCCCTAGCCACTGGGCTCCACTCTGAGGCTGCCCTGCCCTGCCAGGATAGAAAGCTATGTGATGCTTCCAGGAAAGGCTCAACTTCCAGACTGGGATGTTAATGGAAAATTAGCTTTCAGTGCCTGTTCTCTCCCACCGTGCAACTCCACTTACCCTCTTTGTGTAGGGGGCTTTCCGGTTTCAACCCCCAAACCTTTCTGCTTTGGGTTCAGCTGGAGCCAGAATGTCAGGGACCAATCCCGAAAAGGCCCCGCACTTTGAACTGCCGCCTGTGCATCCCCATCCCTATCCAGCTTATTCCTGAAGCCCCCCTTTGCTGAAGTACAACCCCCCCACACACTTCCTAAGGGGAAAACTGTGGCTTGTGGGCCTGATCCCTCCTGCTATCCCCACTCCTTGTTGCTGGGTGCTGGGCAGGGTGGAGAACACTTCCTTGCTCTGCATGCCATGTTAAGGGTGGGCTGGGCGGAAGAAATGCTCCCTTTTTCCTCCAAGGCAGCCCGGATGTTGTTTAAGCTCCCTTCGGCCCGTCTGTCCCCAGTGAAGGAGAGGCGAGCTCAAGAACGCAGCAGGAGGGTGGTGTTGAAAGAGGAAGGACCCTCCCCCTTGCGGAGTCCCTTCCACCTTTGCTCCCCACGACCTTTGCTCCCGGGACTTAACCCTGCTCACCCTCGATTGGGAAATCAGGAAGCAGGCAGGCTTGTGGTTTAGCAACATGCCTCGCTATCTTTCCATCTCTTTCCTTGTCCTCCTCCTCTGTAGCAACTGCTCAGGGTGAAACTCGCCCACACGGGCTGGAAGGCATGTGCCAAGACGGTGTGGCTCGTCCTGCTGCCCATCCCACAGCAAAATAATGATGATATTAATTTACTTTTATCCTGTTCTTCTGGCACTCCGGACGGCTTCCAATAAAATATAAAAACAGTAGAACATTGAGAACTTCCATAAGGAGGTGAGCTCGCATTGCAGAGTGGAGATTAAACGAAGAAATAGTAAACAGTATAGAAATAGTAGAGGAAGGTAAAAATAATAAAAGAGTATTTTGAGTTTGACCTCAATCAATGGGTGGATGAGAAAGGGGTCTGGGACGGAAGCAATGCAGTCCTAAGGGGCTCACTAATACAACAGAATGCCCATCTGAGGAAGTTGGAAGAAAGTAAAAAATTGGAAATAGTTAATGTGTTAGGAAGGAAAGGGAAAAAATTAATACAAAAACCTGGAAATGAAGAACTACTACAAGAAATTAAACTATTACAAACAGCTCTCTAAGCTGCCTGATCAGTTGCCAGAATTGTAGCTGTGTTGCCCCCGGTTGCTCCCCTCCCAAACTGATCAGTCCCACAGAATCGTCTTTAGTGCTGGGGGAGGGCGGGACCTGAGACCAGCCTCCCATTGCATTGCATTTTCTCATTTGTATCCTTATTTATTTCACAAAATTTATGCACCTCCAAGCGGTTTAGATAAAGCCATAAAAATTGGGGGGGGGGGGGGAGAGAATTGCAATACATTGAAACGTACAAGAAGTTAAAACACTAAATCAGATTATAATTCCCTTCTGCATTTCTAAGCGTGTGGGCAGGCTTGTCTGAACAGGAAAGTTTTAGCAGAAATTCTGCACTGCTGGCTATCAAGAGACGGTTATGACCGGTTTTTGAGATTGGGATTGGAAGGAAAGGGGTTGGGGTTGGCATTTCCTGCAGGAGCTGCTGCTCACTTCTACCCCTTCTTGTCTTCCAGGTCTTGAGCAATGCTCGCCTCTTCCTAGAGAACCTCATCAAGTAAGTCTTGCGCTCCTCTTCGGTTGGGGTGGGGGGCTGGCAGCAGTGGAGAGACCTCACCTGGGATGCTACAATTCTGCCATAGCAGATCAGAGTGGATGTGACAGGCTGCCTTTGGGGGCAGGCATAGGCAAGCTCCGGTCCACCAGATGTTTGGGACTACAATTCCCATCATCCCTAGCAAACAGGACCAGTGGTTATGCTCCGCGCAGGGCTGCCCTTGAAGCTGTCCCAGAAACTCCAGCGGGTGCAGGATGCTGCAGCAAGGCTCCTCACGGGGTCTCTGCCATGGGAGCATATTCATCCAGTGCTTTTCCAGCCGCACTGGCTCCCGGTGGAGTACAGGGTCAGATTTAAGGTGCTGATTTTGACTTTTAAAGCCCTTCATGGCCTAGGACCCTCGTACCTATGGGACCGCCTCTCCCAGTATGCCCTCAAGGTCCATAAATAGCAACACCCTAGTGGTCCCGGGCCCTAAGGACGTTAGATTAGCTTCAACCAGAGACAGGGCCTTCTCAACACTGGCTCCGGCCTGGTGGAACGCTCTGCCTCATGAGACCAGGGCCCTGCAGGATCTGATTTCCTTCTGCAGGGCCTGTAAGACAGGTATATTCCGCCTGGCCTTTGGCTTGGAGCCAATTTGATTCCCTCCTCCTCTTTTCTTTTTCCTTTCTCCTCCTGTGACGAGGCTGCATTTTAATATTTTAATGTTTCAGTATTTTAATTCTTGTATTTTAATCTTGTTTTTAAATTGTAGTCATTCAACTTGTTTTTATTACTGCTTGTTAGCCGCCCTGAGCCCGACCTTGGCTGGGGAGGGCGGGGTATAAATAAAAAGTATTATTATTATTATTAGTCCCAAACATCTGGAGGGCCAGAGTTTGCCAATGCCTGCTTTGGGGACCTGTCTCTTGTTGCTCTCAGAAGCAGCAAGGAGGAGGGCAGATCCTGGGACCTTGGGGGGGGGGGAGAGGAGGGGAGGGCTGCAGCTCAAGGCCAGAACACCTGCTTGGCTGCAGAAGGTCGCTGCTTCAATCCTCAACATCTCCAGGCAGGACTGGGAGAGAGCCATGGTTGCCAGACAGTGCAGGGACATAGGAAGGCACCCTCTCTGAGTCGGACCATGCAAGCTCAGCACTGATGGGCTGGCAGGATTGTTTCGTGCTGCTCCAGAGCGGAGGACTCGAACCCATGGCTTCAAGGGACAAGGAGGTGCCAACTAAATGTTACGGAAAAATCTGGGTGCGGGGTTACTCTGCCACCCAGCTCATCGGACTAAGTCCGTGGGTCCCTGCGGAAGAAAATGAGCTCAGCCGGACACAGGAGCAAACTGCAGAAGGTCCAAGTTTATTGCGCAACAGGTTCAAGGCGAGATTGAACAGCGAGAAAGGGGTGGCATGAACTTTTGAGATTTCCCTCCATGTCCCAGAATACAGTGCATGAAACGTCACGAATACATTATGGGAAGGTTGGGTTTCACAAGTTACATCATGAATATACTTTACACGTCATGAATACATTATGAAAAGGTGGGATTACATTAATTAGCATTTTCGGATGAGGGAGGGGGGATATGCGGAGCGGGAAATATACATAGATACACATTTATTGAGTACCGGTGGTGGCAAGACAATGGGCCAGGAATATACATCGTCTGTCACCTAGTATTGCCCGAAGGAAGGATTTGCAAAACTATCTGACAGGATTAAGAAGTTCCTGCGTACGTGACCTGCCGCTTTGGGGATTATGGAAGTAGGGACAGCATCATGGAGTCCAAGGGGAACTGAGTTGAATGGCACCGAGAACGAGCAGATCAGAACCACGGCTGATTTTATATCAATTTTTGAAGATTTCAGTGATTTCTAAGCCACTCTGTACTAGAGAGCAAAAGCAGAAACAGAGTGGATACATTGTAACAGGATTTTGACAGTATTACTTGAGAGATTATGGAGGACAGGGGAGGGGTGATGGAGTCCTAGAGAAATTGAGCAAATATATTGTAGTGAAGAAGACATTGCCCCCCCCCCCCGTTCCGTATCATAAACATTAGGAGGAACTTTATGAGGGCAAGAGCCATTCAGCAGCGCAGAAGAAGATGACCTTGGGAGAGATGGCTGACTCTCCTCCCTTGGAGGTTTTTAAGCAGAGCTTGGGTGACTATCTGCCAGAGATCATTTACAGGTGAAACTTGGAAAATTAGAATATCGTGGAAAAGTTCATTTATTTCAGTAATTCAACTTAAAAGGTGAAACGAATATATGAGATAGACTCATGACATGCAAAGTGAGATATGTCAAGCCTTTATTTGTTATAATTGTGATGATTATTTCGTACAGCTGATGAAAACCCCAAATTAACAATCTCAGAAAATTAGAATATTAAATGAAATCAGCAAAACAAGAGCTTCTAGTTTCTCCCTCCCCAAGTGGGGTATCCCTGGGCCTGGGGTGGCTTGATCCCGAGAGTGCCTCCTTGTCAATGCGCAGCTCGGCTGCCCAGCACATCTCCTGGTGTTGCAGGAAACCCGCCCCCCCATCATTCAGTTTGTACAAACACGACACTCACACACGACATATGCGGCATTTCTGTTATAAATTCATAGTAAATCAACCGTACATCGGATTTACACCAGTCCACTTTTATTTTGCTCCATGAAGGAAGGACTATCAAAGGGGGATGGTTTGATACAGGACAGCCATAATCCCTTAACCCTACCAACACGTACTCAGGAGCCCTGCCCAGTTGGCATGGCAACCTTGAGGGTCCCAGACAGAAGACCATCAAGGACACAAGGGACTTGCATATGGGAGTGGATTCAACACAGACTGGAACAAAGGACAATGATCAGCTCTTCCCTCTGGGGGCAGGAAACTGCCAACTCCCCTTTGTCCTCTGGAAATGACTCATGGGGAGGGGAAAAGGAGGAACAAGCCAGGTGACAAAATACTCAGGTTATTTCCACAACCCCTCCCTCAACCCCTCCTTTTTGTGATGTGTCAATGATGTAGTCATGATGTAGTTGTGATGTAGTTCTAGGGGTGTAGCTTGGGGGATTAATAGCTAATAAAAGTTGGGGTCTTCTTTTGTTCGGGACTTCCATCTTGCTTCATCTTGTTGTGGGTGGGAGTCCTGTCACGACAGTTTCCAATAAAGGCCAAGCCTACAGGCTGCTGTTTTGCTCCAAATTGTCCTGGTTGGTGTCTTTGTTTTTTGCCCAAGGGAGCCCTCAGATTCCTCCGTTAACACTGGGAAGCCAAATGCATCCCGTCGTCCTGCCCTTCTCCCAAAGGACATGGAGCCAGCAGACCGGAGAAGGCCTTCTGCATCAAGCAAGTCCTCCCATAGGGGTGTGGAACAAAGGGCTGCAGCTTTCTCACCCAAGCCACCTCCTTCCTGGGTCTGCATTGTCCGACTGGGATGGAGGAGAGCGTGCCTCTGACCATGCGCTCCTTCCCTCCTCAGGTACGGCATCTTGGTGGACCCCATCCAGGTCATCTCCCTGTTCCTGAAAGACCCCTACAGCTGGCCTGCCCTGTGCCTTGTTATTGGTGAGTCAAGTGATCTTGGCATTTGTCTTGAATTTCTCTGCGCGACCCAGCAGACGCCTGGTCTCCGCTTGGCTCCTTCCACTTGCACCTCTTGAAGAGCTTCTTGCTTACAAAACTCCTTGCGGCCTCTGTGTCCTGCAGCTTTTGGGTCCCTGGTGCTGCTGGTCTCCTGCACCGTTCAGATCAGGGCTCTTGAGTGAGGCAATGCGTGTGCATGAGAGAGAGAGAGAGAGAGAGAGAGAGAGAGGTTGGAGGTGGCAGGGGATGAATGGATGGGAGTGCCTTTCTGGGGTTCTGCTAGATGAGCCTTGGGTCCCTTGCAAATTCCTGGGCTGGCTGAGAACAGGGACCCAAATCCTTGTTCCTGGTTGCCTGCACTGCCCAGCAATGATTGCCAACATCTGCTTTCCCCCCAGTGGCCAATGTGTTCGCTCTGGCAGCTCTGCACATTGAGAAGAGGCTGGCGGCGGTAAGTGTGCTTTGGGGGGCAGGCTGGGACCCCTTGCGAAGCGGGCTCTCTTTAGGGCTTAGGCTCAGGCTATCTGAAGGATCGTGTTCAGCCATAGGGACCAGCCCGGGCTCTGAGATCTTCAGGGGAGGCCCTTCTCTGTTCCGCCACCCTCACGGGCATGCTGGGTAGGGGGCGCAGGAGAGGGCCTTCTCGGAGGTGGCTCCTCCAAGACTTTGGAAGTCCTTTCCTAGAGAAGCCAGACTGGCTCCCTCCGTGTTGTCCTCCTGCTGGCTGGTGAAGACCGGGTTTTCCCAACAGGCCTTTGGGAACTGACTGTTCTTCTTTTTAAGGAAGCGCTTGTCATAGTGCTGCGCTGTTTTTATTACCAGTATTTTAATTTACACACACACACACACACACTGTATTTTTCGCTCTATTGGACGCACCGGACCATATGGGGGGGGAGAACAGGGAAAAAAATATCCCGCTGGGCTCTGGAGGCTTTGGGTTCCTTTCAACCTGCTCTTTGGGGCTGGCAGGGGGGGGAGCGCTGCTTTCCCCCACTGCCAGCCTCTAAACCAGGTCGGGGAACAGTGGGAAGGCGGCGCTTTGCCTGCCCGCTGTCCCCGAGCTTGTGGGGCTGGCAGTGGGGAGAAGCACTGCTTTCCCCACCGCCAGGCTCCAAACCAGGTCAGGTTTGGAGGCTGCTGTCCGCAAGCCTTGGGAGCCCGGTGGGAACTCCAAAGGCTTGCGGCTATCTGCCCGAAGCCTGGGGCGCACTGCGCAGCGTGCCCCAAGCTTCGGGATGCAGGCTGCTATCTGCAAGCCTTTGGAGCGCGGCGTGCACTCCCGCCGTGCTCTGAAGGCTTGCAGATAGCTTCCTGAAGCTTGGAGAGCGAGAGGGGTCGGTGCGCACTGACCCCTCTCGCTCTCCAGGCTTCAGCGAAAGCCTGCATTCGCCCCATAGGGATGCACACACATTTCCCCTTCATTTTTGGAGGGGGAAAAGTGCGTCCTATAGAGCGAAAAATACAGTGTATGTTATATTTCACACACACACACACACACACACACACACACACACACACACACTGTTTTAATCCTATTAGAGTTTAATTCCCCTTTTGACTGTTACTGCTGATAATGCTTTCAGCTTTGTATCTGCATCATATTGATTTGTTTAAGCTGCCTTGAGTCCTGGTTTACAACACCCTAATATCTCTTGATAATGGGAGGTATATAAATTGAAATAATAAGAGCAATAACAGGCCCCCCTTTTAGGGGTGGGCAGGTAGTGCTTAAGGTGGCCATAGAGCATTGCCCCTGTTTCCCTTCCTTCCGCAGGGCTCTATGTCGGAGCACCTTGGGGCCGTCCTACACACCGTTAACCTCCTGACAATCTTATGCTTCCCTGCACTGGTGACTCTTGCTGTCACCTCCATCACGCCAGGTGAGTTGTCCACTTGCTCTGAAAAGGCGGCTTTCTGTTGTGGGCTCCTGGGCGGCAGGGCCCCCCTAGATTGGGGCTGGGAAGCCTCAGGCCTGGAGGCTGGTTGCAGGAGAGGTGTACGTTTCTTCTCTCTCTCTGCATAACTAGCCTATTGTTCAGAATCAGCATCTGAATTTGACATCCCACCCCCTTTTGCCTGGTCCGTCCCACCCGCCTCTCACATCTGGCCCCCAGGAGGTTGCTTTGAAGGGAATGCGGCCCTTGATTTGAAAAGCAGCTTGTCTGAAATAAGGTTGGAGCTACAGAGAGGCATTACCTGGCTTCACAATTTTCTCCACATCGTGACTTTTGGATAGTGCACGCGCAGACACACACATGTCATGATTCGTGATATATCACCAGGTCAAAAATTATGGAACCGATACCACAAAACGGGCTTCAAACTGGTTTGGGGTGCTGTATCGCTCTCTTGCCCAGCCCTACCACTTGTGACCCAGGCAGAGGTGGGCCGTGAGCTGGGAGGTTTCTGATCTCTCCTTGCTAAGAAGATGCTGGCGCACAAAGTCACCTTGTCCTGTTTCCCCCCTCAAAGTAGCCTTTGAGAAGAGCTACCTCTTTTCCATGGGCGTTGGTCAGTGTTAATGGAGAAATCTGAGGGCTCTCTTGGACAAAAAAACAAGGACACCAGCCCAGGAATACCAGAGCAAAACAGCAGCCAGGAGGCTTGGTCTTTATTGAAGACTGTTGCGACAGGACTCCCACCTGCCACAACGTGGAATAAGATGGAAGCCCCAAACAAAAGACGACCCAAAATTTTATTATCTGCTAATTCCCATGTTACACCCCCCCAAACTACATCATTCATACATCACGGTTACATCATGAAAGGGGAGGTCTGGTGGCCGTAATCTGAGCATCCTGGACCCTGCCCCATGGTTCCCCTTGCCCTCCACCAAACACCCATCAAGTGAAACAAAATAGATATTTACATTTCCCTGTTTCCCAGCCAAGTTAATCACACCCTTTTGTCTTCATCTGGGTTTATTTCTGGAATGGCTACCTATCTGGTACTCAGGTATCCGGATGCCAGGGATAATCACTCAGGCAGAGGGGCTGCTGGATAGCTGAGCTCACATGTCTAGATGAATTTCTGAAGTTTTCCCAGGGAGCCAGTACATAGATACATTTATCAGTGAATTCTTACATTTGGTGTTGTGCCGCAAAGGCCTTTGAACAGATAGGAAGAAACTGTGGTGAAGTGTTTTGTGGGGACAAATCACAAAAGTCACAAAAGTGATTGTGCTGATTTTGGTAGTGGGCTGCATGTGCATGATATCTGCTGGAGGGGCAACCCCCCCCCCCGAACCTAGACATAAATTCCTGCAACATCAGGGAGTCAGGCTGGCTTCACCCCCTTCCTGCCTCTGGGGCTGCGTGTTGCGTCTCTCACTCACCTGCTTCTCTCCTCCCTCCGCAGTTGGGGCCGTCTTTGCTCTGAGCGTCCACACCATCCTTTTCCTCAAGCTCTTCTCCTTCAAGGATGTCAACAAGTGGTGCCGGGAGAAGAGGCAAGCCAAGGCCGCCCGAACCCGCTCCGGTGAGCTCTGACTCTGGGGAGATGGGGGGGGGGAGCCAGGCCTGGTGGGGGTACCTGAGACCCTTCCTGCCCCCGAGTGCCAACTGGGGCTTTGAAAGAGGGTTGGACAAATTCATGGAGGAGGAGAGGGGTGTCCGTGGCTACAAGCCCGGCTGGCTAGGCTGTTCCTCCTCTCTTGGAGGCCACAAGGCTCCTGAGACAAGCTTCTGGAAGCCACAGGAGGGGCTCAGGTCCTGTGCGCCAGTTTCCCATGGGGGCATCTGGTTGGCTGCTGCCAGAAGAGGATGCTGGCAACACGAAGACCAGAACACTAGATAGCACTGCAATTCTTATTGCATGATATACATGATTTAGTACAACAAAAAAATGTGTACACTTGTAAATTCTCTAATATACAGTGGTGCCTCGCAAGACGAAATTAATTCGTTCCGCAAGTTTTTTCTTCTTGCGAGTTTTTCGTCTTGCGATGCACGGTTTCCCATAGGAATGCATTGAAAATCAATTAATGCGTTCCTAGGGAAACCGCCTTCAGACCAGGTCTGGGGACAGTCTGTCCCCGGACCTCTTCTGAAGGCTGGGGGGGGGGGACAAGGGCTTTTCTTCCCACCCCCAGCATTTTAAAAAAACCCGGGACAGCGGAGGACTTCTCCGCTGTCCCGGCGATCTTAAAATGCTGGCGGGCGGCATTTTAAAATCGCCCCGGGACAGCGGAGGACTTCTCCGCTGTCCGGGGCGATTTAAAAGCCCCTGGGAAGGCAGGCAGGGGGGACAAAGACTTTCGCCCCCCGCCCGCCTTCAGGAGGTGTTCCTGCCCCCCCCCCGCCCGGCTTCGGAGCAGCGTTCCGAAGCCCGGCGGCGGGGGCAGGTGTTCCCGCCCCCCCGCCCGGCTTCGGAGCAGCGTTCCGAAGCCCGGCGGCGGGGGCAGGTGTTCCCGCCCCCCCGCCCGGCTTCGGAGCAGCGTTCCGAAGCCCGGCGGCGGGGGCAGGTGTTCCCGCCCCCCCCGCCCGGCTTCGGAGCAGCGTTCCGAAGCCCGCGGCGGCGGGAGGAGGCGTTCCCGCCCCCCCGCCCGGCTTCGGAGGAGGTCCGAGGACAGTGGGGAAGACGCGCTGCGCTTCCCCGCTGTCCCGGAGATTTCCCTATGGGCTTTCGTCTTGCGAAGCAAGCCCATAGGGAAATTCGTCTTGCGAAGCGCCTCCAAAACGGAAAACCCTTTCGTCTAGCGGGTTTTCCGTCTTGCGAGGCGTTCGTCTTGCGAGGTACCACTGTACTTGAAATCAAATGAACACAATCTTTGAAAGTCTGTAGAAGTATAAGAAGTCTATAGTTGAAACAAAGTAATAGATGCTACCCTGTGGGCTAAGCGGTAAAAATAATTTAGGCGTTCATGGTGCCAAAGTAGTAAGTGAATAACAACGTAGCACGGTGATCCCGGATAATCTGATTGTTTGCTGGAATCTTCTTAGCACAACCCATAGATTAGAAAAATGCACATAGAGCAGTGGTCATGAGGATATGTATGTATCTTATCCGGCACCTGCCCACACTGCCAAAAGTACCAAAACCTGGTTAAATGCCCATGCTTCTCAGAGGTCCAATATTGCTCTATTTGCAATCCTTGTTTTGCTGATTTGATTTCATATTCTAATTTTCTGAGATTGTTAATTGGGGTTTTTCATCAGCTGTACGCCATGATCATCACAATAACAAATCAAGGCTTGACATATCTCGCTTTGCATGTCATGAGTCTATCTCATATATTAGTTTCACCTTTTAAGTTGAATTACTGAAATAAATGAATTTTCCGCGATATTCTAATTTTCCGAGTTTCACCTGCATTAGAGAATTTACAAGTGTACACATTTTGTTGTTGTTGTACTAAATCATGTACATCATGCAATAAGAATTGCAGTGCTATCTAGTATACTAGTCTTTGTGTTGCTTGTATTGTTTGTTGTGTTAAGTTTGCAACACGGGTTTGTTGTTCTGTATGGAAGAGGACGCTGGACTGGTTGGGCCCCTTCTGACCTCATCCAGCTGGCTCCTCTTCCATTCTAATGTCCTTTTATGTGCATCTTTATGGTCTGAGTTGACTTCTGGTCTAAGGGACCCCAAGGGTCATCTAGTCCAACCCGCTCCCCCCAATGCAGGAATAAGGCAACGACTGTGGGTAGCTCAGCTGGTAGAGCAGGAGACTCTGAATCTCGGGGTCGTGGGTTCAAGCCCCATGTTGGGCCCAAGATTCCCGCCTCGCAGGGGGTTGTTCTGGATGACCTTTGGGGTTCCTTCCAACGCTGCCTTTCTCTGACCTGTGTCCTCTGACTGATGCCCTTCATTGTCTATTCCAGCTGCCGGGTCGCAGAAGGCCAATGGGAACGTGGCCTCAGGGGCCGTGGCTTACCCAGCGAACCTGACCTACAGAGGTAATGTGGGCAGGCAAGACCTGGTTGGCGGGCGGTTCCCTGTAGCTCTGGCAGGGTTGGGGGGATCTGCGGCGACGCCATCCTGGGGCTGAGACTCCTGACACCCCCCCCTTCCTCTGGGAGGCTTTGTGGCACTTGCCTTCCCCTGGAGTGTGATGGCTCCGAGGTCAAAGGTCCCCTGGGATTCTTCTGCTCCCTACCCCCCACGTTGGGGAACAGGGGAAGCTGCCTTGTTTGGAGTCAGACCATTGGCCCATCTAGGGCAGTGTTCCCTGCACTGACCGGCAGCAGCGGCTCTCCAGGATTTCAGGCATTCAACTTCCCCCAGCCTTGCTTGCCTGGGGAGATGCTGTTGGAGGGGGTGGGTGGGTTGGGGACGGGGTATTCTGCACGGAACACGCTTTGTCTGTGCCTGAGCTGCAGTCCTTTTCCCAAAGGGAGGGGCCATCTCCTGTTTGACGCCCCCGCCCTTAACGCCTCTCTCCTTCTATTTCCATGGCAGACCTTTACTACTTCCTCTTCGCACCGACCTTGTGCTACGAGCTGAACTTCCCGCGCTCTCCTCGCATCCGCAAGCGCTTTCTGCTGCGCAGGCTGGCTGAGATGGTGAGGCCCCTGCCCTGGGTCTGGAGGCGACCTGTCTTCGTTGCCCCCTGCCCACCCCCAGCTCCCCACCCCCTTTGCAAGGCAATGAAGGCTGTTATAGTCAGACCTCGGGTTAAATGTGCTTCAGGTTGAGCATTTTCAAGTTACGCTCCGCGGCGACCTGGAAGTAACAGAGCGCGTTACTTCTGGGTTTTGCCGCTTGCGCATGCACAGATGCTAGAAATGATGTCATGTGCATGCACGGAAGCGGTAAAACTCGTGCATGCGCAGTTGCGTCTTACATTTTACTCAGGATGCGAACAGGGCTCTGGAATGGATCCCGTTCGCATCCAGAGGTACCACTGTATTTTCAAATTTGGGGAATCTTCCCTTTGAGTCGAACATGGGGGAAGCCGGCTGCGAGTCCCTGTGACGGTGGCTGAATATTTAGCGCAAGTTGCGCACACCTAAGGACCCCCCCCACGCCAAGAAGACTCTGCCTGCCTCCCCTGTCATATTGGAGGGGTCAGGAATGCACCCACTGTAGTGTTGGGGCTGTAGGGAGGGGCTGGGAACCCCTAGCAAGGAAGGCTCAGGGTCTTGGAAGGCCTGCAAGGTTGTGGGAAAGAGTTTTGGCCTGGAGGCTGGGTGTAGGGCCCATCCTACCTGGCTGCCGGCCGAGCTGCTGATAGGAACATAAAGAGACCCCTGCTGGATCAGGTTAATGGCTTATCTGCGCTGTGGGTTAAATCACAGAGCCTAGGGCTTGCCAATCAGAAGGTCGGCAGTTCGAATCCCCATAACAGGGTGAGCTCCCGTTGTTCGGTCCCTGCTCCTGCCAACCTAGCAGTTCGAAAGCACGTCAAAGTGCAAATAGATAAATAGGTACCCCTCCAGCGGGAAGGTAAACGGCGTTTCCGTGCGCTGCTCTGGTTCGCCAGAAGCGGCTTAGTCATGCTGGCCACATGACTGGGAAGCTGTATGCTGGCTCCCTCGGCCAATAAAGCGAGATGAGCGCTGCAACACTCAGAGTCAGCCACACTGGACCTAATGGTCAGGGGTCCCTTTACCTTTACCTTTTAGTCAGCAACCAGGTGCTTATTATGGGAAACCGGCAAGCACAACATGAGCGCCACACCCTGTTTTGGGAAGCCCTGTTTAGGGAAGTTTTTAATGTTTGATGTTTTATTGTGCTTTTAATATTCTGTTGGGAGCCTCCCAGAGTTGCTGGGGAAACCCAGCCAGACGGGTGGGGTGCACAAAATACATACATACATACATACATATTATGGCACTGTTCCCTCCTGGCATTATTATTATTATTTATTATGCCACGGAGAAGCAGGACTAACATGTGGAGATATGCTCCAGAGATCCAGACTGTGGGGAGCCCCAAGTAATTAATAAATAAAATTTGGACTATAAGTTGATCTTTTTTATTTTATTTTTTTATTTTTTTATTGAAGTATTATGATTAGATATTCAATTGGATGTTTTTATTGGAAAATGAATAAAAATGATTTTTTTAAAAATATGCCCTTGTCCCCTCCTGGCTAGCAGCCATCGACTGTCTCCCTCTTCCATCCATGTGTCTGATCCGGCTGTTAAAGTCTTCCAGTTTGGTGGCCGTCCTGCCTCCTGCAGGAGTAAGTTCCATAGATTAACGAGAGAAAAGGACTTTCCGCACCTGACCTGAACCTTCCAGCCTCCCGCTTCCTTGAACATTCATGAGTCTCGTGCTGATAGTGTCTCACTCCTGGCCTCTTCTTTTTCTCCCCCCTTTTCAAGCTCTTCTTCCTCCAGCTGATGGTGGGGCTGATTCAGCAGGTAAGTGGGGGCAGGTGGGGCTTGCTCTGTACCTGCTGCTGGCACCGTTGAAGCACAGGGCATGGCAGGGGGTCCTTTAGGCACCACCTGGGCAGGGTGCCTAAAGCAGACCACAGGCTCTCTCTGGTTCCAGTCTGGAAGTCGCCAGGAGCTGCCCTGTGCCCCCTTCTGGAGTGTCTGATGCAGAGTTGGGGGGCAAACAAGATGCTGCAGCAGACACGGGAGGCCAAGGACGGGAAGGGGTGCAGAGATGGTTGCCACCTTCCCTGATTCAACTGCTAAAACCGTTTGGAGGTACTGGAACACTCCCGTTGAACATCTGCCTGACTTGGCAGTTCTGCAGGGGTGCTGCATGTGGGCTGAAGCTGATCTGCCTAGATGGAAGCTTGTTACGTTATTACCGTATTTTTTGCTCTATAACACACACTTTTCCCCTCCTAAAAAGTAAGGGGAAAGGTGTGTGCGTCTTATGGAGCGAATGCAGGCTGCACAGCTATCGCTGAAGCCAGGAGAGCGAGAGGGATCGGTGCGCACCAATCCCTCTTGCTCTCCTGGCTTCAGCGATAGCCACGCAAAGCCTCTTGAGCACAGCGGGAGCACTCCTGCCTCTTCGCTCAGGAGGCTTTGCGTTGAGGCTTCCCGCTTGCTGTCCTGGCTTCTGGCTTAGCCATGCGCAGCCTCTTCCGGGCAGGGGGAGCCTTCATCCTGCTGCCCGGGAGAGGCTGCGCGCGGCTGTCCCAGAAGCCAGAACAGCAAGAGGCTATCCCAGAAGCCAGATCCCTCTTGCTGTTCTGGCTTCTGGGATTCAGAATATTTTTTTTCTTGTTTTCCTCCTCCAAAACATAGGTGCGTCTTATGGTCTGATGAGTCTTATAGAGCGAAAAATACGGTGCTTATTTAAACATTTGACATACCGCTTTGCTGGAATTGTCTTCCAAGTGGTGTGCAAAAAAAAGTAAAAAATGATTAAAGCTAAGATCAGACTTTGGTGGAAATTCTTGTTGGAATAAAAAGAAAAATTCTTCAGCGAGTGCTGGAAGTCCAAGAGGGGAGCAGGAACTGAAGAAGGGTGATGGTGGTTGGAAGAGGGGTCTGTTCAGAGTCTGAGACCTTTCTGTCTAGGTAGGGGTCCGAGCAGGGACTTTTCAGAGCTTGGTGGCATGTTTTGGGTCCCAGTAGCTGGATGAGTTGGGGCAGCCTTGCTTTGTGATCAGAGTTGGGGGGGTTCTCTATACTGCACAAGGGTGACTTTTCTTTCCTCCAGTTTGGAAATTGTTTCCCATTTGGTTGTGTATTTTTTTGATGTGGTTTATTTATTGTTTGTTGGGACGCAGGTGGCGCTGTGGGTTAAACCACAGAGCCTAGGACTTGCCGATCAGACAGTCGGCGGTTCGAATCCCCGCTACGGGGTGAGCTCCCGTTGCTCAGTCCCTGCTCCTGCCAACCTAGCAGTTCGAAAGCACACCAGTGCAAGTAGAGAAATAGGTACCGCTCTGGCGGGAAGGTATACGGCGTTTCCGTGCGCTGCTCTGGTTCGCCAGAAGCGGCTTAGTCATGCTGGCCACATGACCCGGAAGCTGTACGCCGGCTCCCTTGGCCAATAAAGTGAGATGAACGCTGTAACCCCAGAGTCTGCCACAACTGGACCTAATGGTCAGGGGTCCCTTTACCTATTTATTGTTTATGACTTTTGTAATTATGTAAATCTTGTTAGGCTGTAAGCCGCCTTGAGCATTGTTTTTTTAACTGTGGAAAGGCAGCATACAAATAAAAGATGATGATGATGGTGATGACTTCTGTGCCACAGGGCCAGAGAACATTCCCTCAAACCAAGGAGGCTAAGCTGGGTTGTATCTTATGGGGCTGGGTAGATGACCCCTGGCTTTAACCTCCCCCCCGGGCCCTATTAACCTGATTTTAATGTGTGCTTGTTGCAGTGGATGGTCCCCACAATCCAGAACTCCATGAAGCCTTTTCGGGTAAGCCATGCCCTGGGGATCCCCTTCTCCACCATGGTGCTGGGGAACTGCTTGTAGACACCCCCCCCAAAGAAAGCAGGACTGGCCCACAACGTGCCCTTAGAGCTGTCATGGGAAAAGTGGGGAGGGAGAAATGATACGCTTCTGAGTTTTAAAAAACCACAGCTTAGCTTATGGCTGGCCTGGTGGCCTCTTAGGTGCTCAGCACCTGCAACTAGGGGAGGGGTCTGCAAGGTGTGTTGGTTGCCAGCGTCTCACAGGAGAGCTGCCTGGACAGCCCACCCTCCAAGAAGACACAGGGGCTTGGTGCTTTCTGCCATGCACACCCCGGATGGGTCAATGACACTCTGCAGCTGACTCTTGCTCTCCTCTCCCTTGCAGGATATGGACTATTCCAGGATCATCGAGCGCCTTCTGAAACTAGCTGTACGTACCACAAACTGGGCTTCCTTCCCAGGACACCTGGGCACAGAGGGTTGGGATGGGGATGGGAGCAGGCCGCCAGGGTTGCCAGGCATGAGGCCAGTAGGCATGCCAAGCTCTGGCTGAAGCCCTGTGATGTGCCCATCATGATGCCCACCGCCCACCCGCCTCTCCGTCCATGGCCACACTGGGTTTACCTGAGCATGCGGGCGGCAGGGTCCGCTGGCTGGATTTACGAGCCTGGTGGGCCGCATCTGGCCCCCGGGTCATAGTTTGCTGACCCCTGCACTAATGCTGTCCTCTGCCTTGCGGTCCCCGACAGGTCCCCAACCACCTGATCTGGCTCATCTTCTTCTACTGGTTCTTCCACTCCAGCCTGAATGTCACTGCGGAAATCATGCAGTTTGGAGACCGGGAGTTCTATAGGGACTGGTGGTGAGTCAGCTCTGCAGGAAGGGCCTGTGTGCTTTGTGACTTGTGTTGTTTTTTCAATTTTCAGGTTTTTAAGCTGTGTCTCAGATTGTTATAACCTGCCCTAGGACCGCAGAAAGAATGGCAGGTGGCTGCAATAATAAAAAAAAATTAAAAATCTGTAAATGGCACTCAAAAGATCTGCTTTGGGCATTCAAAGCACCCTGCAGAACAGCCAAGGCTTGGGTTTTGGAGAGCCAGTGTGGTGTAGTGGTTAAGAGCAGTAGTCTCGTAATCTGGAGAACCGGGTTCGCGTCTCCGCTCCTCCACCTGCAGCTGCTGGGTGACCTTGGGCCAGTCACACTTCTCTGAAGTCTCTCAGCCCCACTCACCTCACAGGGTGTCTGTTGTGGGGGAGGAAGGGAAAGGAGAATGTTAGCCGCTTTGAGACTCCTTAAAGGGAGTGAAAGGCGGGATGTCAAATCCAAACTCTTCTTCTTTTTCTTCCTCATCGTGGGCGAGGACTGGGAGGGTTTTCCCCAGCCCTAACAGGTGTGGGGGTGTGGTGGGTGGATCCCCATCACTTAAGATGATGGCGAATGATGCAGATGCCTCCCTTCCATGTGTGTTGTAGGAAAAGCCTTCAAGGCATCTGATAGGGACGATACTGGCTGGGCTCAGCCTTTGTGGGTGAAACTCAGTGACTGAATCCTGTGCACAGCCAGACCGCTCACATTTGACCCTGCAGGAATTGGACCCCCTGTCCAAAAGAGAGAGGGGGGGGGCCTATTTTGCTCTGTTAAGGGTTTCTCTCGATGTCAAGGGTTGTAGGGTTAGTTGACGTGCCGTAACACATGTCCCCTTTCTTCCTTCAGGAACTCGGAGACCGTGACCTATTTTTGGCAGAACTGGAACATCCCTGTCCACAAATGGTGCTTGAGGTACACCTAGGCTGAGTTGTGACAATCCTGGGTTCAAGCGGGGGGGGGGGTGCTGTAGCTGTCAGTGGGGGATAGCCGGGCTACTTCTGCTCATAGTCCATTTGGGACAGATGAAAGGGAGTCCTCCTTCGTGCAGCACATAGTTAAACTGTGGAACTCGCTTCTGCAGGAGGCAGCTGTGGCCCCCAACTTAGATGGCTTTGAAAGAGCCTTCTCTAGGAATATTTCTACCAACGGCCTCCAGGGTCAGATCCAGCAGCCACTTCTTAAGTTCTCTCTCTCTCCTTTGCATTTAAGGCATTTCTACAAGCCCATGATTAAGAAGGGGGCTGGCAAATGGGTGGCTCAGACAGGCGTCTTCTTCGCTTCTGCTTTCTTCCACGAGGTTAGTGCCTGCTCCACAAATCCGTGTGCATGAATGTCGACAGGAGAGCCCAAAGGGACTCCCCCCCCCCCTTCTACTGGCTTGCAATCTCAACCCTCTTCTAAAGGCTGTGGATTTCATACCACAAAGCATCCTTGCTGGTGCTCAGCCAGCCTTTCTCTGCAAGGGTGCGAGAGAGGGAAGCAGCATCTGATTGAGGGGGGTGTCTGGGCCTCCTGAAACTGAGCTTCCCAGTCCAGGCGGACATGGCGGCAGGCAGAGCTTTCTGCTGGAGACCATTTCTGCAGAGACCAGTAAAGAAAAGGCTTGGGAGACAATTGCTCACTCCCAAGTTTTGCCTATAGCAAAAAAGTGTGTGTGTTGGGCAGAGGTAAAGATAGTAGTTCTCAGATCTAAGAAACCACCTGAAAACTCCCAAGTTGCGATGATCAGAGCCCCCCCAAACTTGAAGCATGGGGAAGTCCCAACAAAAATTTATAATTTAGGCAGAATATTTGGACTACAGTGGTACCTTGGGTTACATACGCTTCAGGTTACAGACTCCGCTAACCCAGAAATAGTGCTTCAGGTTAAGAACATTGCTTCAGGATGAGAACAGAAATCGTGCTCTGGTGGTGCGGCAGCAGCGGGAGGCCCCATTAGCTAAAGTGATGCTTCAGGTTAAGAACAGTTTCAGGTTAAGTACGGACCTCCGGAACGAATTACTGTATTTTCCGCTCCATAAGACGCACCAGGAGGAAAACAAGAAAAAAAATATTCTGATTCTCAGAAGCCAGAAGAGCGAGAGGGATCGCTGCACAGTGAAAGCAGCAATCCCTCTTGCTGTTCTGGCTTCTGGGATAGCTGTGCAGCCTGCATTTGCTCCATAAGACGCACACACATTTCCCCTTACTTTTTAGGAGGGAAAAAGTGAGTCTTATAGAGCAAAAAATACGGTAAGTACTTAACCCGAGGTACCACTGTATTTGATATCTATTTGTATAATTTGGAACATTCAATGTGATATGATTGGATTGTTAAAATGGGAAACTTGATAAAAATGATTTTAAAAAGAAAAAAGAAAACTCCCAAGTTGCACTGCATCTTTTGGAGGAATTTGGAGACGAATGCCAAGGTGTATTTGAGCAAGTTAGATGCTGCTGAGGAACATTGCGGCTCCTCCTCCTCTGAAGAATGATGGATAAGCATCTTTCAAGGGCTGGCGAGGGACCGTCCTCTCTGAAAGCAGAGAAGGGGCAGGGGGCGCGATAGTGTCTTGCCTTCCGTTCTCAGCATAAGGTTTGAACCGGGCAAAGTGGCTCAAACTCCTGAACGTGGAGTGGGCGAGGGTGTCCTGGCTGGAGCTCCCTCCCTTGACTTGCTTCCCTGGCCCAGTGTGGGTCATTCCATGGGCTCACACCAGAAAGCTCAGGAGGCAAGAGAGCGCCCTTTGTTCTCTTTCCTCTGGAGGGACTGAAATCAAGGGGAGACTCGCGAGCTGCTTGCTGGGCTTCAGAGGGTGGCATGGGAGGCAGCCAGACTTGCCAGCCAAGCTTCCTTTGTGCCCTCTCCTCTCTGGACTGATGTCTTTGTGGGTTTCTGTCCCCACCCAGTACCTGGTCAGCGTGCCCTTGAAGATGTTCCGGCCCTGGGCGTTCATGGGGATGATGGCTCAGGTAAGGATCGGGTCCTCACCATGGGAACACATTCACCCGGTGCTATACCAGCTGCACTGGCTCCCGGTGGAGTACAGGATCAGGTTCAAGGTGCTGGTTTTAACCTAGGACCCTCGTACCTATGGGACCGCCTCTCCTGGTATGTCCCACGGAGGACCTTCTTCAAACAAAAACATCTTGGAGGTCCCGGGCCACAGGGAGGTTAGACTGGCCTCAACCAGAGCCAGGGCTTTTTTGGCTGTGGCCCCGATCTGGTGGAACACTCTGTCCCAAGAGACTAGGGCCCTGCGGGACTTGACATCTTTCCACAGGGCCTGCAAGACAGAGCTGTTCCATCAGGCCTTTGGCCCAAGGCACAGTCTGACCCCCTCTCTCCTTCTGTAATCCTCATAGAACTCTAGCCCAATGGTTGCCATTAATTTGATTCTGAACTGATTTTAAAATGAATTGATTTTACAATGCTGTGTTACTTTTACTGTTGTTAGCCGCTCTGAGCCCGGCTTCGTCTGGGGAGGGCAGGATATAAATAAATAAATTAAGAACAACAACAACAATATTTTGCATGAGTGGCTTGGCCGTCTAGCGGTTTTTTCGTCTTGCGAAACAACCCTATTAGCGGATTAGCGCTATTAGTGATTTAGCGGCTATTAAAGGCTTAGCGGCTTAGCGGCTAAAAGGCTCTTAGCGGCTTAGAAAAAGGGGGGGGAAGCAAAAAGCAAAAAAAATCGCAAGACTCGCAAGACGTTTTCGTCTTACGAAGCAAGCCCATAGGGAAATTCGTCTTGCGAAGCACAAAAGCCACTTGCCGCCAGCTCAGCCTTGCCAGGGGCTCCTGGTATGTGGTGTCTTGGCAAAGGGGGTGAGGGTCAGAGTGCAGGATGCTGCTGTTGCCACCACCCCAGAGAGTTCTGCCTTCTTTCCTGTGAGCCTTGGGGCAGGACCTGCACTTTGGCCCTAGGGTGGCGAATCAGAGAACCACAGAACTGTAGAGCTGGAAGGGACCCTAGGGTCATCTAGTCTGACTCCCAGCAATGCAGGAAGCCCAACTGAAGCATCCATGATAGATGGCCACCCAAGCTCTGCTTAAAAACTTCCAAGGGAGGAGAGTCCATCACCTTCCAAGGGAGTCCATTCCACTGCCAAACAGCTCTTACCACCAGAAAGTTTTTCTTGAATCTCCTCCTTGTAACTTGAAGCCATGGGTTCGAGTCCTCCCCTCCAGAGCAGGAGAAAGCAAGCTTGCTCCACCTTCCACCTTTTGAGATATCTGAAGATGGCTGTTGTGTCGCCTGTTCTCCAGGCTAAAAAGACCCATCTCCCTCCGCCATCTTTCCTCCCTCTTCCCTCCTCCTCCGCAGATTCCTCTGGCCTGGTTTGTGGGCCGGTTCCTTCGGGGCAACTATGGGAACGCGGCCGTGTGGATCTCCTTGATGATTGGGCAGCCCATTGCCGTCCTCATGTACGTCCACGACTACTACGTGCTCAACTACGAGGGGAGCCAGTGACACCCCCCCCGGCGAGGCCCCTCCTGCCTTCCCACCAGCAGAGGGACACCTGGCGAGGGCAGAGCAGCCGTTTCCTGGGCGCCCCACGACTCTCCGCAGCACCAGCAGGGGCAGAGATGTTGCTGCCCTCATCTTTGCCCTGGAAAGTTGCCTTGTGTGATCTTTTTCTGTGTGTGTGTCTGTCTGTCTGTGACGGCTGCTCGCCAGGTACTCGTTTTTTGAGTCCGAAGTCTGGATCAATGCAATAACTGTCAGTGGGGGCCGCCTTCTCCAGATTGACGCTTGGGGCCGGCACCTGGGCTGGGAATTTTCCAGGTGAATCCTGCCGCGGCTCAATGAGGGAGGAGGGAGGTGTGGTCCCCCGTCCAATGGGAATACAGTTCGAATGCTGCTGTGCCCGAGGGTGTGGCTGGGAGTTGGGGGGGGGTCTGAGCTTTTGCCCAGAGGCTGGATGGCCCCCCATCTGGGTAGGCAGAGGCAGCTCCCTCCCTTTGGTGCTGACCTTTAAAGCGCTTTAAAGGACTGTCCCTCACGGGGGGGGGGGGGTGGGTCTCTTCCATCCAGCCCGAAGGCGTCGGGCACTCAGTTCCGTCCTAGCTTTTGGCTACCGGCAGCTCTTCTGTAGCGAAAGGGGCGCAGCGTCCCTTTTCGCCGGCCTTGAGCCCAAGGCCTTATGGGAATAAGGAATGCTGGTTAGCAGGGGCTCCTGTGGCCGGATTTTGGTACTACTGCCTGTGGTGGCACGGGTGATTGGAAGCTTTTTTCTCCTGGGGGGGCCTGGTTTGGGTTCGTGGCAGTTTCTACCCCTAGAGCTGCCTCGGCTCTCTTCCGTCCCCTTCCCCAGGATCCGTCCTCGCAGCAGGGAAGCAGCGACTTGGGGGGGTGTGTGCTCCAATTCCACAGCACCCCTGCTCCCTGCGGAGGTGGCTGTGTTGGCGACTGCTGCTGCCCAGCTCTCTTTTTCAGCCAAGGTTGTTCTTGGCTGTGTGCGGTCATTCCCGTGTTTTGACAACCCAGCAACTTTTTAAAGAGTTTGCAGAATGTATCTGTCTCATACAAAAAGTGATTAAAGCATATTTTCAAAAATCTGTGTTGACAAAGGGTTGGGGGTGGGTGGGCGCTAAAGGGTCCACAGAACTGTACCTTGTTGACATGACCAAGTGGATTACACTGATTTCTGGCAATTCTTTCTTCACACCTGCGGCAAGAATATATTCCTGAAGTGCTCCTCTGTCCTGGGAGTCATCCAGAGCTTTCCTCTCCTATTCAAAAAGGTTGCTTCCAAATTTGACTTTTGTTTTTCATTAAAAAAAAACAACCAGAAAGCATCACCCCCACCTTTAAGGTGCAGTTGGCGCCTTAGAGCCATGCAGAGTGAGCCCAAATTCTCACTCTGCATGTGGCGAGATAATTTTACCTTCAGCGCACTGCCAGGGTGGCAAGTCCAGATCACAAAAGGCCTGGGCAGATGAAGGTTTTTGCCACTGTTAACGGAGAAATTTGAGGGCTCCCTTGGACAAAAAATAAGGATACCAGCCAGGAATCCCAGAGCAAAACAGCAGCCAGTAGGCTTGGTCTTTATTGAAGACTGCTGTGACAGGACTCCCACCTGCTACCAGGTGGAACAAGATGGAAGCCCAGAACAAAAGAGAACCCCAACTTTTATTAGCTGCTAATCCCCATGTTACACCCCCCCAAACTACATCACTCATACATCATGGTTACATCATGAAAGGGGAGGTCTGGTGGCAGTAATCTGAGCATCCTGGACCCTGCCCCATGGTTCCCCTTGCCCCCCACCAAACACCCATCAAGTGGAACAAAATAGATATTTACATTTCCCTGTTTCCCAGCCAAGTTAACCACACCCTTTTGTCTTCATCTGGGTTTATTATTTCTGGAATGGCTACCTGTCTGACACTCGGGTATCAGGAGGCCAGGGATTATCATTTAGGCAGAGGGGCTGCTGAGGAGCTGAGCTCACACATCTATATGAATTTCTGATGTTTTTCCAGTGAGCCAGTTCATAGATACATTTATCAGTGAATTCTTACATTTGGGATCATGCAGCAAAGGCCCTTTGAATAGACAGGAAAAATCTGTGATGAAGTGTTTTGTGGGGACAAATCACGTCACAAAAGTGATTGTGCTGATTTTGGTAGTGGGCTGCATGTGCATGATATCTGCTGGAGGGGCAAACCTCCACCATCACCTATACATAAATTCCTGCAACACCTAGGGCCCCAGAGGAAAGACCCAAGTAGAATCTGGAATCTCTGAATATTCCCTGCCTGAAATCCTGGGCAACTTTGTGGGGAATCTCTAGTAGGGCCTCCGTGGAAGATCCTAATAGCCAGGTACGTTCACGGGAGAGCAGGTGGTGGTTGTGCTTTGGGTTGACCTTAAGCTCCCTGCTCTTCGCGTGCCAGCCACTGGGTCGCCATTTGCAAATCCGGTCTCGTCATGTTTGATCTATCTGAGAGACCCGCATTGCAGGGGTTGGACTAGATGACTCCTTCGGGTCCCTGCCAACTCTGCTGTCCTATGATTCATCACCAGCCCAAGGGGGATTGTCGTCGGAAGAACTGCGGGAGTCCCGGCGTGTACCTGCATCTAGTTTTGATTGGCACCTGCCTGTCTTGGGAGACCAAGTGAAGCATGCGCCTCGGGGAGTGGCCAAACCTTGGGAGACTTGCAGCACCTGCTGTGGCTGATGTGGGAGAGATCCGCACCCATGTCCAGCGTAAAAGCAGCAGCCCAAGAGGCAGGCGCTGCCCCTGCCCTGCCCTGGGAGGCCTGAAGGCTTACTGCAAGGGGTGCACTGCTGCTGCATCCTGGCTAGGAGCCCTCAAGGGCCCTCCATGAATTTGCCCATCCTCTTTTATTTTATTTAACTTTATTGCAAAACAATTTACATATAACAACACAGACAATGCCTCAGTGACAACTAAACATTAGCAACATATTGTCAAACATCACACACACTTTTGACTTCCGATTAACCTCATTGTGCTTTCTACATGCTTAACCTTTACGCATTTCCTGTTATATTTGTTAATATCCAGAAAAAATTCAACGTTTATACTTTTCCTGAATATTCAAGATTCAATCTAGACCTGTCTGGAGATTTGCCTTTTCACAATATTGCTTTAGGTATTCTTTAAATGTTATCCATTCTTTACACACTTTCTGGTTTTGAGTTTCCTCTTATTCTCCCAGTCATTTTCGCAAGTTCCACGTCTTCCATCGTCTTCACCTGCCAGTCAAGCTTTGTAGGAATTGAGTCACATTTCCAGGTTTTTTGCTACTAAAATTCTAACCACTGTAGTTGCATATATAAAGATGGTTCTGTGGAAGACAGGAGTGCCTGGCGTGCTCTGGTCCAGGGGGTCATGAAGAGTCGGACACGACTAAACAACAACATAGTTCTTTTGGATTTCAGTGGACTTGTTGTTTAGTCGTTTAGTCGTGTCCGCCTCCTCGTGACCCCCTGGACCAGAGCACACCAGGCCCTCCTGTCTTCCACTGCCTCCCGCAGTTTGGTCAAACTCATGCTGGTCGTTTCGAGAACACTGTCCCACCATCTCATCCTCCATTGTCCCCTTTTCCTTGTGCCCTCCATCTTTCCCAACATCAGGGTCTTTTCCAGGGAGTCTTCTCTTCTCCTGAGGTGGCCAAAGTCTTGGAGCCTTAGCTTCAGGATCTGTCCTTCCAGTGAGCACTCAGGGCTGATTTCCTTCAGAATGGAGAGGTTGGATCTTCTTGCAGTCCATGGGACTCTCCAGAGTCTCCTCCAGCACCAGAATTCAAAAGCATCAATTCCTCGGCGATCAGCCTTCTTGATGGTCCAGCTCTCACTTCCATACATCAAAAAGGCTTTTCAAGCCACTCCTGCCTCCTGGGGGAGGGAGTTCCGTAGGTTAACTCCACGCTGCTCCTCTGGCCGGGACACACACACACAAACACAAACACAAACACACGTGTGCTTCCTTCACCTCCACCTTCCCCACGTTTGGGCATACACGTGTTTTCTTCCGACGCCCTCCCACGGAGTTCAGGCGAGCGGGACACGCCTGGGTGCCTGGAAACAGGGCCCCATCCCCGGATCGTACACGTGAAAACGCCCTCCATTCACACGTGCGCCCTGTGCGCGTGGAGGCCGGCGCGTCAGCGCAGCGCTCGAATGTCCGCCTCTATGGTGCGGCCGTCGTGCCAGAGCGGCTTCTTCCCCCCTCGGCCCTTCCCTCCCCGTGCTCTCTATGGCCCTGCGCCGGAAGCGACGAGTCTTGGCCGAGCGCCCCCTGTCGGCCCGGCGGAGGAAAAACCTCTCTCGCCCCTCCCTCCCTCCTCCTCCTCCTCCCGCGGCCGCCGCCGCCATATTGTCGCCCCCCCAGCGGACCCGGGAGAGGCCAGCCCCCTCCCTGCCCCCCTCCTCCCACCAGGAGCGGACCCGGGAGAGACCTGCTCGACCCGGTCGCCGCCGCCGCCGCCGCTTCAGCGGCCCGGCCGAGGTAAAGAAGCGGGGGGGGGGGGAGAGAGAAGCCCCTTCGCCGCCGGGAAGGGAAAATGGGGGGGGCGGAGGGGGACCCTCTTCTGAGGGGGGGGGTCCTTCATTTGGGGGGAAAGGGGTCACGCTGTGTGTGTGTGGCGGACCTGGGGGGTGTTGGTGTGGAGGATATGGGTGGGGGGGCCCTTGTTGCAGGGCAGGGGGGGCGACTTGTGGGGGGATGAGGGAAATTGGGGGGGGAGACAGAGGCCTTCCTACCTGGACGTGGAGTGAGGGGGTGAAAGAGAGAAAAAGAGAGAGCCCCCCCTTCCAGAGGTGCGAACTTGAATCAAATAAGAGGGGGGGGGGTGTTCCAGGTAAGCTCTGCCCCACATAATCGATCACATGACACACACACACACAGAGGAATGCCCATCAATTTGGGGGGCAGGTGAAGGGACCTCTTCCCCCAGGAGTGAGCTGGTTCCTCTGCCCGCCTGTCAAGTGTGGGGGGGGGCAGTTGTGGGGGGTGGGGATCTGTGGGCTTGGGGGTGGGGTCAGGATAGGTTTGGGTGGCCAAGGGTCCCTTCTGGATGGGGAGGCCCTTCCTGTCACCTCTCTCTCCTTTCCCCCACTCCCCCCGTGAAATGGGGCCCCAGATACTGAGCAGCTGTGACTGGCCCCCCTGGAGTGGGGTGCCCATCTTGTAGGGGGTGTGCAGAAAGGGTGCCTGCACATCAGATTCCCTTTGGGGGTCTTGCAGCTTGCAGAGAGAGGTGGGCATGGTGGTGGGGGGCTTTGGCACCCACAAATTCCCCACCCCAACCTTCCTGGTTGTATCCGTAGCTGCCCCATCCCCAGCGCTGGTCCCCGCATCCCGAGGGCAGACTATAACCCCCCATCAAAGAACGACAAGTTCTGAGACGCACAAGACACACTCCGAGACCGGAATCAATTCTTTGCTTAACTCTCACCTCTTCCGTTTGCATAGATGCATTTTTATTTTAGGGCCGGAGCTCAGTTGCGGATCACCTGATTTGCATGATTTGAAGGTCCCGTGTTGAAACCCCAGGGGCGTCTCCTGCGAGAACGGGGCCAAACTCCCTGCCTGAAACCCTGGGGAGGTGCTGCCTGTCAGTGTGGACAATACTGAGCTAAATGGAGCAATGGTTTGACAGCTTCTTCCTGCGTTCCTCTAATCCAGTGTCCAAACTTGGGTCTTCGTGTTTTTTTTGGACTACAGTTCCCATCATTCCTGACCGCTGGTCCTGCTAGCTAGGGATGATGGGTGTTGTAGTCCAAAAACAGCTGGAATTCGGAAAATGCTGCTCTAATCGGTTTAGGATCAGGCTAGAGGCTGAGCGCAAGATCATGCTCCGTGATAAGCTGCCTGGGTGACATGGGAGGAGCACATTGATTTAAGCAGGTCTGCCTTTGGCCTTTGCGGATAAAAAGTCCTCAGCACAAACAGCCCGGTGCCGGAACGGCGCTCTTTCAACAGCCCAACCAGGTGATCCGGAAAGGCCTGTCCCCTTTGTGTGTGTTTGAGCGCTACCTTGAGCCCTTAATGGGAGTCGCTGGCTTGGAAAGGACGGTCCTCTCCTCCAGCCGCCTCCTGCTCCCTGCAAGATCCGGCTTGTATCTCCTGGAGTTGTTCTCTGACAACTCTAGCCTCCCAAAGCAGCTCACGCAAGGCAAGGGAAGCAGAGGGGAAAGATGGAGGCGAGGCCCCTTCTTCCAAGTTGTGACTCTTGCAATTTGTTTTTTTTTTTATAATAATTTTTATTACATTTTTTACAGAAATAACAAAGAGATCAAAAAGTAAAAGAAAAAAAAGACAAAAAAAAAAGAGGAAAAAGAAAAACACAACCATTTCGATACCTCATTTCAAATTTCTATTGGACTTCCCCCATCCCTCGCAAAATGCATTTCTTGTCAATAAATTTATCAGCAAATTATATCCTTATTTCGTATGTTTCTTTCTATTTTCAATTACAGTTTAAATTTAAATCTCTTAATCAACATATACTCTAGACAATATACCATAATATCGTTTTTACCCATTTAAACCTTGATTTTTTCATAAATCTTATCAAATTTCATAAATAATTAAGTTTTGTTGCTGGGGCTAGATTCCCAATCACACGACATCTTATGTTTCATATAACTTATAATACTTTTGCAAATAGTCTTTAAATTTTTTCCAGTCCTCCTCCATTGTTTCTTCTCCCAAGTCTCGAATCCTTGCAGTCATCTCGGCTAATTCCATGTAGTTCATCAGTTGCGTGTGCCAGTCCTCCAGTGTGGGCAAATCTTGGGTCTTCCAATGCTTAGCGATAAGAATTCTTGCTGCTGTTGTAGCGTACATAAAAAAAGTTCTATCCCTTTTAGACACCTTCTGGCCGACAATGCCCAGAAGGAAGGCCTCTGGTTTCTTGGGAAAAGTGTACTTAAACACCTTTTTTAGCTCATTGTAGATCATTTCCCAGAAGGCCTTCAGTCTTGGGCAGGTCCACCAGAGGTGAAAGAATGTTCCCTCAGCTTCCTTACATTTCCAACATTTATTATCGGACAGATGGTAAATCTTAGCTAACTTAACCGGGGTCATGTACCACCTGTATACCATTTTCATAATGTTTTCTTTCAAAGCATTACATGCAGTAAACTTCATACCGGTGGTCCATAACCTTTCCCAGTCATCAGACATAATATTATAACCAATGTCCTGAGCCCATTTTATCATTGCTGATTTAACTGTCTCATCTTGAGTGTTCCATTTAAGCAGCAAGTTATACATTCTCGATAATAACTTGGTCTTTGGTTCTAGCAACTCTGTCTCAAGTTTCGATTTTTCCACCTGGAAACCTGTTTTTTTGTCTAACTTAAAAACCTCATTAATTTGGGCATAATGCAACCAATTTTGCACCTTATCCTTTAGTTTTTCAAAGCTCTGCAATCTCCAGTTACCTTCAATATTTTCTATTATTTCCCAATATTTCGGCCAATAAGCCTCCATATTGGTTGTTTTCCGAGCTTTGGCCTCTATTGGTGAGATCCACCTCGGAGTTTTACTTTCCAATAAGTCTTTGTATTTTTTCCAGACCATATATATTGCTTTTCTGACAATATGGTTTTTAAACATTCCATATGATTTACCCTTGTCATACCACAAGTACGCATGCCAACCTGACGAATTGTTGAAGCCTTCCAGATCTAGGACATCAGTGTTTTCTAGTAGAATCCAATCTTTCATCCAGCAGAAGGATGCCGCTTCATAGTATAGCCTTAGGTCCGGCAGGGCAAACCCCCCTCTCTCTTTTGCATCAGTTAATATCTTAAACTTTATTCGGGGCTTTTTGCCCTGCCAGACAAACCTAGAAATGTCCTTCTGCCACTTTCCAAAACATTCCACTCTGTCCACAATCTGCAAGGCTTGAAACAAAAACAACATCTTTGGCAAAACGTTCATCTTTATAGCTGCAATTCGGCCTAACAAGGATAATTTCAGTCTTGACCAAATTTCTAAATCTTTTTTAACTTCTAACCAACATTTCTCATAATTATCTTTAAATAGATTCAAATTCTTGGAAGACAGATTGACCCCCAGGTATTTCACTTTCTTAACAATATTTAGTTCTGTCTCTTTCTGAAACCCTTCTGTTTCCATGGCCGTCAAGTTTTTCCCTAAAACTTTAGTTTTTTGCTTGTTCAACTTAAAACCCGCCACCCGACCAAATTTCTGGATCAGTTCTAAAACTCTTTTTGTACTGGGTTCTGGCTCCTGTAGTGTTAAAACCAGGTCATCTGCGAATGCTTTCAGTTTATATTGTTTCGCTCCGACCCGTATTCCTTGTACCTGCCGATCCTCCCTTATCATGTTCAGCAAAACCTCCAGGACTGAAATAAACAATAAGGGGGATAGGGGGCACCCCTGTCGTGTTCCTTTTTCAATATGAAGTTCTTCTGTCACCACATTGTTCACTATCAACTTAGCTTTTTGTTCTGAATAGATTGCTTCTATTCCATTCACAAACCCCCTTCCCACTCCCATCCCTTCCAAATTTTTCTTCATAAATTTCCAGGAAATGTTGTCAAAGGCCTTCTCCGCGTCAATAAAGATCAATACTGCTTTGGTGTTAATATTTGTTTGTAAAAGTTCCAAGATGTCAATAATGTTTCTGGTATTGTCAAACAAATATCTACCTGGGAGAAAGCCGGCCTGGTCTTTATGGATTATCTCATTTAATACTTTTTTAAATCTGTTGGCCAGAATATCCGCAAATATTTTGTAATCCACATTTAGGAGTGAGATGGGACGGTAGTTCTTAAGTTGAGTTTTTTCAGTTTCCACTTTAGGTATCAATGTGATGAATGCTTCTTTCCACGTGTCTGGTGCCTTCCCTCCCCCCATAATCTGGTTACAAACCTCCTCTAGTGGTTGTATCAAATAGTCTTTTAGCGTCCTATAATACTTGGAGGTAAGTCCATCAGGTCCTGGAGATTTGCCCAGCTGCATATTCTGAATGGCATCCTCGATTTCCTGTTGTGTGATTTTACAATTCAAGATTGATCTCTTCTCTTGAGATATTTCTGGAAGGCCATTTTCTTTCAAAAATTGTTCTATCTCGGTTACTTCCTCGGGTCCTTGTGTATACAGTTTTTTAAAATATTTCTGGAAACACTTTCTAATTTCTCCCGGTTTCTGAATGTTCTTTCCTTCAACTTCTAGATTGGTAACATAGTTTAATTTTTGTCTCTTTTTCAACTGCCAAGCTAGCAGTTTCCCACATTTATTCGCCGATTCAAATGATCTTTGTTTCATTTGTTTAATTCTCCATTCCACTTCTTGGTTGATCAGTTGCGCATATTGTGACTGGTGGAATTTAATTTCTCTTAAAGTCTCTTTGGATTTTGGGTTTAATCTTAATTTTTTCTCGCCGTCCCTTATCTTCTCCAATATCTTGTCCTTTTTACCATTCCAGAGTTTTTTCTTAATCGTATTCTGTTGTATCAGAAACCCTCTCATAACAGCTTTGCTCGCGTCCCAGATTGTTCTTTTTTCCACCGAGGTGTTCAAGTTGATTTCAAAGTAGTCCTTTAAAGCTTTTTGGGCCTTCTTTACAATCTCTTGATCTCTTAGCAGGTTGTCATTCATTTTCCATCTGAAGGAGTCGGCAGTAGTAAATCTCATTTCCATTTTCAGAGCGTTATGGTCGGAGCAAGTCTTTGGGCAGATTTCTATTTTTATGGTCTTAGGTGCCAGCCCTCTAGTTGTCCAAATTTGGTCGATCCTTGTCCATGACAGGTGGGCCTCAGAAAAGAAAGTTCCTTCTTTACCTAGGGGGTTTCTCGTCCTCCATGAGTCAATTAAATCCATATTGTCAGTTAGTTCAAAGAAAGTTTTTGGTAGTCTTCCATCTTTAGTCAAATTCTGGTTCTGTGACTTATCCATAAAAGTAGAGACAACCCCATTCATGTCTCCCATCATAATGATGTTAGAATAGTCCAGATAGTCCAATAATGTCTCATGCAGCTTCTTATAAAATTCTGATTTCCCCTCGTTTGGTGCATAAATTCCTAATATCAAAATTTTCTCTCCTTGGGTCGAAATCTCAATAGCCAGGATTCTTCCTTGTTCATCTTTAAACAAAAATTTCGGTGAAAGAGTCTCTTTGGCGTAAATCACCACGCCTCTCTTCTTGACTCTGTCTGATGAGATAAATTCTTGGCCTAATCTTTTATTTGTTAACACCTTCCTGTGAGCCCTTGTCACATGGGTTTCTTGCAAACAAATTATGTCCAAATTCTCTTTCTTTAGGATATGGAAAATCCGTTTGCGTTTTTCTGGGGAATTCGCGCCATTAATGTTCCAACTATACAGCTGCAGAGACATCTTGTATCAATCTGTTGTTACTCTTGTGGGGTGTCTTCTTTTTTGTCCGAGTCCGAAGGTGGTAACTCTTTCCCTGACTCTGGTGGTGGCCAAATAGCTGCTCCTTTCTGTAGGTCTTCTCCGTGGTCGTGTAGGAACTTCTGGCAATCCTCTTTCGTTTTGATTTTTATCTTCTTTCCTTTGTATTTGAATAAGACACCTTGTGGGAACTCCCACCTGTAAGGTATTCCGTTACCTCTCAGAAGTCCAGTTAGGTCAGTGTAGTTGGCTCTTAGATCCAGTAATTGTTTAGGAATATCTTTGTAAATTTGTGCTCTTCTATCCTGGATCACAAGTGCTTTGTTGAAATGTAAATCAAGTAGTTTGTCTCTCTCCTGTTTGGTCCTTAAAATAATCAAACAATCTCTAGGCCTGTCCTTCCCAACGACTCTTCCCAATCTAAATGCAGTCGTTATTTTGAAATCTGTGTCTTGGTTTATACCCCAGAATTTGGAAAATTCTGCTGTTAAAAAGCCGGTCAAATCCTCTTTCTCAATCTCTGGGATAGAGCGTAATCTCAGGTTATTTTCCCTGTTTCGCAGTTCCACCAAAGACAGGTAGGCCTGTTGGTCTGTAATATGTTTGTGGAGAGGTCTTACCTCTCCTTTCAGTTCCTCCACTCCTTTGGCTGCAGCCTCTGCTTTCCCAATCGCAGCCTCCGCCAATTTTCGATTTTCAGATGTTGCGTCGTTTAAATTTCCAATATCTTGTGAATGCTTAGCCACCTGTTCCGAAAGTTTGGTAATTGAAGATGTGGCTAAGTCAATTTTTGCAGTTTGATCATCCACTTTTTTGTTCAAAATTGCGAATTGTTGTAACATTTCCTCTAAGAGAGTGTTAGATCCTCCAGATGCCATATCCTCACCTATTGGTTGTTCAGCTTCTTCAGCTGGTGTTGTTGGCGAGGGTGCAGTCTGTAAAACAGCAGGGACTGAAGATCTACGTCCCTGAGAAAACAGGGTTGTTTGTGTCAGTTTGCCTTTCCCTGCCTTCGACGCAGCTCTTGTTTTTACTCTGTCGCTCATTCCACACCTGTCTTTGGATTCAAGGTCAGACTGTCAAAAGTTTCATGAGAAAGGCAGGCACAAGCGTAAACAATCCAACCACAGAAAGACAAAGCAAAGTTGGTTCTCAGGAAATTGTAAGTCCCAAGTTCCACTAGAGGGAGTAATGTTGCAATTCAGGGAAGAAGAAACAAAGTTTCAGACGCCATTAAAGTTCCTTAAGTTAAGTAAATTAACGATGATCCTTGGAAAAGACCTTTTCCCTCTAGCAGAGCTCTCACAGTGTTGCCATAAGTTTCTTAAAAGGTGCAAAGTACAGTTGTTTAATTGTATCCAACAGTAATGCCTCTAAGTGTCCATTTCAAATTTATAAGTGTATCCGCAAAGTAACCTTTTGTCCCACTGCAAGTCCGGGACTGGGGGTTTTAAAGTCTTTAAAATTTAGAAAAGTCCAGCAGAGGAGAAAGTTCCCAGTTAAGGTACAGAAAATAACAAGGAAATAAAAGTAACTTGCCTGCTTCAGTTTCCGACTTTTCCGAACGTATGATGTCTCACTTTAAAATCTCTCCACACTGCTTCCAGCTCGTCGAATCTTTGCTTTTGATCACTAGCATCCTCGGGAGACGGACTTCTTTTTTCTTGCCTCCCGCTTTCTGCCAAATTCATAAATTTGTAATCCAATTTTGAGTAAGTCTTACTCACGAGTAGTTGGTTTGTAATCCAATGTAAAAGGAAGAAAGGTCGGCGCTCATCCGCAACAGCCGCGCGGCTTCACTCCCGCAGAAAGAGCGATGAATCCACAGCACCGCTTCCCCTCCGCGCTTCCGGAGCCCCTTACGGGGTCCCTTCTTCGTTTTGGGGGTCGCTCTAGGTGCCCGCCGGATCCCACGGCCACGAGCTCACTCTGCTCGTGGTTTTTCTTAGTGGGTCGTCGCTTTGCCGTAGCGAACGACCCTTTTCTGCGGAGCCCCTCTTCGCAGCGCAAAGAGGACCGCCATTGCTTGCTTCGCGCCGCCTCCGGAAGTCCCAGAGAGCTGTGACTCTTGCAATTTGCAGGGTCTTGGGATCCCTTCAATTCTGTGAAAGGCAGGCCAAAGTGGTGAGCCGGAAGTGGGCGTTCATGCCCAGTTCTGGCCAGGCCAAACTTCCCCTGTCGGTGGTCTTGCTTAAACAGCTGCCCACAGCGGCTTTCCCTGTACAGGGTGGGGGGTGGGTGAGTGGGCAGAGTGGCCTCTCCCTCTGCTTCTGCTGTCCTGGGGCAGAGAAGTGGCAGTTGGAGCCAAGTGTTCTTTCCACCAGGGGATGAAGGAACAAGCCCCTTGCTACTGCCCCTCCTCCTCTGACCAATGGGTGGGGCCAGACTGGTCTCCCCCTTGACTTGACATTATTCCTGGGGACAGTGGGAGCAGCCTTTGGGGTGCGGCTTTGGTCCCCTGGCCAGTACCAGGAGCCAGACTTTGCCGCATTGCAGAGGGTTGGACTACATGACCCCTTGAGGTTCCTTCTGATGACAAGTCTCTGATTGAGCTCTATAGCATCCCTGTGGATGAACGCCTGGCCTCTGCTGAAATATCCCCACCGAAGGAGAGCCTGCCACCTCCGGAGACAGTTTCCTCTGCTGTCCAGCAGCTCTGGCCATAAGGAAGTTTCTCCTGATGTTTAGCTGAAATTAATCGGGAAGGACCCATGAGTTTTGGGAAACCGTTCTCATTAGACCACCTTGGATCAGGTGCTGCATCTGCTGATGTTCTGCCTTATGCAGAACTGGACTAGCTCAGTGCTGTCCACTCCTGCCGGCTGCGGAGCCTGGGATTCTCTCAGACAATGGCCTTTTCCAGCCCCGTCTCCAGAGATCCTTTCAAAGGCAATGCTGGGGATTGGAGCAGGGGTGTCTTGTGCTCAGTCGTTGAGCACAGCCATTCTTTAGATGGCCTTCTGCACTCTGCCCTTTGCACAACAACAACAACAACAACAACAATTTATTTGTACCCCGCCCATCTGGCTGAGTTTCCCCAGCCACTCTGGGGGGCTTCCCATCGAGTGTTAAAAACAATACAGCATTAAATATTGAAAACTTCCCTAAACAGGGCTGCCTTCAGATGTCTTTTAAAGATAAGATAGCTGCTTATTTCCTTCACATCTGGTGGGAGGGCGTTCCACAGGGTGGGCACCACTACCGAGAAGGCCCTCTGCCTGGTTCCCTGTAACTTGGCTTCTTGCAGGGAGGGAACCGCCAGAGTGCCCTCGGAGCTGGACCTCAGTGTCTGGGCTGAACGATGGGGGTGGAGACGCTCCTTCAGATATACTGGACCGAGGCCATTGAGGGCTTTCAAGGTCAGCACCAACACTTTGAATTGTGCTCGGAAACGTACTGGGAGCCAGTGTAGGTCTTTCAAGACCAGTGTTATATGGTCTCGGCGGCCGCCCCCAGTCCCCAGTCTGGCTGCCACATTCTGGATTAGTTGTAGTTTCCGGGTCACCTTCAAAGGTAGCCCCATGTAGAGCAGATTGCAGTAATCTAAGTGGGAGATCTTTGTGCATGGGCCTCTTGCCTCTGTCAGTGAGCCTGGCCAGTACTGGGGTGCAGACAGGCGGGGAGCCGAGTGATGGCGCCTGCAGCATTTTGGGCTCTCAGGGGGTTGGAGCTCGCTCTTCTCTTCCATCCTCCCCACCCGTAGGGTTGCTAAGGTGTGAACACAGGAAATTGCTTTATGCTGAAACGATCTTCCGTGGGAGGTGGTGGACTCTCCTTTCTTGGAAGTTTTTAAGCAGAGGTTGGATGGCCCCCTGTCATGGATGCTTTGGTTGAGATTCCTGCTTTGTGGGGGGTTGGGCTAGATGACCCTCAGGGTCCCTTTCTGACTCAGACCATTGGTCCATGTCGCTCAGCATTGTCTGCACCGACTGATAGTAATGGCTTTTCAGGATTTTGAGTTACTGGCCCTATTTGCAGAGACTGAACCTGGGACCTTTTGCATCCCAAAGAGATGTTTTGCGGCCCTTCCCCTTGCTGTGTTGGTTTGCGTTGTGCTTGGGAGCCTGATATATCTGTGCAAGATCTGTAAGAATGTGCTGAACTTTCAGAGCAAGCAAGCCTGGTCTGGGTGGCTGGACAATTCAGGCAGGGCTCTCAAATGTGGTTCCCACCATCCCTGTCCACTGGCCCTGTTTCCTGAGGCTGGTGGGAGTTTGGAGGTCACCCCCATGCTGGCTAGGCCTGAATCAAGGCATAACTCATCTTTGCACACTCTCTCTTGATCCTGTAAAAATGGCTGGATCAAACCAGGCCCAGGCAATCTTTGCAGAAATCGCCCCCCTCAGCCCGGGCCGGTTGCTTTGTGTGTCTCTGCTTTCTGCTCACTCCATCAATATTTATTTTGCTTATTTAGAAAAGTATATCTCGCCCATTACTGCTCCGTAGAAGGTGCTGTTCTCCAAGTGGAATTTGATTCCTTGGCACTGAAGCAGACGGGAGTATTTCCAATCAATGCTCTCTCTGGCGCAGTGGGTCAGGGCTGCTTGTTAACGAGAAGATCACTGATTTCAGCCCACCCAGGGATTCCTACATTGCAAGCGGTTGGACTAGATTACCATTGGCTCCCCTCCTACTGTAAGATTCTATGATTCTACAGTTCTATGAGTCTATTATCAAAACCCTTTATGAACCCTGCATGTTTTTTTTTTAGGAAATTGTTCTTTTAGTTTCTAATATAACCCTTTCCCTCCTCCACTGCAGGTAATACAGCAGCTCACTGTTACTCAGAGTAGACCTGCTAAAATGAATGAAGTGAGGTCTCCTCTGAGTAGGACAGAGTTGATGGTTGCTGGCCTATCTGCTCCAGATGCTTTGAACTACGACTCCCATTAGCCCTAGCTTCCTGCGGCCATGCTGGCAGGGGATTATGGGGAATGGCAGTCCAAAACACCTGGAGGCACCAGGCTGAGGAAGACTGGTCCATACTCTTTCAGTTTAGCACACCGTTCACAACGGCTGAGGTTTGGAATTGTTGCTTGTGTTGTTGGTGAAGTGTGTGTGTTGCGGTGGAGATGAAGATGAGCTACCTAAGCCTTTGCTGTTCTTCCAGGCACAGGGCGATGCTGTGAAGAGGCGCCTGGGTTTTCGGGAATCTCCTTTGCGTTTTCTCCTCCTGGGCCCGATGGAGACCTGCTGACCACGTGGAAGCGTCTGACCGCCCCTCCTGAGCTCCCGCCTGCCTGGAATGCTGCACGTGCCTTGCTCTGCGTCTCGCAGGACGGCTCCCGGAGGCTGCGGTGGAGCTGCAGATTAACCAAGGCTCAAGGTAGGAGGCGGCTCTGGCTACGAGGGAGCCGAACTCTCTGCCAGTGACCTGGAGCTCACCCTCTCTTTTCTCGGGGCGAGAGGGAAAGCGTGAGCTGGTGCGGAGGCAAGCTTGGGTTCTGGTGCGAACGGAGACCTCGCTCTGCTGCTGTCCCTGCTCCCTGTTTGCACCCTGTGTTTGACTGTTTCTGTCTGGCTGTTGTCAAGCATTGCATGCTGGCTCTCGGGTCCTGGATTCATTCATTTCTAGCATCTACAGCCCACCTTTTCCTCCAAGGAGCTCGAGGTGGTGTACATAGGTCCCTCGCCTGGCCCTCACAACCACCCTGTGCGGTAGGCTAGGCGGAGAGAGCGACTAGCCCAGTGAGCTTCGTGTTTGAGTGCGGACACAAACCCCGGCCTACCAGGTCCTGGCCTGACTCTCTGACTGCTACACTGGCTCTCAATTCAGAGAGTCTGCGCAGCGTACATGGGGAACCACATGAAGGTAGTAACCTTCATCTCTCTCGCCATGCGCAGACAGGGCCTGGCGCTGAGGGTGCTCGCCACACTTGGCCTGCGCATGGAGAAGTGGAGGAAATGCAGTGATTTATCACGTGCAGGAGCCTCAGACAGGAGACATTTCTCAGAGTTCCAGCTGAACTCCACTTCCAGAAATAAGTGCTGTGTTGACTTAAATGCACACAACCTTGGCGCGAGGCTTACCTCAGGCTCCACTCTGTTTTTTAATGCACTGAAGCACTGTAAACACAGGCCTCGAGTTACATGTTTAAAACCACCCCGTTGTACAGAAGTCCTGGTCAACCAAGGCAGGTTATGCAAATTTGGGTGTTGTGCCTGTGTGACCTTTTCTGCTGGGTTCTGCCTATATAGAGACTTTGAAATATTTGGGAGGGATTACTGTGGTCAGGGAGGGGTGGGTGGGAAAAGCTCTCTCTTGCTCAAGCTTTCAGAGGATGCTGTCTGAATGTGCACGCACTTGTGTTTTCTCCTGCAACAATGAGGATTGCAAACATGCTGAGATTGTTGCGAGCCAAATTCTGCTCTGGAGCTTCGGCTGTCCTATGTGACAAAGAGTATTCAGGAAGTGTAGGGGCAGAGAATGAGCATTCAGGTGTGCAGCTAAACATGAGAAAAATCTAATCAGTGCTCTATTTTTTTATTTAGTTAGAATCATTTGTCAACCACTTAGTCAAAGAGACCCTAGGCAGTTATATAAAGGAATTGTCAATATACAAATATAGTCAGCCACATCATCATCATCATCACTACTATTATTAGCCCAAGTAAAACTTGCATACATTTCCAGGTAGGTTTGTCAAAACAGAAAAGTTTTGACCAGGTGTCTGAAAGAGCATAACAACAATGACAACGACAACTTATTATTTATACCCTGCCCATCTGGCTGGGTTTCCCCAGCCGCTCTGGGTGGCTCACAACAGAATATTATTAATGATAAAAAAGCAATAAAATATCAAACATTTGAAATTTCCCTAAACAGGACTGCCTTCAGATGTCTTCTGAAAGTCAGATAGTTGTTTATTTCCTTGACATCTGATGGGAGGGTGTTGCACAGGGCGGGTGCCACTACCAAGAAGGCCCTCTGCCTGGTTCCCTGTAACTTTGCTTCTCGCAGGGAGGGAACCGCCAGAAGGCTCTCAAAGCTGGACCTCAGCAACCGGGCAGAATGATGGGGGTGGAGACTCTCCTTCAGGTATACTGGGCCGAGGCCGTTTAGGGCTTTCAAGGTCAGCACCAACACTTTGAGCACAACAAGGCTGTCTGCTGAATGTGACTAGGCAGATTTCCAGTTCACAGGGGCTGCCACACTGAAAGATCTGCTCCTCACAGACGTGGAGCAAACTCCATAGGGTACTTGCAAAGGTACAAGTTCCACAGATCCATGTGGTCACTTGGCAGCTTTGGCAGCTGATTTGCACCCTCTGCTCCATCCTGGGGCCATTTGCTGGGCAGTGCCGGTTTGAGGAAGGGCAGCGGCTCAGGGGCACATCCCACAGGGGTGCTTTGAACACAGAAAGAAGCAGCCTCCGGTTTGCTGCACCTCCAGGCAGGGCTGGAAAGGACCCCTGCCTGAAACCTCGGAGAGTTGCTGTCGCTCAGTGTGGAGTAACAGACTGACTCTGTGTCAAGCAGCTTCCGGGGTTCCCTGTTCCTGGTCATTGCAGGGGGCTGCCCTGGGTGAGCCTTTGGGCCCCTTGCAACTCCCATGCTTGTGGGAGGCGGGACGGCAGTGCCATTTCCTGGAGCCAAGCATCGAAGCCGCTCTGACTTGGGCTCCCAGCAGAGCGGGCTGTGTCCGCCACGGGCCTCCGCTGCAGCTCCAGAGGATATCTTTGACCTGCGGGTTACCCAGCGTGGCCGCTGCTTCCAAGTGAAAGGCAGCCCTGGCGCTGGCAATCTCTGCTAGATCAGTGTTGTGCTCATTTGCCAGTCAACAGAGGTCAGCTGGGGATATTAGTGGCCCGGCTCAGTTTCCTTGCACTGCTTTCCGGGTTCCTTGTTGTGTCTGAAATGGGCTGGAGCCGGACGGGACGGAGGCCGTGGAGACGTGCATTCCTACGGCTGCATTAGTAATCTGCTGGCCAAGTGCCCAAAGCAGCCTGTGGTTTAGGAGTAAGTGGATTCCTCCATTGTTTTCGGGAAGTGATTCTGAGAAGGTAGCATGTTAAAGGGAAGAATGTTTGTCATAACTGAGACAACTGACTATCCTTCAGGGTCTCTTCCAATTCTCTGATTCTAATATTTACATCCTTTTCCTGAACTGGGGCTTGTGGCTGCTTACACAAATTAAAACAAGACAGATAAAATACTAAAAGCTAAAAACAGATAGAAGATCATCATTTTAAAAATAATTAAACTTTATTACATTAGAATGGAAACAATATAAAAAAACCAAAGATGTTAAAATACAGAGGATGAAAACAGCTGTAAAGTTACAGGTAGGTAGCCGTGTTGGTCTGCTGTAGTCGAAACAAAATAAAAAAATTCCTTCCAGTAGCACCTTAGAGACCAACTAAGTTTATTATTGGTATGAGCTTTCATGTGCATGCACAAATCTGAAGAAGTGTGCATGCACACGAAAGCTCATACCATAACAAACTTAGTTGGTCTCTAAGGTGCAACTGGAAGGAATTTTTTTATTTTAAGCTGTAAATTTGTTGTTGTTTTAAAGGTGAGGAGAGATCTGAACATGCAGTGGGGAAGACAGAGAAAAGCTATTGGGTGTCGGAGAAAAGGCGGAACCACTCAATACCTACTTTGCCTCTGTCTTCACCCAAAAGGAAAGCAGTGCCCAACCTGGTGATAAATGATATAAGGAGGGAGCTGGGGCCCAAGATAGGAAAAGTTGGGGGTAAGGGAACAACTAGCTCCTTTAAAGGAATTCGAATCTCCAGGGCCTGATAAGCTGCATCCAAGGAGCTCGCGGGTGTAATCTCTGAACCTTTATTATCTTTGAGAATTCATGGAGAACAGGAGAGGTCCCTACAGACTGGAGGCAGGCAAATGTCCCCATCTTCAAAAGGGAGGGGGGGAGATCCAAGTAACTCCAAACCAGAGAGCTTGACATCGATACCAGGGAAGGAACAGATAATTCAACAGTCGGTCTGTGACCATTTAGAAAAGGATGCTGTGATTACTAAGACCCAGCATGGGTTTCTCAAAAATAAGTCATGGCAGAGCAATCTGATTTCTTTTTTTGATAGAATTACAAACTTGGTGGATCAGGGAAATGCTGTGGACATAGTGTATCTTGATTTCAGCAAGGCTTTTGACATAGGCGGGAGGGTAAACGGCGCTGCTCTGGTTCGCCAGAAGCGGCTTAGTCCTGCTGGCCACATGACCCGGAAGCTGTACGCCGGCTCCCTCGGCCAATAAAGCGAGATGAGTGCTGCAACCCCAGAGGCGGTCACATCTGGACCTAAAGGTCAGGGGTCCCTTTACCTTTAAGGAAAAGTGGGACAATCTGGGATCAAATAATCAGGGTGGCTTCTCTAAATCACGGGCCTCCCTAGAAAATAGGGACCCTTGGAGGGTCTGACCTTAGTGGGACTCCTGGCCAAGCCCTTTCGCTGGCAGTCCCTGCCTCCTCCTCCTCTTTCTCCTGCTGAGCAGTCCTTTGCTGCTTGCTTCTCCTGTTCTCTGTGTGCCAGCCTGCCCTCTCTCTTCCTCCTCCTGGAAGCAAACGGGCGGAGAGGGGGAGGCCCTCTAGAGACACTGCTCAGCCGCCTTCCTCTGAGCCAGCCTTCCCTCCTTCACTCGCTCAGAGCCTCGCCTTTGAAGCTGCACGTTGCAGCCTCCAGGAGGGATGGCGCTGCCCCTGCCCAGGCAGGCAGAGTCCAGGGATCCAGCTGCCTCCCACCCCACCCCCGCTTGCTGGTTTCCCCCAGCAGGACTTCTGAGGGATGCAAATCCGAGTCCCAGGTGGCTAAGACTCATTCGAGAGAGAGCCTCGATTCCTGGGAAGCTGCTGAAACCGGTGCCTATGGACAGCTTTGCAGCTGATTTGCCGAGGTGGGTGTCCAGGCAAGCGTGCCTTCAAGGAAAAGGAGACCCCAGGGAAGGGAGGCAGTGTTGCCCCCCCAGGCTATCGTCCCAAGCTTGGCCTCTGTTTAGAAACTGCTGTTCCGCTTGCTAGCAAGGTAGCCCATTTGCCTGGGAGCAGGGTGCACAGGAGAGCAGAGTTTTGCTGGGATTACTCGGAGGAGCCTCGCTCAACAGCAGGTGTGGCTCGGGGGCCTTCCTTCGCTTGGATCCCCCCTTTAAAGCAGAATGAGCGTCCTAGTCTGGTGCTGCTGCTGTCAGAGGGAGCTTTCCGGCATCTTTCTCAGGAGAGAGAGTCATACATAAAAAACCACAGGAAGCTGTTTTCCATGGGCAGAGCTTGGTCCCTCTTGCTCAGCTCTTAGTGTCTGCACAGACGGCGTTAATCAGGGTGGTGAATTGGAGGCTGAAATTCCCAGTGCTGGGGACAAGCACGCCTTCTGGTCCTGCTTGTGAACTTCCTGGGGGTCTCTTGTTGGTGCCTGCGGGAAAGAGGATGGTGGAGCGGGTGAGCCATTTGTTGCACAGTCTGCCAGGGGATGCTCTTAAGCTCCCTGCCTACAGGTGGGGACCACCTGCAGCCTGAGTCTGATATTTCCAGGCACTCCGATAGTATTCAACCAGCAGAGTCTGGCTAAGTTGCTAGGGGTGTGTGTGCGCGCGCGCACATTGCTATCATCTCACTATGTGCAAGCCCTCCCATGATTCAAAGGAAGCCCTTTTTGCAGCTGGCTGTTGGGGAAGCTGGAAAATGGCAAGCATGGTCTGAAGGTCTCCTCTGGGCTAGGACAAAACTCCCTTGAGGTGCTTTGCTTTCCTCTCTGCTCCTCCTGGGATGTTGGTTGGAGCTCCTGCAGGGCCTTCAGGTTGGGAGGCATTAAAATGGAGTCATCAGTTGGGAGCCCAATGCCCTGCAATGCAGAAGCCACAGCCAAAGACGTATTTCTGCTGATTTCTGCATTGGCCTCCATTGTGGGGTTCTAGGCAGGTACACTTCCCTGCTCATGGAGCCGGGCTGACCTGCCGTAAGAACCTAAGAAGAGCCTATTGGATCAGGCCAGTGGTCCATCTAGTCCAGCCTCCTGCTCTCATACTGGCCAATCGGATGCCCGGTTTCCATCAACTGCGATTCAGAAGCATGGCTGGAGCAGAGCTGGAGCAGAGCACAGCCATCAGGGCTGTTGGCCATCAGTAGCCCTCTTCTCCTCCATGAACTTGCCATTCAGGATGGGGGCCACTCCTGCCTCCTGAGGCAGCGAGTTCCGTAGACTCTGGAGTTTCCCGCCGGACTCTGAAACAGCCAGGAGAGGCTTGGGAAGTCCGCGTGGGGATCACTGGGCTTGAGGGCTGATGGACGTCCCGGCCAGGAAGGCTGGTCCTCTGGCTTGGCCTGCCAAGGGGAAGCTGGCCTGCACCCAGGATAGGCATTAAAACCAGGATGGTGCCCTCACTTCCTGGGCCTGAGCCCCAGCAGCAGCGGCAGGAGGCAGCTTGGTCCCAGGTGTGGGGTCAGACAGTGTCCTCTGAAAGGGCTTCGTGGAGTAGCAGATATTTGGGGCTCTTTGGGGCCTGCTCTTCATTGCTTCTTGGCCCTGGGGAAAGCGCAGAGAGAGCAGGTTCCTCTTGCTGGCTTAATTGGCCTCGGGGCAGGGAGCGTGTGGGTCTGGTGCCAGGAGGAGGAGGAGGGAGGGTTTATGCTGCCAGGAGGGCTGTTGGCTCTGCAGAGCCCGAGCGCTTCCTGCATCGGCCGGCCTCCCTGGAAGGCGGTCAGCGGCAGCAGGGCAGGCTCCTTCCCCTGACAAGAGACCTGCTGGCTGTTCCTGAGGGGTTTTGTCCAGCGATGGCAGCCTGGCATCTGAACGAAGGGAGAATCCCCAAGAGCCTGCTTGGAGCCCAAGGCCAGTTCCTCAGCCCCACAGGAAACAGGCTCCTCTTTCCCTCCACCTTCCAGGGCTGGGCCTGGTTCTGTCCGGGGAGCCTCAGCTCAGTTGAAAATGGCAGGGTCTCCACCAGCCCTGCTCTGAAAGAGCGGTCTGCTCCTGCTGCTCCCCCCCCCCCACCTGTGGTTTCCTGCTTTCCATGCAGAAGGCCGCAGGATCCGTCCAAGCATCTCCATGCAGGGTTGGGAAAACACTCCTGCTTGAAACCTGGAGAGCTGTTCAGATTGAGCAAGGGAGGTGTCAGGTGGTGGTGTGGTTGCTCGAGAGCAAACCGGCAAGACTGTCTTTTCCAGGCTTTATTCTTAGTGCAAAACCATTTACAGTGAAGAGCACTGCAAGTTCATGTCTGGCGCAGTCGCTAGCAGAATCTGGGAGTGGCTGGTCCTTGTACCTTCCCCAGCATAACAGTCGCTTGACCTCCAACCTTCTCCTCCCCTCCCTGCGCCGAAACCTACTGCGCAGGGTGGGCGCTGGTAAAGGGGTACTTCCCTCCCCTCCGGCTTGCTCAGGGTTGGTGCTGAGGCTCTCCCTAGCATCCCCTGGTCCCCCCACCTCCTCCCCACTGGAGGTGGGGCTTTCCTCCTGGCCAGAGGAGGAGCTGCTTCGCAAGACTTTCGGAGGTTCCCTATAACACAACTGCCCTTCCACCTTTTGCCTCTGAGCTGATGGCAGTTCCCTGCCAGCAGGCAATGAGCTGAGGCGCTATCAGGCACCCCACCCCTGCTCCCAGATCAGTTTACGATCACAGATTACATGGGTGTGAAGGATTTCAGCTATGTGGTTGAAGGCCAGCCGGTTGAAATTGCACGAATTGAATGTGCAGAAGGTAGAGAGCTTTTTTGCATATGCACGCCATCCCCAGAACTTCACCCCCTGTGACGTGATACTATGGATGCAATCTCCGCATCCACCCACCATGCTGGCTCCTTGAGAACATGAGGTGTGCAGGCCTCTTGCTCTTTCAGGTCTCATCCTGAGGGCTTGGGCAGCCAAAGGGCGAGGCTGGCAGACGGAGCGAGGCGTGGTCCCCTGTGTGAGCATGGGCATGTGCGCCTTCCAGGTTCCCATTGCTGGTGCTTCTTGCTGCCTCCTCTTCTCTTCTCTTGGGCTCTCTCTTGCCACCAACCCTTGGCCAAAGCTTCACAAGTGCCCCAACTTAGAGGAGACCCTTCAGAGCTATTTCGGCGGCTTCTGGGTTTGCTTTGTTGTTCTGAGCAAAAGAGCTGGGGAGAAGAGCTTTCATTTATCATTTACACCCCGTCTTTTCCCTCCAAGGAGCTTGAGGTGGCAAACATGGTTCTCCCTCTCGCTCACTTAATCTCCACAGCAACCCTGCGAGGCAAGCTGGGCCAAGAGACAGCGAGCTTCATGGCTGAGCGAGTGGGGAGATTCGAACCCCTGTCTCCCAGGTCCAAGTCTGACACTCTAACTGCTATACCCCCTTTCCCCTGCCTCTTCTCTTTTATCTTAGTGCCTAATAAGGACCTTCGGTTCCTTCCTCTAATGCCCCTGTGCTTATCCTCTCCTCCTCCTTTTCCCCAGAGCAATTGAGGCGCTGACCTCCAGGCGGGGAGAGCATGTCGGGCCCGGTGCCAAGCAGAGCGAGGGTCTATGCGGACGTCAACACACAGAGGCCCCGTGAATATTGGGACTACGAGTCGCACGTCGTGGAATGGGGGTAGGGGAACCGCAGAGCCCTGCTGGATTAGCCCACAGGCACCCACCTGAGCATGCAAACCTCTTTCAAAAAAAAAACCTTCTTCTTCTCTAACAGCAATCAAGATGACTACCAGCTTGTTCGGAAGCTTGGCCGTGGCAAATACAGCGAGGTCTTCGAAGCCATCAACATCACCAACAACGAGAAAGTCGTGGTGAAAATCCTCAAGGTGGGTGGGGAGCAAGAGGTCCTGAATTTCTTGCCTGTGGCCCCTTTCTCCTGGCGGGGGTGGGGGTGTGGTGGTGTCTCTTGGGCTGGGAGGTTTCCAGTTCAAATCTCATCCCTGGCAGGCACTTGCTAGGCAGCTGCGGGTAAAGCCCTGCATGGGGACAGCAGCTGCCTCCCTCGCAGGGGTGTTGTAGAGGCTGCTGAGGGGGCAGACGTGGAGTGTTAAACCTCTTGAAAGGTGGTGTTTCTGCTTTGCTGATGATTTGGTGTTCACTTGACAAGATCCAGACTCCAGTGCAGGAAAAGCACTGGAGCTGATTCAGGAGTTTGGGCAAGTAGCAGGATTCAAGTTAAATAAGAGCAAAACCAAAGTGTTGCAAAAAAAATTAGATAACGAGGAGAGAAAAATCCTTCAAGAAAAGACAGGCCTTGTTTTTGTGAAGAAAGTGATATATTTGGGTGTGAATTTATCGGTGAAAAATGTGAATTTATATAAAGATAATTATGAGAAATTATGGAATGAAATTAAGAGAGATCTTGAGATCTGGTCAAGTCTAAAATTGTCATTAATGGGCCGAATATCGGTGGGTAAGATGAATGTATTGCCAAAGATGTTGTTTTTATTCCAAGCTTTACCAATTATTGATAATATTGAATGTTTTAAAGAATGGCGGAAAGCATTGTCTAAATTTATCTGGCAGGGGGGAAAAGCCCAGAATTAAATATAAATTACAAAAGAAAGAGGAGGATTTTGTGTTTATACATCTTAATTGCAAAAGCAAAGCTTGAAATTGCATTGAACAGCCTCGTCTCCCAAAGGCTAGGAAACCTGAGGAAGTCCCAGGTGGAGTTTGTGTCCTCAGGGGGCCTTTGGACCCCCGCCTCCTCCATCCTCTCACCTTTGCCGTGGAATTGCAGGTGCTGTGATCCTCAGCCAAGAACCATAAAGCAAAACCTGAGCTCAGTGTGCGTTTGAGTGTGCAAGGTGCTCTGTGCTCCCGGTTGCCTTGATTCCGGACCTTTGCGACAATGACTGTGTTGCACTCTCTTTTTCAGCCAGTAAAGAAGAAGAAAATCAAGCGTGAGATCAAGATCCTCGAAAATCTCCGAGGAGGCCCCAACATTATCAGCCTTCTAGACATAGTCAAGGACCCCGTGGTAAGGGCTGGTGTGTGTGTGTGTGTGTGTGTGTGTGTGTGTGTGTGTGGCAGCATTCATGCGCACGGCGCTCGATGAAGCGCAAGGCAGCTGGTCCCCATTCAAGCTGATTTTCAAAAGAGGCAGGAAGTTCTTGTAAGTGGGGCATGGAAACCTCCCTGGCTTCTCTCCACCTGGATCCCAGAGACGCGGCCTGCCTCCAGCAAGGCAGCCGTGCTGGGCAAAAAAACAACACCGGGAGTTGTCATTTTGTGGCTGGGAAGAGCATTCCCCCTCCCCGCCATGTTCCTTCCTCCTGGAACCTGGAGCTGCCTGCGGAGCCTGCGCCCTTCTGGGACCCCCCAGGCTGCTCTCTCCTGGTGGGCCATCCTAGCTCAGGCTCTGCCTGGAGGGGGCTGCCTTTTGGCCAGAGGGCAGGTCTAGGTGAGCTCTTGGCTCCCTGATCCAGTACGTTTCCGAGCACAATTCAAAATGTTGGTGCTGACCTTTAAAGCCCTAAATGGCCTCGGTCCAGTATACCTGAAGGAGCATCTCCACCCCCATCATTCAGCCCAGACACTGAGGTCTGGATCCGAGGGCCTTCTGGTGGTTCCCTCCCTGAGAGAAGTGAGGTTACAGGGAACCAGGCAGAGGGCCTTCTCGGTGGTGGCACCCGCCCTGTGGAACGCCCTCCCACCAGATGTCAAAGAGAAAAACAACTACCAGACTTTTAGAAGACATCTAAAGGCAGCCCTGTTTAGGGAAGCTTTTAATGTTTAATAGGTTATTGTATTTTAATATTCCGTTGGAAGCCGCCCAGAGTGGCTGGGGAAGCCCAGCCAGATGGGCGGGGTATAAATAATAAATTATTATTATTATATATCAGGCTATGTGGGGCATTTATTTTTATCCATAGCCTACTTTGTTCCAAGCTCCAGGCCAGCAGAGTGTGGCAGGGCAGCTTCTGCAGGGCCTCTCCCTGGTATCCAGATATAAGTTGTTTTTTTTAACGTTATGCTTCCATTCTGCCTTTCTTGTATTGGCTCAGATGGCTATTAGGTGTGTGACCTTTGCCATCTACTTTGTTGTTTCTTCAGCCTGCAAACTGCCTTGTGCATGGTACCTCTGGTTACATACTCTTCAGGTTACAGACTCCGCTAACCCAGAAATATTACCTCAGGTTAAGAACTTTGCTTCAGGATGAGAACAGAAATTGCTCAGCGGCAGCAGGAGGCCCCATTAGCTAAAGTGGTGCTTCAGGTTAAGAACAGTTTCAGATTAAGTACGGACCTCCGGAATAAATTAAGTACTTAACCCGAGGTACCACTGTAATATAGAAAAGCAGTATACAAACTGAAAGTGAAATGAAATGAAATCTAGCCGTTCTTTCTTGGCTGCAGGAGCCCAAGCCCAGAGCCGCTTAGGACAGTTTAATTGTGTGCTTCTGGACCCCTTAGGAACATAGCTCAGGATTGTCTACCCTGACCAGGATTCCAGGCAAAGCATCTCTGCCAGCCCTTCCTGGAAATGCCGTTGGGGTGGACGCTGGGCCCTTCTGCACACAGAGCAGGTGTTCTGCCACTCGGCTACATCCGTTGCCCACCTTGAGCCTGCGGTCCTGCTTGAGAGGGGAACAGGCACCTCTCTGCATCAGACCCAAGTCTTCCCCACCCAGCTTCCTTTTCAAGAATCCTGGCCATTGGTGATCCCCCAGAACTGAGTCGGGGGGCTTTCCAGGGGGCTGCTGTCTCCCTTTGGCCCACCCCCATCCTGGCTCACCTGCTCTCTAGATGCAGCGTGGCTACAGTAGCTTTTGGGGGGCTAGGGGAGAAGGAAGACTGTGCTCCTCTCTGTCCCCCCTCAGGGCTTTGAGATTAAACCCTCCTGGTCATTCTCTCTTTTTTCTCTCTCCTGCCCTGGAACGCTCTGTGCTGGCTCTGCAGTCCCGGACACCCGCCCTGGTCTTTGAGCATGTCAACAATACAGATTTTAAGGTGAGCGGAGGCCGGTTGGGTGATGCGATGCCTCTGGCTGCCTCCTCACTTTCTGATGTGTGTGTATGTGTATTGGGTGGGGTGGGGTGGAGCTTAACTATGGGTCTAAAGTCCTGGAGAGGCTGCACAATGTCACCCTTCTGTTCCAGGGCTGCTGGAAAACCTGTCTCTGACTTGGAGTCAGTGGTGGGCTGACTTGGGGGAGGGATGTGGTGTCAGCTTCATTCAGGTCTCCCCCCTCCAGCTCCTCACTGTTGCCCCTCCTTCTATCCGTTGCCCATAACACACACACACACACACACACACAGAGAGAGAGAGAGAGAGAGAGAGAGAGAGAGAGAGACAAATACCCCCTGAAAGGTGTGGAGAGATTAAAGAGCCCTGTCCTTGTCTGGGCCATGTGTGCGATGCTTTCTTTCCTAGGCCACCACCGTAAAACCCATCTGAGAGCAGTCAAACGGGTTTTTCTGTCCGCTCTTCCTTCGGTCTCTTAGTCCTAGGAAGCCGACTTCCTCCCAGTGTGGTGTAGGGGTTAAGAGCGGTAGACTCGTAATCTGGTGAACCAGGTTCGCTTCCCCGCTCCTCCACATGCAGCTGCTGGGTGACCTTGGGCCAGTCACACTTCTCTGAAGTCTCTCAGCCCCACTCACCTCACAGAGTGTTTGTTGTGGGGGAGGAAGGGAAAGGAGATTGTGAGCCGCTTTAAGACTCCTTAGGGTAGTGATAAAGTGGGATATCAAATCCAAGCACCACTTCTTCTTCTCCTGGACATGCCAGGGAGGCAGAGGGACGCCAGAGCCGTCTCTCAGCTGGGCAGTGGCTGGTTCTTCTCCCATTTGAGGAGATGGTTTCAGTGCAGGAGATGGTGATGTGCCGTTAGGGGAAGGGGGCAGCACAGGCAGCCTGCAGGAGATGAGGCGAGACAGCGGCTCCTGGAAGGATTCGATGCTACTCTCTTCTCCTACAGACCCATCCCTCGCCCTGGGTTCAGGCCCTGGAAGTGTTGGGGTTTCAGGTGGTGAGATGGGCAGGATATAAATAGTAAATTATTATTATTATTCAGACTAAACTTTAGGAAGAACTTTCTGACAGTAAGAGCCATTCGGCTGTGAAACGTACTCCCTCGGAAGGTGGTGGAGTTCTCCTTTGTTGGAGACATTGGGTGGCCTTCTGGATTAGGGATTCTTTAGCTGCTGTTCCTGCATTGCAGGGGTGGACTAGATGACTCCTGGGGTCCCTTCCAACTCCACAATTCTGTGATCCCGTTTTGAGGGGACGTGCGTGAAAGTCATCCTTTAGCTTTGCTGTGAGCAGGGTGGGCTGCAAAGTCTCCGTTTTAAGCCCTTGAAGCCCTTCAGCATCCTTCCAGACCAGGCGGGTTGTTGTGATCCCTCGGCAATGCGCAGAGAGGTGCTCTGAGCATAAGTCGAGAGGTGCTGTGCTGGCAGCGCATTGCAGATGCCAGGGCAGAGCCTTGCTGCTGGAAACAGGTCAGGCCCAGAGCTCTGGGAGCTGTCTTGCTAATGGCACTTCTGCCATATCTCTTTTCTTCCAAGCAATTGTATCAGACGCTCTCGGACTTTGACATCCGATTCTACATGTATGAAATCTTGAAGGTAAGGAACTGAGCACAGGGGAATTGGGTGGGGGAGACGAGCCGATCTGTGCTTTGGTTAGCCCCACACAGTGACTATGCTGGGTTGGGGGGCAGAGCAGGGGCTCCTGACCTGTGACCCAGGAGCTCAAGAGAGGCTGTGCGCATGCTTCTCACTATGGGTGGCGTCCAGTCTTTCTCCAGCTTTGCCTGTGGCTTAGGAGAACGCAGAAAGCACCAGATCCACTCCCTGTCGACTCCAGCCAGAGTTGGGAAAGAACTTGTGTGGTCATGGGGAGTAGGCTGGCCAAGGGGCCAGATCCTGAGCCCAGAGCTGCTTCCTTGCATGGCTCTGCTTTTGAGGCAAGGCAAGGATGCTCTTCCCAATGCAACCTGTTTGCCGCTGCCCACCTCTCTTTCCCTCTTTCTCTGCAGGCGCTGGATTACTGCCACAGCATGGGCGTCATGCACCGGGACGTCAAGCCTCACAACGTGATGATAGACCATGAGCACCGGAAGGTAAGGCCGTCGGGGGCGGGTGTCGCGAGGAGCCATGGAGGTTTCCTCGCCTGGCACAGCTAGCTGGCTCAAGGCCAGTCGGCCGGTCCAGCAGTGTCCAGCTAGGGAGCGTTTGTCATGGCCTGGAGACACATCGAGCTCTGCACCTCAGTAGAATAGAATGGAATTTATTATTTATACCTCGCCCATTTGCCTGGGTTTCCCCAGCCACTCTGGGTGGCTTCCAACAAAGTATTAAAATACAGTAGTCTGTTAAACATTAAAAGCTTCCCTAAACAGGGCTGCCTTCAGATGTCTTCTAAAAATCTGGTAGTTGTTTTTCTCTTTGACATCTGGTGGGAAGGCGTTCCACAGGGCGGGTGCCACTACTGAGAAGGCCCTCTGCCTGGTTCCCCGTAACTTGGCTTCTCGCAGCGAGGGAACTGCCAGAAGGCCGTCGGCGCTGGACCTCAGTGTCTAGGTAGAACGATGGGGGTGGAGACGCTCCTTCAGGTATACTGGATTGAGGCCGTTTAGGGCTTTAAAGGTCCCCCACCTGCCCCAGATTATGTATGTATTTATGTCCCTTCTCCACCCCACCCGCCAGAAGCGGGGCTCAAGGCGGCTTGCAAAAAATTAAAGTACAGATAAATCACACAGAGCTAAAAAGACGTAGAAGGGTTCTTTTAAAAACAACAACAATTAAAATGATCTGTCGAATTCAAACAATGAAAAAACAACCTGTTGAAAAGCACATAATAATAAACAGCGCCCTCTTCGGATCCCTTTCCTTGAAAGCAGGCTTCTTGGGCAGCCTGTCTGCTTGTGGCTGCTGGGACCAGGGTGGGGGTCCTCTCCCCCCTCCCTCCCGGCTTCCTCTGGCGCTCAGGGCCCCCCTGGCCTCTCCCTTCCCTGCCTGCAGCTGCGCCTGATCGACTGGGGCCTAGCCGAGTTCTACCACCCGGGGCAAGAGTACAACGTGCGAGTGGCCTCCCGGTACTTCAAGGGTCCAGAGCTCCTGGTGGACTACCAGGTAGGTTGGAGGCCAGGGCCTTGCTCCGCAGCGCTGCCTGGTGCCCAGCCCATCCCTTCCAGGCGGAGGGAGAGCAGGAGGGCACCCCAGGGCCCTTTCTCCGCCCTCAGGAGAGAGCCTGCGGTCGCCTGTGTGCGAAGAGGGCGCTCTGCTGCCCAGATACCTCAAAACGAGGGTGTTTGCTGGAGACGCTACTTGGGGCAGGCATGGGCTGGACCACCCGTGCCACCTGGTTCTCCAGAGGGGCAGGGGGTCGGTGTCCCTGGGGGGCCTGCCCACGGCAGTGGGTTCAGCAGGAGATGGTCTGAGCCGACAGAAACAGGGGTGGGCAAGGCTGGGCAGGGGGCGAAGGTGTTTGTAGCCTTCTGAAAGCTTGGTTCTGGGGCCGGGGAGGGGGGAGGTGTCCTCTTTCTTGGTGGCTCTCCCCCTGCGCCCCCCCCCCGGTTGCTTCACTGCTCTCTCCACCCCCCCCGGCCCTCCTTCCTTCTGCAGATGTATGACTACAGTCTGGACATGTGGAGCTTGGGCTGCATGCTGGCCAGTATGATATTCCGCAAGGAGCCCTTCTTCCACGGACACGACAACTACGACCAGGTGAGGCAAACTCTCGTTTTGGTTCTGGCTTTTGCCCAAGGGGGAGGAGGAAACGGGCCGTTGGTCTGGGGGGTGTGGTGTCAGCAGGACTGTGGTGGGAGACCTGCTCAGGTGAGGCTGTACCTGCTTCAGTTCTATTCCCCCCCCCCACATTTTTTTAATTGATTTTCAACATTTATGACAAAGAAAGACATTACAAAACACACAACAAAGAAAAACACTTTACAATACGGTAAACTTAACCCAAAAAAGAATTATTTCTTCAGATATATAATTCTCATAACATTAATAACTGACTTCCTCTAATCCCCTCTAACTGGATTCGTTATATCACCTGTATGACAGTTCTCCAAATTCATATTTCTAATAATATTGACTCCTAACATATACTAAGCTCTTCTCCTTTATTAATATTCTAATCCTTAATATTTACTAGCACATATTCCTCCCCTAAGCCTATTTATTACTTCCAATAATTTTCTAATTATGCACCTGGTTCAGTTCTAGCCAGGCTGGGCCCCGTCTGCTCCCCTCGCTCGGTGCGTGGGTGGGATCCTGTCTCCTCTCTGTCCCCCCCCCACTCACCATCTCCTCCCCCTCCCTTCCCAGTTGGTGCGGATCGCAAAGGTCTTGGGCACAGAGGACCTCTATGACTACATTGACAAGTACAACATTGAACTGGACCCCCGCTTCAACGACATCCTTGGCAGGTGAGCGCAGGGCACCCGGAGGCCTTGCCAGGACATTGCAGGGGTTGGGCTGGATGACCTTGGGGTGACCCTTCTGTGAGTCTGTTCCAGGCCAGAGTCACTCTTTCTTTGCGAGAGGGGCTTCCAATCAGACCTTGCGCTGCCCCCAAAACCCCTTTCCCTTGTGCGTGGGGTGTGTGGGTTAAGGTCCCGGGGCCCTGGCCTTGCAGCGCGTGGCTCCGGGGCCCTGGAGCGCCAGGCCTGTGACCCCCCCGCCCGTCTCTCTCCCGCCCAGACACTCTCGCAAGCGATGGGAGCGTTTTGTGCACAGCGAGAACCAGCACTTGGTGAGCACGGAGGCCCTCGACTTCCTGGACAAGCTGCTACGCTACGACCACCAGACCCGGCTCACGGCCCGCGAGGCCATGGAGCACCCTTACTTCTGTACGTGCCCCCCCCGCCACTCTCCCCTCCTGCCCCCCTCCTTATTGGGCCCTGGCTCCCAGCCTTCTGAGAGCCAGGGCCACCTGCCACTTGGGTGCCCATCCACCTGGGGACCCATGGCTGAATGGTTGCCTGGTGGGAACACTGCTGCTGCGCCCCACCTCGGATCAGGCCGCAGCCCTCCAGGTGAGGACCCCCCCTGCCTCCCCCTACAATGGCACACTCGGACACCAGGTTCTAGCTGGCCAGTTGCTCCACCCTGCCCGCTGTCCTTTCGCTTACCTGCCTGAGGGTCTGTGGCCCAGCGCACGACTCGGCCATGAGGGGTGCCAGGCCATTTCTCCCAGGCCTTTGCCCACGACCCTGCGGCGGTGTCTTCAAGCACCCAACGTGCACTCCTGGTCTCGCCTCGGGCTCTGCCCAAACTCTGCAGGCCCTACCAGTGCCTCCCCCTTTCCCCAGGGCCCCTTGCCCTCTGGGGACCCCAAAGCTCTCCCTCCTGCTCCAGTAGCTATTGGGGTGCTCTTTGGGTTGGCAGGCCACCGCCTCGTGATCACAGCAAGTCTTCCCAGTAGGTTTCCCCCCGATGAGGTAGTTGTGAGGACTGAATGTCACCCCCCCCACACACACACACTGACCTTCCCACAGTCCCCTCCTCTCCAGGGTTTTCCTCCAAGCAAACGGAGACTGTGTCTGCATGCAGCCAACCTCTGCTCCACTCTTTTCATTTCTCTGTGTGTTCTGGGAGACCAAGATGGAAGGGAGCTGGTTGCAGCAGGAGGGAGAGACTCCCTGGATTCTTCAGTAGCCGGTCTCCCCTCTGTCTCCTGCCCCTTCCTCTCCTGCCTCTGAGTCTGGACTGCTCTCTGCCACAGCCTCTTCTGGCTCACTAAACCCTGTTGCTGCTCCAGCTTCCGGTGCTTCCTCCCTGCGGTCCTCTCCCCCTTTCCCCTCAGAGCCAGGGTGGTGTAGTGGTTAAGAGCGGTAGTCTCGTAATCTGGGGAACTGGGTTCGCATCTCCGCTCCTCCACCTGCAGCTGCTGGGTGACCTTGGGCCAGTCACACTTCTTTGAAGTCTCTCAGCCCCACTCACCTCACACAGTGTTTGTTGTGGGGGAGGAAGGGAAAGGAGAATGTTAGCCGCTTTGAGACTCCTTCGGGTAGTGATAAAGCGGGATATCAAATCCAAACTCTCTTCTTCTTCTTCTGACCACTCAGAGTCTCCCCACCGCCAATCCCCAGGCTCTGACCCTTCTTCCTCTCTTGGTTCCCCACCTGGTGCCCCCCACCATTTCTCTGCACCCACCCAGACCTTGACACTAGATTCCCCTTCCAACTCTACCTCCCTCTCATTCTCTGCTCTCCTATCCAGATCCAATAGTGAAAGATCCGGCCAGGATGGGCTCCTCCACGGTGCTCTCGGCAGCTAACACGCCTGTCAGCTCCTCCAGCATGTTGGCAGGTAGGTTTCCGGAGCCAGGGGTGCCCGTGTCTGCCCTGCTCTGGCGTGGCTCGACGCAGAAGAGGTTTCGGAGAATATGGATGCAGTTCTAGTGCACTGTTACCGTCTTGAATGCAGTCGACACAGTTTCCTTCTTTTAGGTAACATGCTGCTCTGTTTGAATACAAAATACTTAGATCCTCTGGACTTTGGATTCCAGAACTAATTACATTTTCAATTGCTTCTGAGTATCTTGAGGACGGCCTCTCCAAATTGTCCACTTTTAAATAATCCATTTCCTTCAGCGTTCAGTGTTGCTGCAGTGGAAGGGAGCAAAGTAGAACTGTTTTTTCCAGACCTGAAAAAAAGACAGCCAAGGCTTTACGGGATTTGAAAATGAAGTAAATGGCTATCTGGGCAGTGACAAAAATAATAGTGAAAACAAGGAAGTAATACAGAGAAAAGCAGAATCTTCAGCAGCTAATCTAAGTATCCAGCGCCTTCTGGCGGTTCCCTCGTTGCGAGAAGTGAGGTTACCGGGAACCAGGCAGAGGGCCTTCTCGGTAGTGGTGCCCACCCTGTGGAACGCCCTCCCACCAGATGTGAAGGAAATAAGCAGCTATCATATCTTTAAAAGACATCTGAAGGCAGCCCTGTTTCGGGAAGTTTTATGCTGTATTTTTAACACTCGATTGGGAGTTGCCCAGGGTGGCTGGGGAAACTCAGCCAGATGGGCGGGGTATAAATAATAAATTATTATTATTATTATTATTATTATTATTATTATTATTATTATGTATTCAAACAGAGCAGCAAGTTATCTAAAAGAAGGAAACTGTGTTGACTGCATTCAGGACGGTAACACTGCTCTGGCGTGGGGCACATGGGACCCGAGGGAGGGCTGATGGGCCCCTGCTCCCCCACCCCCTTCCGCCGCGATGGGGCCCTGACTCTCTGCCCTCTTCCTCCCTCTCTTGCACAGGGATCGCCTCCATGTCCGCCTCTCAGCCCATCGGCAGCCTGGCAGCCTCCCCCGTCATCTCTTCTCCGAACACTCTGGGCTCGCCGGTGCCTGCCACTGCTGGAGCGCAGCCTTGATCTCGACGGCGCCACCTCTGGCTCCCAGCACCGCCAAGCCCGCGGCCTTGCCCCCCGCCCGCCTGCCTGCCTGCCTGCCTCTGCAAGGCTCCGTGGCCCCCCACCCGCAGCAGGCAGGAGGGGGACAGCGTGGGGGTGGGCAGGTGCGGGGAGGGGGGGTCCTGTCTCTGGAATATGATATTATTATTATTTTCCCCCGTTTGTTTTTGTTGAGTATGTCAAAGAGCCAAGCCTGGGCCGCCGCCGCCGCCATCGCTCCTCCTCCTCCTCCTTCCCCTCTGCGGCAACGAGCACGGACTCTGGCAACAGGTGGAGGAGGTCTGTCTCGAGGGATGCCGGCTGCGCTCTTCCCATGGGGGTCGTGGTTAGGGATGCAGCCGCAGTGTGGGCACCGAAGCGGAGAATAAAATTTATTTTCTATGTCCCTAACAGGGCAGTGTGGCCAAACACTCGTTCCTGGTTGTGTGTGTGTGTGTGTGTAAAAGGAAGTCATCATGGAACAAGCTTTTTTCTTTGCTGCTCCAGGGATCAGACTCAAATTGCTCGGAAGGAGAGTTCCACCAAGTATTAGGAAGAACTTGCTGGCCGTAAGAGCCGTTGGACAGTGGAACAGCCTCTCCTTCCTTGGAGACTTTTAAGGAGGGGTTGGACAGCCGCCTGTCAGGAATTCTCTAGCCGTGTTTCCTTCATTGCAAGGGAGTTCCGACTAGATGGCCCTCGTGGGTCCCTTCCAACTCTCAAATTCTGACTCCCTTATTTTATTTTATTTTATTTTATTTTATTTTATTTTTAATGTATTTTATTTTTGCCAACCACCAAAACACAAACAGTGAAACCCCCTAGGTGGCTGATACATTGGGTATATAATATTCAATAATATACCTATTCAATAATAACATATTCAAATTAACCATATGTACTCTTCTATATAGGGACGCGGGTGGCGCTATGGGTTAAACCACAGAGCCTAGGGCTTGCCGATTGGAAGGTTGGCAGTTCAAATCCCCGCGACAGGGTGAGCTCCCGTTGCTCGGTCGCAGCTCCTGCCAACCTAGCAGTTCAAAAGCACGTCAAAGTCCAAGTAGATAAATAGGTACCGCTCAGGCAGGAAGGTAAACGGCGTTTCCGTGCGCTGCTCTGGTTCACCAGAAGCGGCTCAGTCATGCTGGCCACATGACCCGGAAGCTGTACGCTGGCTCCCTCAGCCAGTAAAGCAAGATGAGCGCCGCAACCCCAGAGTCGGCCACGACTGGACCTAAAGGTCAGGGGTTCCTTTACCTTTACACTTCTATATACCTTCACACTCCTCTTTCCACAATGTTTATTTAACTTTTAACATTTTAATTGCCCCAAATTGTTCAAGCCTACCCTTATAAGACTGACTTTGGAGAGGTTAGTGCTGAGGACGGACACACCTTCTTCTGTAACCCTGAATTGTGGCACACAAAATACTCCAAACTTCTGCAACCTCCTTACAGACGGCCTCGGACCGCTGGGCCCATTTTGCCCAGGGCTGCGACCGATCCTCTGTGCTGTCGGGATCAGAGGGTCTTGGGTCTTCCTTGTCCTGCTTGCCTGAGATGCTCTGGCTCAGGCATAGGCAACCTTTGGCCCTCCAGACGTTTTGGCCCACAACTCCCATGGTCCCTAGCTAACAGGACCAGCGGTCAGGGATGATGGGAATTGTAGTCCAAAACATCTGGAGGGCCGAAGGTTGCCTATGCCTGCTCCAGCTGGAGGGGCCAGGGACTTTCCCTGAGCTCACTGGCCTCTGTTCTGGGCTGTGGCCTCTTCCACCTTGAGCAAAACACAGCCGGGTGTCAAAACATAAGGGTGGGGGGTCATCCCAGGCCCTTGAGTGACGCACAGCAGTCCCGCCCACCCAAAGCCAGGGCTGCGTCTGCCTTGAGACTGTCCCAGCTCTGAGGGTTGGGGAGGTAGAGGGCTGCACAGTGTTTTGACAGCAGGCTCTCGGGGGTGGGGGGTGGATTCTGACCCCGGAAGCCTCCACAATGTCCCACAAGGCCAAGGTGTTCAGGCCCAGTCCCGTCCCGATGTCCTCGGGGAACGTGAAATGGCCAGGCATCTGGTTGGGCGCTGAGAGGGCAGCATGCTGGTCTAGATGGGCCATTGGACTGATCCAGATATGGGGAGGTGACAAGATGAGTTATCTTGAAATAGCTGAAGAGCTTTGCATGGAAGATGGACAAGCTTCTCTGCTGCTCTGGAGGGTAGGACTCGAACCCAAGGCTTCAGGTTACAAGAAAGGAGATTCCGACTAAACATCAGGAAGACCTTTCCGATGGTAAGAGCTGTTTGACAGTGGAAGGTTGTGGGCTCTCCTTCCTTGGAGGCTTTTGAGCAGAGGTTGGGTGTTCATCTGTCATGGATGCTGAGATTTCTGCATTGCAGGGGGGTGGTCTGGATGACCCCCGGGGTCCCTTCCATCTCTATGATTCTGTGCTTCAGCAGGCTCTTGAAGGACAGAGGTGGGACCCCTTCAGTAGTGAGGATGAAACAGGCCTGGAGTGGGCTAGTGGTCAGTTTTGATCTTGAGGGCAAAGTTTGGCCCTTCCACTGCTTGGAAATGGGGAAACGGAGATGTTCTCAAGAGCTGCTCTGTGGGGCACAGGGATATGAGGTAAGGGGACTGAGGACTCCTTGGCTTGCTTGCATCCTGGCACGCCAAGGGGGCACATCTCGGCGGTTGGCGAGAGACTAGCTGGGGCTTGGACCTGCTGCTTCTAGGAATAAGGGCAGAGGGCGTCCCAGGGCCCAAAGGGGAGGCCACAAGGCCCTGGGCTGGTCCTGTTCCTGGGTCAAAGTGGGGGGGGCGGGGCGGGGGGCCCTTTCTAGACGGCTCCACTAGAGGAAGCACCTAGCTTCTAGGTCAGGGGTCAGCAAACGTTTTCAGCAGGGGACCAGTCCACTGTCCCTCAGACCTTGTGGGGGGCCGGACTATATTTTTTTTTTGGGGGGGGGGAGAACGAATTCCTATGCCCCACAAATAACCCAGAGATGCATTTTAAATACCGTATTTTTTGCTCTATAAGACTCACTTTTCCCCTCCTAAAAAGTAAGGGGAAATGTGTGTGCGTCTTATGGAGCGAATGCAGGCTGCACAGCTATCCCAGAAGCCAGAACAGCAAGAGGGATTGCTGCTTTCACTGCGCAGCGATCCCTCTTGCTGTTCTGGCTTCTGAGATTCAGAATATTTTTTTTCTTGTTTTCCTCCTCCAAAAACTTGGTGCGTCTTGTGGTCTGGTGTGTCTTATAGAGCGAAAAATACGGTAAAAGGACACATTCTACTCATGTAAAAACATGCTGATTCCCAGACCATCTGTGGGCCAGATTTAGAAAGCGATTGGGCTGGATCTGGCCCCTGGACCTCAGTTTGCCTACTCATGTTCTAGGTCTAGCTTCTTCTACACTCTTGTGCAGATTAATTGAAACAAGCAATGTAGTTTATTGTACAAAACTCACATATACATGTACAAAACTCAAGTATACGTACATTAGTAACGGATATGCCCTCCGCTATTTTTAAGCAGTATTTGAACACGGTTTGGCATGGAGTCTCCTAGTTTCAAACAGTCACTGTTGATTTTCGGATCCCTGTTCCACACTTAGAATCATAGAATCATAGATTTGGAAGAGACCACAAGGGCCATCGAGTCCAACCCCCTGCCAAGCAGGAAACACCATCAGAGCACTCCTGACATATGGTTGTCAAGCCTCTGCTTAAAGACCTCCAAAGAAGGAGACTCCACCACTTGAATCAGCGCCTGAAGGAGCTTCTCCGGAGTCGTACAGTCTGCAGCACGGAGGCGACTTTTGCATATAGCCCACAAATTCTCAATGGGATTTTCGTCCAGGAATTCCCTGGCCAATAAAGTACCTGTATTTGCTGCTCTGTCATCAATTTCTTCACCAGTTTTAATGTGTGACAGAGGGCTAGGTCCTGCTGCAATATCCCAGTACCGTCAGGACACCTCTTTTCCAGCTCTGGAAGAACTCTCTTTCGTAGAACCTCAATATATTGTGGCGAGCGCATCATTCCTTCTATTGGCTGCAGGCTTCCAACACCATAAAGATAAACTGACTTGTTTTGAGTACAGGATTACGAGTAAGATAGAAAACATGCTTTGTTTCAATTAATTTGCACAAGGGTGTAGGTCTTGCTTGCACAGAGTTTCTTCGTCTTGCTTGGGCCATGTTTATGTGCCACTTGTGGGGATTTGAGGCCTGGGTGATCTTTCTGGCTCAGAAATCTGGCCTTCCGGCTTCCCTGATTTGGACCATCTCCAGCCTGGCTCTGCTTGGCCTCCGCAGCTGAAGGCAGCTCCCAGGAGGGGGGAGAGAGGCTCTGGGGCTGCTTGCGGCTTTCCCACGGGGAAGAGGACGCTGGCCTGATCCTGCAGGCTCTTACGCTGCTACCTAGGAGGCAGCAGGCAAGGCTGGCAGCAGCCGAGTGACTCCACCAGGGGGCAGCAAAGCAGCTTCGTGGGGTTTAGAGTCCCTGGGATGATCTGTTCAGGGGGGTCTGGTGCTGCCTGCGGGGGGGGGGAGAGGCTCAGGAGTCCAAGGTGGGGGGGCATAGCTCCCTGGGGTGCAGAAATGCCCACTGCACAGCCTGTGGGGTGTGGAAGGGGTCAGAACTCCATTTGAGTCTCCCATTGTAATAAATGAAAATCTGCCCTTATTCCCTTATGGGGGACACAAGAGCCCTTATAGAGTCCTTCGTAGGTTCTCCATCGGTCAGAGAAAATAACAGAGGCCAACCAGAGAATATTGAGAAGCAAAGCAGCTCGTAAGCCTGATCTTGGTTGAACTGTTGCGACAGGGTGCTCCCCTCACACACAGGAAAGGAGGAGGACTCAGAACCAAGGTGTGCCCGCCCTTATATAGACATTTTAAATTGCCCGCCCCGGAGTCCAAGACCACCCCCAGAAACATCATACCTACATCACAGAAAAGGCGGTCTACAGCAGAAATCTGAGTGCATTCTTTCTCTCCTGTCGCCGTTTATCTCCTGTCTGGCAGGTTACCTATTAATGCTCACTTGATTGGATACCCTGGGGAGCCTGGCCAGTCTTTTGTAATGATAAATACTTCATTTCTGAGCCAGGTCACAGGCTCACCCTGTTCATACACAGACATACCCTTAAGGCAGGATTTGTGAAGGAAAAGACAATGGGGAGGCTTTTCCATTTTCCTTTGACCTTGCAGAGAAAACATTTGGTCCGTTTGGGAATCAAAAATGGTTTCAGGTCGGTCTTCCTGTACGTGCTTGGCTGGCACATTTATGAACATTTATTACATATCTAAGACTACACCATCACTAAAGCTGCCACCCTTGCTCTCTGCCCCCCCCCCTTGTGCCAAAGGGACCCCTCCTTCTCTGAGTTGCTCTCTTCTGGCCTCTGCAACTGCCCGGATCTCAGAGACTTTGGCTTCTTTTCCCAGGCTTTGCTTGGCAGAATTTCCCCTGGGCAGAAACTCCCCTGGAATTGCCAGCTGCGATTCCCGTTATTCCAAGGCACCAGTCACAGTTTGGAGCCAGTGATAGCCTTCTATTCCTCCACGCATTCGCCTAAACCTCTCTGATAATGGCCATTCAGGTTGGTGGCCATTACTGCCTCAAGTGGGAGGGAGTTCCACAGGTTAACTGTGAAGAAACCCCTTCTTTTCTTGAGGGCTTTAGTTAAGAACAAAGGAAGAAAATCTCTTCCTCTATCCACTTTCTCTGTGCTATACTTAATTTCACACACCTCTTATTATGCACCCCCCCTCTTTTTCTCAGCTAAAAAGCCCCCAACATGATGACCAGCTTGACTTTGGAACGGTCTCTCCTTCCTTGGAGGTTTTCAAGCAGAGGTTGGGCGGCCATCTTTCAAGGATGCTTCAGCTGATATTCCTTCATGGCAGCGACTTGGATTAGGGTCTCTTCCAACTCTACAATTCTATGATTTGAACCTTTCCTCTCTGGGATGAAATCCCAAGGCCTGAGTGTGGCTCTAATGAAGTCTTGTGGGTCAACCTCAGACGGCAGATGGCCTGTTCTGTGCGTCAGGCCAAGGCACAGCGTCTCTCACAGGGAGGATCTGAACGATAATCTTGGTCATTTGACTGCCCTTTTTACCCATTGCTGTCTTTTTATTTGTATATATTGCTTGTTTTATGTTGCCCTGGCCATTGGCTAATGCGAATTACCGTATTTTTCGCTCTATAACACGCACCAGACCATAACACGCACGTAGTTTTTAGAGGAGGAAAACAAGGAAAAAATATTCTAAATGAAATAGTGGATATATGAGTTTTGTGGTTCATGCTGTGGCCACAGACATGTGATCTGACAGTGATTTTGGAGTAGCCCAATGCAAAAATCCTGAGGATCCATGTGGATCCATGCTTTGTAACCACGGAGGAGGGAACGAAGGGGAACCATGGATCCTCTGCTCACGACTGCAGCAGATCCCCCCCACCCGCAGGCATTCCCTCCATAACACGCACAGACATTTCCCCTTACTTTCTAGGAGGAAAAAAGTGAGTGTTATGGTGCAAAAATACGGTAAGCTTATCTCTCTCTCTCTCTCTCTCTCTCTCTCTCTCTCTCTCTCTCTCTCTCTATCTCTATCTCACAGGGAGGGATGTGGGAGAGACAAAACAAGCCAATTCAGAGGAAGAATAATTCTTTATTTCATCACCCCCAACACACACATGCAGAGTCTGCCACTCCCTAGCACTGGTCTTCTGCCTTGGTGCCATAGACCTCCACCTCGCACAAGGTCAGGTATTCGGCCCTCCCCGGGATGTGGATGCTCACATAGCGGCCCTTGAGCCAGTTGCAATACAAGGTGCTGACGGAGCCAAGGCTGGTGTCTGTGATGGTCCCACAGCTGCAGAGAGAAAGTGGAGGGGAATTCAAAACAGCTCAGTCTATGGGGATCTTCATATATTTATTCATACGTTTTGTTTCTATGCCGCTTTGTTTCAGCCCCCACCCATTCCTATTGCTGAAAGGTGGCTTCTCACATTCCCCAATTTTCATTATTAACCACTAGCGTTGTTTTCAGGGTCCACTGCATGCCCTGGTCTTCACAAAGACTGAGGGGCCAGATATCTGTGCCAAGGCAGGACAAGGGGCGTCTAATGGATCTCCGAGGGATTGGAGGAAGGGCAGAGCCTGGTGGCCAGTGGCTTCTGGCCGAAGAGAGCAGACAGGAGGCGGCCAGGTGGAGTCCGAGGAGGACCCAGGAGCAGGGGGCCGTGGGGGTCAAGGGGGGTGGTGAGGAGCTGATGGCGGAGCAGAGCTTTGGCTAAGGGAAGCGCAACTTCACAGAGGAGGGAGAAGTGAAGTGAACTAGCGATGTGATGAAGAGGTCGGGAGGAGGAGAGGAGACCAAGGAAGCCTTGACTCCATCCCTGAAGGAGGGATTGGGGTGGGGGGTGTTTTTAATTATGGCCTGTCTTTTCCCCTGATGGGACTCAGCATGGCTTTGTCAGGAGTGCGTACAGGAGCCAGGCCCTGTGACCAATAGGACTCTGCAGGACTGGGGCCTCCCTATGTTTGTTCTGGAGAGGCAAGGTGCGGCCGCACAGGTGAGGTGACTTGGTAACTCACAGCACCTGGTGGCAAGAGCAGGGAAGGGATATAAGGTCAGCATTTTCCTTCAACTCTTTGCCACAGCAACACACTTCCTGCCTTGCTGCGTTTGGCTTCTTGCTTCCTGACCCTCAGACCCTTGGCTTCTGGACTCCTGGCTCTTTTACCCTCGGACTCTTGGCTCCTGACTCCTGGCTTTTGGACCCCCGTTCCTGCTCCCACCCCTCCATCTTGCCCCCGGTCCCAGCGTCCCCAGCCGGGACTTTGATCGCCTGTGAACCGGACCGTGACACGCCTACAGATAAAAAGAAGAACTGCAAAACAAACAGAAAAGCAATCATTACCACACCACCCCCATTAAACGTTGGTAGAATTAAAACTGTACACATCGTGTTTGCTGGGACCTGTGTAGAGGAGGGCGACCAAGATGGCCAAGAGTCTGGGAACCAAGTCTTAATGAGGAACGGTTGATGGAATTGGGTATCTTTAGCTTAGAAAGGGAAATATGAGAGGCATCTCCAAATATCTCAAGAGCTGTCACTTGGAAGATGGAGCAAGCTTCTTTTCTCCTGGGGTGGAGGGGAGGATCTGAACCAAGGACTCCATGTTACAAGAAGGGAGATTTCTGGAAGGAGATTTTGGGAAGAGGCAACTGGAACTTACAGGCGTTTGGACTTGCCATGGTCAGCCACAGAGTCTCCCACGCGGATCTCAGCTCCCTGGAGTCTCTCACCGCAGCAGTCCCCGCGGTTCTTCACCACCACAGCAGAGATGGCGTACTGCTGGCCCAAGTCCACGTGCCACCAGGGCTCCGTGTCCAGCTGCGTGTGGGTGCAGGTGCCCATTTTAAACCAGTCCCCACCGCAGTTCCCATCCACTGCTTTGCTTGCTGCTCCAATAATCTCGTGAGGGAAGACGGAGGACTGACAGGTTGGGCGGCCTCTGGCCAGGTTGCGAGCTGGAGTCAGGGAATGAGAGAAAGAAGATGGGGACAAGGACAAATAATAATGCAATAAGAGATCAGCCCATCTCATCCACTCAAATACTTCTGGGAAGCCACCAAGCAGGACAGGCTTGCTTGTAATAAAACTCCAAAGTGTTGCTTTGACCCATAGACGGGCCCTTGCGTCCCCCATGTCTTACCAATAGCTTGCAGTTCTGGCTTGCAGCTCTGGGCCTCCGCCTGGCCTGCCAGGAGCACCAGGGCCAGCAGCCAAGTCCAGGAGGGGAGCATCCTGCAAAGGTGGAGATGGCAGTGAGGGACAGCCCCCTGCAGGAGCCCTGGGGGTCTCCCCCCCCCTTAGCAGCCTCGGAGGGCTTTGCTTGCAGCCAGGAGTGCTGAAGAGGCATTCAGGTCAATCAAGGACCACGTTGGGCGGGAGAACGGTTGTCGTCCTCCAAAGATTCCTTACAGTCCTATATAAGCCCTGAACAATAACAATGCCATTTCAGATCTGCCCATTCAGGGTCAAGACTTCTAGGCATGTTCTAGGCTTCAAGGCTCACATTCAGTGGATTTCCCAAACTTACCTTGGCTCTCTTTCTTGGGATCAGCACCTGTTGTCCTTCTTGGTGGCTTGGCAAGCCCAGGTTTTTCTCTTGAAACTGACTCAGAGACCTCCCTGCTTCCAGCTGAGTCCTGTCCCCTTTTATCCCCTTTCAAACAGGCAGCTCCTGTTTGACTCAGAGCAACCCAACCAATCAGGAAGGCGGGAATTTGGCTATCAAGATCCACTGTTTACATCCGTCTTCTCACGCAGCTTGTGTGGTTTCTACATCTCTGCCAAGAGGGGGAATTTGCACCGCCTTATCACCAGGGGATCTGCCTTGAGTTTAGCAATATATCCTTGTTGCATTTAGAGGGAAGGTGGATGCTAAAGTGAGTACAGTAATGCCTTTAGTTGAATGTGCTTTGGGTTGAGCGCGTTGCGCTCCGAGGCAACCCGGAAGTAACGGAACCCATGCATGCGCAGACACGCCGCCGCATCTTGCGTTCTGTTCAGGATGTGAACGGGGCTCCAGAACAGATCCCGTTCGCATCCCGAGGTACCACTGTATTGGACGCAGCCAGTCTGGGATTTCCTGAGCCCTGCCATGACACTCTGTCATCTATGGCAGTTGAGTGCCAGACGGCCACTAAGGCCTTCTATGGCTGCTAGTCATGGTGACAATGTTCTTCCTCCTCTGAAGGCCAATTGCTGGGAACCACTATTAGCGAGAATGCTGTTTCGCTCCTCTCCTTCTGGTGGTCTTCCCATGGGCACCTGGTTGGCAATGGAGAGAACAGGATTCTGGACGAGGAGATGGACCTCTGGTCTGATCCAGAAGGTTGCTATGAATTTCTTAAGAGAGCCTCTTGACCTCACATAGGTAGACTTTGTTTACAAAGCTCTTGTACTGCCAACCTTACTGTATGCTTGTGAAACATGGACCACTTATAAACGCCATCTCCAACTCCTTGAAAGATTCCATCAATGGTGTCTGAAAATTTTTACACATCACTTGGGAAGACAGGTGAACTAATGCCAGTGTACTGGAAGAAGCAAAGATCACCAGTGTCCAAGCGATGCTTCTTCAACATCAACTTTGTTGGACTGGTCATGTTGTGTGGATGCCCGATTATCGTCTTCCAAAGCAACCACTCTGTTCCGAACTTTAAAATGGAAAGATGCCTCTGAATGGCAATTTCTGGGAACCACAAATAGCGAGAGCGCTGTTTCGCTCCTCTCCTTCTGGTGGGCTTCCCATGGGCACCTGGTTGGCAACGGAGAGAACAGGATTCTGGGCGAGGAGATGGACCTCTGGTCTGATCCAGAAGGTTGCTATGAAATTCTTAAGAGAGTCTCTTGACCTCACATAGGTAGACTGATGCTGTCAATGCAATCAGACTATTGACTTTGGGTTTTAATGGGCATGGCTGGGATGTGGCCAAAATAAATATGGCTTTTAGTGTTTGTTCAAACATGTGTTAAATGAGAAATTGGAGGCTTCATATATTCAAATCACTTGGCACTGCCTAGGGTCAAATATTACTTCCTCTTGCAGGTCAGAGTCTGCACCCAGTTGGAGGGGACAGAGTCTTAGAGTTCTAGGAGTCCAGAAATTGCATTTTTTTGAAGGCAAGTTCCAGTCCCTTGGAGATTTACACTCCTCAGAATAATTAAGCAAGTCTGGATTTGACTTAAACTAGGTTTAGATGTGTTGTTTAGACATGCTAAACTGCCCAGTGGTTGCCCCAATTCACCTTCCTGCCATGTCTTTAAACTCACCTCCTTTTTAATTATTTTTTGACCTTGTTATGAAAAAAATTCTGGGGTGAGATACTACTCAACAGTCCAGCTCATCGAAGTGCAAGTCCCCTGTGGGTCCATGCAGTCAGTAAAAGAAGGAAGTTCCAGCCAAGTAATTTGGAGCAAAACAGCAGTCAGAAGACCATGATCTTTATTGTTGCACAACAGGTCCCCCCAGGAGTAAGAACCCCGAGCATGAGGTGACATTGACTTTTAAACCTTCCCTCTTTCCCCCAGAATACACTTCGAGAGGCATCACTGAGACATCATCACTACATCACTGGCATGTCACAAATGGGGGGGGGGGAAACAAGTCCAACATGAGGTCACTTTCTCAGACCCCTTTCCCAACACCTCTTAAGTCCCCATCACCGAAAGAACAATAAAACTCTTGATACCTTCTTGGTGGGGGGCCATGTTTGTGCTCTCAGGCATGGGGAATTATGGTGGGACGCCCTGTTCCTGCTGCCTACATGGCTTCCCGCTTCTTGGTTCATGGAGGGAGGTGGAGCCAAATTTCTTTAAGGGTTAAAATGGTGTTGGAATGAGGAGAGCCGGTTAAAGTATGGATTTTCTACGAATTTATAAAGCTAGGTATCTTCCCTGAGCTGTCAAGTCAAAAGGATACACCCAGGCATGATATTTGTAACATTGTAAGAACTTTAAAGATGTCCCCCCCCCCCGTCATTTCCGTAACAAAGTGAACTTGCCTTCTGCCTGTTCCTCAGCATCCCATTGCAGGATGAGTGCCTCCTTCCTCCTGCCATTTTGCCTCCCTGAGGAAGGACATGCCCCCAGAGCTGAGTGCCACAGCTGCTGCCCACTGAGGTCTGGGCTGGGAAGAGGGAGAGGCCACCTATATAATTTTATTATTTATACCCTGCCCATCTGGCTGGGTTCCCCCAGCCAACCTGGGGAATGATGCGCACAGGTGGGATTTCTACATCCATGTCCTCTTAATGCAGGGGTCCTCAAACTTCTTAAACAGGGGGCCGGTTCACTGTCCCTCAGACACTGTTGGGGGCCAGATGACAGTTTGAAAAAATATGAACAAATTCCTATGCACACTGCACATATTTTATTTGTGGTGGAAAAACAATATAATATTTAAAATTTTAATCAACATAAATTTATAAGTATTTCAATGGGAAGTATGGGCCTGCTTTTGGCTAATGAGATGGTCAATATCCGGTTCCATATTTGTCACTGCTAGTCATAGTGAGGGATGCAAGCGGCTTTGGGCTCATTCCACCAGCTCATTACAAGAAAACAGTAATGAAGAAAGAGGTTTGCTTTTCCACCTCCTCCCTCTCCTTTTTCCTTTAGTGCTGTGTCTTCCCCACTGTAAGCCTGAGAAGGCCCAAATCTGCTGGTTTTCTGCGAAAAGCTAAAACAGCCCAGACTGAGCCCTTCCCCAGAATGACAACCCACCACCAGTCATGATTAAATGGGCACAAGATGTAGGTCACAACATTATGATGGAAGATTGGGGAAAATTATGGAAAACTGATTTAAAATTTACAGATTGTTCCCTGCTGAAGGAGAATTACATGAAGATGATGTACAGATGGTACACGACACCAGTGCAGTTAGGGAAAATGTACAAAACTAGCTCAAATATATGTTGGAAGTGTAAGGAAAAGGAGGGGACATTTTATCATATGTGGTGGGATTGTAATGTAATTTAAAAAAATTGGGAAATGATATACACTGAATTGAAGAAAATGTTCCATCTAACATTTGTTAAAAAACCTGAAGCATTTTTGTTAGGGATTGTAGGGAAAGACCTGCCAAAAAAGCTGAAAAACATCTTCATGTATGTGACAATGGCCGCGAGAGTTTTAATAGCACAAGGATGGAAGACTGAAGAAACCCCACCAAAGAATCATGGCAAGAAAAACTAATGGACTATGCAGAACTGGCAAAATTGACACATAAGCTACGGGACAAGGATAACTGTGACTTTAAAGATGAATGGGAACCTTTCACAAAGTATTTGAAGAGGCAACAAAGTGAATTGGAGTCCTTGGCAGGTTTTGAATAAACATTCACAAGCTTTTTATTGACAATAATCAGTTAAATAATTTAAGGATTTATACAACTGTGTAACATGCAGAGGACAGCATTCACAGAGAAATCAAACACTGGAACTGAGGGAAGCTGGGGTGGGTGGGTTTTGTGGGGGGTGGGGTGGGGGGAGGGAGGGAGGAAAATGGGGGGAAAGAATTAAGGATGACATGTTTTTGGATAATATGTTTTCTTTAAATCTTCAATAAAAATTATGCAAAGAAGAAGAAGAGGGCAATCCACCAAGTAGACCTGCCTAGCTAGAACCCAAAATCCAACCAGCAAACAAAGCCTCCCTTCAGCATCCCGGCCCTTACTCCAGGGAAGCGGAACCAGTGGCCCTCAGGCAGCTCTCAGACTCAATCTCCCATCAGGTCGTGCTGGCAGGGGCTGATGGGGGTTGTAGTCCATGAGCAGTCTGAGGAGCACACAGGCTTCCCACGGGGAGGGGGGATTCAGGACAGGGATGGCTCCTCCCACCAGCCCCAGCCAGTGCGGCTTGTGCTCCAGGGCGATGCGAGTTCGAGTCTCACCAGAGCTGGGGGCGGAGGAGGACTTCTCTCTCTCCGCTCCCTTCCTGGGCACCTTTGCAAGGTGGGCGGCCTGGGGCTGCAGGAGACATGTTGGCCCCCCCTGGCCAGGCTCGGTTCCTTCACTCCGGGGTCCTGTGGGAGGCTGCCCCTTCCCAGCTCGCAGGCGGAAGTCCAACAGGTGCAGCTCCCCTCCTCCTGCCCCTACTCACGGGGGCGCCCTTCCTGCGAGTGCATCCGGATCCAGTGGTCGCTGATTTTGAAGATGGCGAGCGGGTGCAGGGCTACTGACACACACGCCCAACACCATCATCGCCGGTGCCGCTGCTGTAAACTGAGAAATCTGAGGGCTCCCTTGGACAAAAAAAGCAAGGACACCAGGCAAGAATACCAGAGCAAAACAGCAGCCAGGAGGCTTGGTCTTGATTGAAGACTGTCGCGACCGGACTCCCACCTGCGACCAGGTGGAACAAGATGGAAGTCCTGAACAAAAGAAGACCCCAACTTTTATCAGCTACTAATCCCGCAAACTACACCTCTAAGACTACATCATGACCACATCATTGACACGTCACAAAGAGGAGGGGTTGAGGGAGGAGTTGTGGTGGTAACCTGAGTGTCTTGTCACCTGTCCAGTTCCTCTTTTCCCCCTCCCCATGAGTACTTTCCAGAGGACAAAAGGGAGTTTGCAGTTTCAAAAGGGAAGGGCTGGTCACTGTCCTTTGTTTCAGTCCGTGCTAAATCCATTCCCATATGCAGGTCCTTTGTGAGTGTAATGGTCTTCTGTCCAGGACCATCAAGGTTGGCATGTCAACTGCGCAGGTTTCCTGTGGACGTGTTGGTACAATCGAGAGATTATGGCTGCCCTGTATCAGACCTTCACCATTTCGTAGTCCTTCCTTCGTGGTGTAAAATAAAAGTGGAACGGCACAGCTCCGATGTACGGGTGATTTTCTATGAATTTATAACAGAAGCATCACATATGTCGTGTGTGAGTGTGTGTGTCGAGTTTGTACAAACTGAATGATGGGGAGGGGGTTTCCTGCAACACTGCGGAGACCGAGGGAGTGTGAGGACTAAGGGAGGAGGCCCAGGGTCCCTGCCCTTCCCCTCCGCCCGCCCCCCCAGTTAGGCGCCCCCCCCACTGCCTCCCATGCTTACCTGCCACATCCACCTCCATGCTGGCCCCACTGCTGCTCCTGGCTGGTCAAGAACCGCCTCTGGGAGCAGCCGCCATCTTGGCCATGTATGTCCCGTCACACGCGCCGTAGAAAAACCTCCCCAACTGACAAGGGGCGCATGTGCGTCGGGAGTGAGGCCAAAGAGATACGAATAAGGTAGAGAGGTGGAACCTCTGGGCTCTGCGGGGATTTTCCCTGGGCCTGGGGGGAGCCTGCCTCCCTGCCTCTTGTGCCCGAAGGTGCTGGGTGGCTGTGGTGGAGGCAATTGCCAGTGGTTCAGGACCCTGGCAGGCCGGATCTGGCCCGCGGACCGTAGTTCGAGGACCTCTGTCTTAGTGTGTAGCATTCCCAAAGCAAGGAAGGATTGGGCTCTGATTAATAGAATACACAGGAGGCTTGACCAGCAAGACTCTGGGAGGAGTGCGTATAATAATAATAATAATCCTGTCCACCCCTCGGCCCAGGTCGTTTTATTCACAAAAGAACTTTTTACACAGTGTTCGTAAGAACTAATCAGATTTCCTCTGAACATCTCAAGAAAACCCCACATGGGACAAAGTCAGATCAGAAGCAATTCTTTTAACTACAAAGAAACTATTTCCTACTTGAGCATGCATAGTTCAGAGTAAATAAAATAGGAAGCAAGGAGGAATGCTTTTAGGAAACTCTGGAGGTAAACGGGAAAGGCAGGGTGGCAGTATTTACCATCTTTGTGAACTCTCTTCCTGGCCCTAAGATTAACAAAACTAACAATAACTACATCAAAGAAGCTGCTTACTATCTTTAGGACCCAGGATGTCCGATGAATAACTGGCCTGTGTTTAGAATGCTTATACGTGCCTGTCGGGCATAGAGAAATAGGACAGAGACGCAGAGGCTTGGATTGATCAGAAATCATATCAAAATGTCTCAACCCCAGTCAACACAATGCTTTCATTGCTGACACAATTGGCTTGCTCCATATTTTTTATAATTCTTCATAGCAATCCCACCTGATCACTACATTAGTGCATAATTCTCTGGCCTCCTTCGTTGTGCAACTGGTTCTCTTTGTGAGGCAAATAGGACTTGCAGTTTCCACAAGGCGTCACTTGGCCTCCTCTATGGCTCTGCTCTCTGCCACAGGCAAAATCACAGACCCCCTTGGTTCTGACCAACAAATCAGAGAGACGAAAGAAGGCTGCTCAAATGATGTTTATTGGACAACGAACACCGATTCCATCAGTTCTGCCCATGCCCCTTTCCGCGTGACACATGGCTGGTTATCCCTGAGACTCATCCTCCAACTTTGTTCCATAGACTTCCACCTCACACAAGGTCAGGATAGCTAGTCCAGAGTGGTTCACGCTCACATAGCGACCCTTCATCCCTTGGCAATTGATGGTGCTGATGGAGCCAAGGCCATCATCTGTGATGGTTCCACAACTACAGACAGAAATGGGAGGTCAACCTTGGGGTGGAAACAATTCAGAATGACTCCGTCTACCCTCTGAGGTATTTCCATGGCTGCGGGAGCCCTGGCTCACTAGCAGTACATGTGAAAAGGATCTAGGGGTCTTGGTGGACCACAAACTGAACATGAGTCAAGAGTGTGATGCAGCAGCAAAAAAAGCCAATGCTCTTCTAGGCTGCATCAACAGAAGTCTAGTGTCCAGATCAAGGGAAATAATAGTACCCCTCTATTCTGCCTTAGTCAGAACATGCCTGGAGTCCTGTGTCTAGTTCTGGGCACCACAGTCTCAGAAGGATGTTGACAAGCTGGAGGGTTTGCAGAGGAGGGTGTGGCATCACACAGGGTCCCAGGACATTTGACGGTCTATTGATCCCTGTGCCACCGCTATGATCACTACCCCGCTACCACCAACCCATTTCTGTCGGGTACACACTGAGTCCAGACAGTTGTTAACATTAAAACAAATAATCAAGTTTATTTTATAAGCCTTAACAGGTTTATGGTTTCAGATAATTGTTCTTGTCAGTTTCTTATCCCTAGTTTCTATACTGGCCTATACCTTCCTAATAACTTCTAACTGATTATCCCAACTGTCTATCTGACTCCTCCTAACAGTTTCAGTCACTCTCACATCAAAACTAGACCAACCCACAGACTTGTCTTCCCTCTTCCTTCTCCAACTCCCAACTGACTTCCAGACAACTCCAACTCTAACTCTAACTCCTCCTCTTGGGTTCCCACTGGCCAATCACTTCACACTCATTTAACCCTTTCCTTATGACCCACCTAGAAGGGCAAACGCCACAAAGGGCAACCAAGATGATCAAGGGAAACCAAGCCTTATGAAGCACAGTTGAGGGACCTGGGTAGTTTTGGCCTGGAAAAGAGGTGACTGAGAGGAGATATGATAGCCATCTTCCAATATCTTAGGGCTGTCACATGGAGGAGGGAACATGCTTGTTCACTCTCGAGGATAGGATTCAAACCAAAGGGGAGTCCAAGGGGAAGTCATGGCTTCATGCTTGATGAAGAAGGCAGGAGTGTCAGGGAAGAGGGAGAGTGAAAGAAGAGGGAGGGGAGGAAAGATGAGAAGTTCAGTCTTGGACTTACTGAACTTGAGACATCAGTGAAGCATCCAAGTGGAGAAGTCAGAGAGGCCGTTCCACCTAGGAGCAGGAATTAGCCCTTGCCATTCCACACAGAAGCAGTTCTTGAAATATGGGCAGAATCCACTACCCTCTGCTCCCCCCCCCCCGATTGGGAATAGAACAAAGGAGCTACAAGTGAACGAATCTGCAGGCATCTTGAGAGCGTCTCCTGGGATGCCTTTGCTGAAGGACGAGTGGGGAGGGGAGGGGCAACGGGAACTTACAGGGGGTTGAACTTGCCCTGGTCAATCACGTGGTCTCCCACACGGATCTGGGCTCCCAGGAGTCTCTTGCTGCAGCAGTCTGCACGGTTTTTCACCACCACAGAGGAGATAGCATACCGGTCGTCCAATTCCACATGCCACCATGGTCCATATTCTTTATGGGTGTGGGTGCAGGAGGCATGATCGAAGACCCCGTCAGAGTTCCCATCGACAGCTTTGCCGGCTGACGGATCGCTTGGATGGGGGTTAGTGGAGGACTGACAGGCTGGGCGGCCTCTGGCCAAGTTGACAGCTGGAGCAACAGCTTGATGGAAAGAAGACAGGGCAGAAGAAGGAGGAGAAGAGGAAGAAGAAGGAGAAGAGCTTGGATTTGATATCCCGCTTTATCACTACCCGAAGGAGTCTCAAAGTGGCTAACATTCTCCTTTTCCCTTCCTCCCCCACAACAAATACTCTGAGAGGTGAGTGGGGCTGAGAGACTTCAGAGAAGTGTGACTGGCCCAAGGTCACCCAGCAGCTGCAGGTGGAGGAGTGGAGACGCGAACCCTGTTCCCCAGATAACGAGTCCACCGCTCTTAACCATTACACCATGCTGGCTCTGCAAGTAAGGGAGCAGTAAGAACACAAGAATAGTCCTGACGCAGCAGGATCAGGCCAAAAGGGCCCATCTAATGCAGCATCCTGTTCTCCCAGTTGCCACCCATATTAAGAACTTGCAGTTAACCTACAGATAACAGCAGTGCCCATAAATGTAATTCTCTTTTACAAAATTTATATTGCATTTGCCAGTCATAAATCCTCCGAGTGGTTTGCAGTCATCATACTCATCCTGGCCAGAATGGGACTTTGTGGGCGATCAGTTTCCAGGTCCAGAAGTTGGGGGCTTCCCCATTGCCAGATGAGACTGCGAACCCTCTGAAGGATGAGGTGCAGAGTTTTGGGGGGCTCCTAGATCCATCTTTCTTAATGGAGCTTCAGATTATGGGCAGAAGCACCCATTTTCACCTTAGGTTGGTGCACCAACTCTGCCCTTTCCGGGACAGGAATACTTTGGCCACGGCGATGCATGCGTTGGTAATCTTACAACTGGTCTACTGTAATGCACCCTATGTGGGACGTCCCTTGGGATGGGTTCAGAAGCTGCAGCTGGCACATGATGCTGCGGCCAAGCGGCTGAGTGGACCTGTGCTGAGGAAGCTGTCAGTTACCTGCCAGGGCATCTTCGAGGACTTGTTTCTAACATGTAAACACCTGAACGACTTGGGACCAGGTGAACTGAAGGTGTTTCAGCCCTGGCATAGACCTGGAGGGTCACCTATTTTTTGGACCAGTGGCTACATTTTGAATTTTGAGAGAATGCAGTGGATGCCAGCCACAACATGGAAATCTTCCTCATTGCTGCTCCCCCCCCACAACTCCTAGGCCACCTACCCATGCATGGAGTAAGGTGACCTCCAGATTTTCACTGTCAGAAACCAGCTTATAGGTCATTGTTGGGGGAGGAATAAGAGTGACCTCTGTTCGTGGGGAGGGGCACCGTTTTGCTTGCCCACAGGCGATTACCCCTTTCCATTCCCTTTCCCCCGCTCTTACTGGTACTTTCCAGGTCAGGCTCGGAGTTCTGGGCCTCCCCACACCCTGCCAGAAGTACCAGGGGCAGCAGCCAAGTCCAGACGAGGAGCATCCTGCAAGGAGGGAGCAGAGAAGGCAGTGAGGGGAGGCTAGGCTGGAAGCCATGGGGGTCGTGTTCCTCCTTAGCAGCATGTTAACGGAGAAATCTGAGGGCTCCCTTGGACAAAAAACAAGGACACCAGCCAGGAATCCCAGAGCAAAACAGCAGCCAGGAGGCTTTGGTCTTTATTGAAGACTGTTGCGACAGGACTCCCACCTGCCACCAGATGGAAGCCCCGAACAACGGAACCCCCAAACTTTTATTGGCTGCTAATCCCCCATGCTACACCCCTAAGACTACATCATAACTGCATCACGACTACATCATTGACACATCACAAAGAGGAGGGGTTCAGGGGGGAGTTGTGGTGGTACCCTGAGTGTCTTGTCACCTGGCCGGTTCCTCCTTTCCCCCTCCCCATGATTACATTCCTGAGGACAAAGAGGGGTTCAGTGTTTCCTGCCCCCAGAGGGAAGGGCTGGTCACTGTCCTTTGTTTCAGTCTGTACTGAATCCACTCCCATCTGCAGGTCCTTTGTGAGTGGAATGATCTTCTGTCTAGGACCATCAAGGTTGGCATGCCAACTGGGTAGGACATGTTGGCTGCCTTGTGCCAAGTCTCCCATCTTTGATAGTCCTTCCCTCATGGTGTAAAATAAAAGTGGAACAGTGCAGATCGGATGTATGGCTGATTTTCTATGAATTTATAACAGAAGCGTCGTGTATGATGTGTGTGTCGTGTTTGTACAAACTGAATGATGGGGGGGGGGTTTCCTGCAACAAGCGCTATTTGGTTGGCCTGGAGAACTCTTATTCTCCAAAGTGACAGAGGTCCCTGTGGCGTTTGCCCTCCGATGTGTGTGACATCATACTGGGTTCATAGGGAAAGGGTTAAGTACCCTAATTGTAAAATGACTAAGCAATGGGAACCCAGGGGGCAGAGTTAACTGTGTATAAGGTTTAAGCCCATAGGTTTTTTGAGGGAGTTGGAGTTGTTGAGAAGACAGTCTGGAGTTAGAAGAGACAGACATTATAAGTCTTTGGGTTTGGCTAGTCTGGTGTGAGAGAGGGAGAGAATTTGTTAAGAGGCCTCAGCCAAACAGTTGAGATAATAAGGCAGAAAGTCTTAGGAAGGCATAGGCCGGTAAAGAAACTAAAGTTAAAATACTGACGGGAATATTATCTGAGAAACCATAAACTTGTTATTGTTTGTAAAATAAACTTGTTTTTTTGGCTCACTTTTAACAACTGACTGGACTCAGTGGTTTACTAGAGAGTAACTGGTTGGTGGCAGCAGGGAAGCGAGCACAGTGGTGGCACAGGGATCAATAGACCGTTAAATGTCCAGAGACCCTGTGTGATCGCCACAGTGCCTAACCGACGTTTAATGTCAAGAAAAGAAAAGAAAACCACAGTTTTAGATATGCAAATTCTGTGGGGCATTCAGGGTCCAGACTTTCTTTTTGGGGAGGTGTTCTAAGTTTCAATAATCATACCCAGTGGGTTTTCTTGACTTACCTTGCCTCTCTTTCTCGGGGTCTGCAGAAGCGTCTGTTGCTCTTGGTGGGACAGGAGACACAGGCTCTTCTCCCCAAACTGGAACTGAGACTTCCCTGCTTCCAGAGGAGTCCTGCACCTCCAGGTTTTATCCCCTTCCCAGTGGACAGTGCTTGCCTGACGTGGCTCAACTTGGCCAATCAGAAAGATGGTGACACCACGATCTAGGGATAAAGATCAGGTTTTGACATCCTTCATCTGAGCAGGTTCTGAGTGGGCTTGTGTGGTTTCTGACTCTCTCCCAAGAGGAAATAACGGCATCTCCTTGGCAGGAGATGATTTTAGAAGAAGACATCCTCATTCCATTTATCCCATTTAGAGGTCAGATGGGTGCCAAACTTGAGTACTGATACTGGCAGGTCTCAACCACATCAGCCAAGCTCCAAAATGAACACTTTGTGCGGTCAGCCTTGTGGAGAATGGGTAGGCACTTCTGAGTTGAAACGGCCTCTTCCAGCCCATAGAAACATCTCTGCCTCCCTCCCCTGGAACAAGGTCCAAGTGTAGGCCAGCTGGTAGCAGTCAATTTAAGATTCCCTGAGTCCTTCCACGACTACCAAGTTCTCCTGTCAGGATTATCTCTGATCCGTGCAAGTTGAGTGTCAGAATGGGAATAAGACCTTCCGTGGCAATTAGCCATGATGCTGAAGTCCTTCCTCAATCCTCCTAATTCTAATTACTGCAAATCACAAATGAGGAGAGTGTTGCTACACTCCTCTTCTGCTTGAGGACTTCTCATGGACAACTGATCTGCCACTGAGAGAGCAGGATCCTGGAGTAGTAGATCAGACTCCAAGTGTCCCTATTTTCCAGGACCACCACCGATTTAGAAAAGCTGTCCCTGTTTCTGATTTGATCTCAGAATGTCCCGCTTTTCCTTGTTATTGTTGTTGTTGTTGGTTTGTCGCTTAGTGTCCGACTCTTCATGACCCCAACCCCAACCCCTAAACCTAACTCTAACCTTAAACCCTAAACCCTAAAACTGGTTTCCTGAACTTACTCTCTTGCAATTAGAGGATGGATGGTGGCTAACAGATTGAGGTTGAATCCTGACAAGACAGAAGTACTGTTTTTGGGGGACAGGGGGCAGGCGGATGTGGGGGGATTCCCTGGTCCTGAATGGGGTAACTGTGCCCCTGAAGGACCAGGTGCGCAGCCTGGGAGTCATTTTGGACTCACAGCTGTCCATGGAGGCACAGGTCACCTCTGTGTCCAGGGCAGCTGTCTACCAGCTCCATCTGGTACGCAGGATGAGACCCTCCCTGCCTGCGGACTGTCTCGCCAGAGTGGTGCATGCTCTGGTTATCTCCCGCTTGGACTACTGCAGTGCGCTCTATGTGGGGCTGCCTTTGAAGGTGACCCGGAAACTGCAATTATTCAAGAATGCAGCAGCCAGACTGGTGACTGGGGGCGGCCTCCGAGACCATATAACACTGGTCTTGAAAGACCTGCATTGGCTCCCAGTGCATTTCCAAGCACAATTCAAAGTGTTGGTGCTGACCTTGAAAGCCCTAAACGGCCTCAAAGGCCCAGTATATCTGAAGGAGTGTCTTTTTTCTTTGTTTGTATAATATTTATTAATTTTCCAACAATTTAAACACAACACTACAAAAAAAGCAAAAAAAAGAAGACAATGCAATACAATACAAAAACACTAACACATAAAACTAATAAAACAAAAACAAAACCATTTCATTATCTTATCTTTCGTTCACTTGTTTCCACGACCTCCTCACACCTCCCTTTTTGTATTCCACTTCTGTTAATTGTTTCAGCAATTCCTTTCCACCCCCATCGTTCTGCCCTGACACTGAGGTCCAGCTCCGAGGGCCTTCTGGCGGTTCCCTCATTGTGAGAAGTGAGGTTACAGGGAAAAAGGCAGAGGGCCTTCTCAGTAGTGGCACCCACCCTGTGGAACACCCTCCCTTCACATGTGAAGGAAATAAGCAGATATCCTATCTTTAACAGGCAGCCCTTTTGGGGGAAGTTTTTAATATTTAACGCTGGATTGTTTTTAACACTCAATTGGGAGCTGCCCAGAGTGGCTGGGGAAACTCAGCCAGATGGACGGGGTATAAATAAATTATTATTATTATTATTATTATTATTATTATTATTATTATTATTACCTTCCACCCACCACCAATGGGCTGCAGCAAGAGCCTGTTTCAAAGCCTTTTGCAAATTTGAAGCAATTAAGCCTCATTAGCTCAAGGACAGTCATTACCACTCACCTATAACTCTTCAAGCCATTGTGTCACTTTGACAGCCATGAGGCAATAAAAAACCATTAAAGGTAAATAATATGAACCAAATGCAGCCAGGGTACGTCTTGTGTGGGTTTCTCTGTCAGTGTCCACTCTTGTACCTGCCAGGTCACTGCGGGCATCACTCACCTGTTCCACACTTGGATGTCACGCTACCATCAAAGAGAAACTGCAGAATAGCTAAGTGGCAAGTGTGGTCAGCGCACAGTGGTGAGTTGACCAAAGCTGAGTGCAGGAGCATCTCTCCCCTCCTGTGGTTTCTGCGAAGAGATGGTGAGAGCAGGTCAGGGGCTCATCTCGTCCAGCATCCTGTTCTCACAGTGGCTGACCAGATGCCTAACCCTGACCCTAATCGTAAAACCCTAACCTTAAACCCTTAACCCCTAACCCCTATGCCTAACCCCCTAAACCTAAGCCTAAGCCTAAACCTAACCCTAGCCCTAATACTTAAACCCTAACCCTTAACCCCTAACCCCAACCCCTAACTCTAATCCTAACCCTAATCTTTAAACCCTTAACCCTTTTCCCCTAATCCCTAATCCCTAACCCTAACCCCTAACCCCAACCCCTAACCCTAATCCTAACCCTAATCTTTAAATCCTTAACCCTTAGCCCTAATCCTTAATCCCTAATCCCTAATCCCTAATCCCTAATCCCTAATCCCTAATCCCTAATCCCTAACCCAACCCCTAACCCCTAACCCCTAACCCTAACCCCTAACCCTAACCCCTAACCCTAACCCCTAACCCCAACCCCTATGCCTAACCCCCTAAGCCTAACCCTAACCCTAATCCTAGCCGTGATACTGAAACCCTTAACCCTTAACCCCTAAAGCTGGTTTCCTGAACTTGCTCTCATACCTTCCTCCCACCACCAATGGGCCGGAGCAAGAGCCTGTTTCAAAGCACTTTGCAAAATTGGAGTAATTAAGCCTCATTAGCTCAAGGACAGTCATTACCACTCACCTATAACTCTTCAAGCCATTGTGTCACTTTGACAGCCATGAGGCAATAAAAAAACCATTAAAGGTAAATAATATGAACCAAATGCAGCCAGGGTACGTCTTGTGTGGGTTTCTCTGTTTTCCTTGCCTCTGCCAGGTCGCTGGAGGCATCACTCACCTGTTCCACACTTGGATGTCACGCTACCATCAAAGAGAAACTGCAGAATAGCTAAGTGGCAAGTGTGGTTAGCACACAGTGGTGAGTTGACCAGTAATTTAAATCCTTCATTGTCTTCTAACAATAAATCAGCATATTTCAACCATTTACTCTCCATAGATTTATGCAATTCTTAATGAAATATGTATTTCATGTACAATGCGTGCACAGTTTTGAATAATGTCATGCAAGCTTGTGCCATAAACTAAGCATTCCTGACTCTCTACAAAAATCTGTTCCTACATTTTGGCAGTAGGATGGCGCGGTCTCATCTTGTTATGAGCATTTCTATGCTTTCACAAGCAAATCCCATGCGAAGGCAACAAAATGACTGTGTGAATGTGAATGCAAAAAAGAAAGGTTATGTGATGCAACTTTGCTGTATAATACTGCATGTGTGTGAAAGGTAATGTACTTAGCTCTGGGTAGCAGAGAACGGAGAGATTTACAAATGTGTGTGAGAGAGACGTAGTCCACAGATGTCCTCCTATTAGGCTGCAATGGATTGTAATGGATTGCTTTGAAGTCATTTCAGCACCAGGTGGGGGTGGGAATTCACCCTAAGTCCCCCCCCCAGTCCTGTCCTGTATTTTGCAAGAGCAAAGGTGGCAACCCTGGTTGTATCTTGTCGTGTGGTTTTGCTTTTCATGCTGCATTTCTCTTCTTCGCTGTCATAGTATCTCATGAAATAAAGATTGAAAAAGCTATTGCAATTCCAGGCTGCATCAAAAGAAGTCTAGTGTCCCAATTAAGGGAAGTCATAATGGTAAAGGTAAAGGTACCCCTGCCCGTATGGGCCAGTCGTGTCCGACTCTGGGGTTGCGTGCTCATCTCGCTCTAGAGGCCATGAGCCGGCGCCATCCAAAGACACTTCCGGGTCACGTGGCCAGCGTGACGAAGCTGCAGCTGGCGAGCCAGCACCAGCGCAGCACACGGAAACGCCATTTACCTTCCCGCTATAAAGCGGTACCTATTTATCTACTTGCACTTAGGGGTGCTTTCGAACTGCTAGGTGGGCAGGAGCTGGGACCAAATGACGGGAGCTCACCCTGTCGCGGGGATTCGAACCGCCGACCATACGATTGGCAAGTCCTAGGCACTGAGGTTTTACCCACAGCGCCACCCGCGTCCCTTAAGGGAAGTCATAGCACCACTCTATTCAGGCTTGGCCAGAGCCTACCTGGAGCCCTTTGTCCAGTTCTGGGCACCACAGTTTGAGAGGATAAGGACGAGCTGGAAGGTGTGCCAAGAAGGGCGACTAAGAAGATGAAGAGCCTGGAAATCAAGTTTTGTGATGAACTGTTGAAAGGATTGGATATGTTTAGCTTGGAGAAGAGACACGGAGGGGTGACATGAGAGCCATATTCAAAGGCCTGCAGGCCTGTCCCATGGAGGAAACTTGTTTTATGTTGCTCCAGAGGGGAGAACTCGAACCAGTGTATTCAGATGACAAGAAAGGAGATTTCAATTACCGTAAACCTTAGGAAGAATTTTCTGGTGAATGGAGTCGCTTGAAAGCATAATGGACTCCTTCCTTTGGGACTTCAAAGATCTGGGTCTGTGCAAACGACAGTGGTACCTCTGGTTACGTACTTAATTCGCAAGATCACAGTTATTTCATCCAAGATCACATTACTGTAGTTGAATATGGAAAGTGAAATTACTACATGCAGCCGCTGGGAGAGATCATCAGGGGGTTTGGGCTGGGTGCTCATCAGTATGCAGATGATACCCAGCTCTGCCTCTCTTTCAAATCGGAACCAGTGAACATGGTGAAGGTCCTGTGTGAGTGTCTGGAGGCGGTTGGAGGATGGATGGCGGCTAACAGATTGAGGTTGAATCCTGACAAGACAGAAGTACTGTTTTTGGGGGACAGGAGGCAGGCGGGTGTGGAGGACTCCCTGGTCCTGAATGGGGTAACTGTGCCCCTGAAGGACCAGGTGTGCAGCCTGTTGTTATTTTGGACTCACAGCTGTCCATGGAGGCGCAGGTCCATTCTGTGTCCAAGGCAGCTGCTTATCAGCTCCATCTGGTATGCAGGATGAGACCCTATCTGCCCGCAGACTGCCTCGCCATAGTAGTACATGCTCTGGTTATCTCCCGCTTGGACTACTGCAATGCGCTCTACGTGGGGCTACCTTTGAAGGTGACCCGGAAACTGCAATTAATCCAGAATGCGGCAGCTAGACTGGTGACTGGGAGCGGCCACCGAGACCACATAACACTGGTCTTGAAAGACCGACATTGGTTCCCAGTACGTTTCTGAGCCCAATTCAAAGTGTTGGTGCTGACCATGAAAGCTCTAAATGGCCTCGGTCCATTGAAGGAGCGTCTCCACCCCCATCGTTCTGCCTGGACACTGAGGTCCAGTGCCGAGGGCCTTCTGGCGGTTCCCTCACTGCAAGAAGCCAAGTTACAGGGAACCAGGCAGAGGGCCTTCTCGGTAGTGACACCTGCCCTGTGGAACACCCTCCCACCAGATGTCAAAGAGAAGAACAACTACCAGACTTTTAGAAGACATCTGAAGGCAGCCCTGTTTAGGGAAGCTTTTAATGTTTAACAGATTATTGCATTTTAATATTTTGTTGGTAGCTGCCCAGAGTGGCTGAGGAAACCCAGTCAGACGGGTGAGGTATAAATAATTATAATTATAATTATAATTACTATTATTGTTAGAGAGCCCACATGGCAAGGGCTCGAGGCATAGCACTCAGGGCAGGAGGTGCCAGAGGTCCTCTTGGTTCTGGCTAGGGCTGCCTGGCGTTCCCTACATTCTCTGTATCCTTCCACAACTGTGGTGCAAAAGATGAAACTTCCCTTCTCCCAACATTGTTGTCCTACTGTAATACTCCCTCCCCATATCAACTTTTTTTTTAAAAAAAATACCTCAAACCACTCACAACACCACACACTTAATGTCATGTGGAGTTAGGTCCTCAGAATGTTGAATTCCAAAAATGTTTCTAGACTCTTTTTCCTTTTCGCTGTATTGTATTTATTTGTTACATGCATATCTTCCAGGGATCTCAAGGTGCTCTATTGGTCGTCCTCCTCCCCACCACAACCCTGTGAGGAAGACCAGGTTGAGACCCTCCTGGCACCACGTCGAGGGATGGCGTAAAGTTGCCCCAACGATGGGAGGGGGGAAGTGGTGTGTTGGGGGGGAGCAGGGGGTAGATCAGGATCTACTGAGTGATTCGTGGTAGATCTCCTAGGACTTGTTGGTTTCTTTGTTTCATAACATTTATATACCGCTTGGTTTTAGAAAAAACAACTTGCGGCGCTTTTTGTGGTCCCGGATTGTTTAACAAGAGCTTTCAAATTCAGCTATTGGAACAGATGAAGGCTGGTTTTTTGGCGGGGAGGGGGAAACCAGGAATCGCTCTCTGCGTGTGAGAAACAGGAGCTTGTCTCTAGGACTGAAAAACAAATACTTAGCCTCAGAGACTGCTGCAGGTGTCTCCTGCTTGCCTTTCAAGGATCTCTCGACCCCTTTTTCTGAGCGTGATCTAAAGTAAAAAGCAACAACACACCTTTCCCTGCCTGGCTGATCTTAGCAATATGCGCTTTACGCATCAGCCAGCCGTCGGTTCGTCTCCTGCGTGGCCCTCATGCCACCGACTGGGGCGTCTCGAGAGGCTTTTCAGACGGATACCGTACACCCCCTGCGTGTTTGATTTGGGCTGGGGACCTGCGAGGCCATGAAATGGGGTGGGGGCGGTCGGATTTAGAAGCCTCCGGCCTCTCCCGCGTGGCGAAAAGAGTCGGGGCATCCACCCGGGTTCTTTGGTCGTCTGAACTCTGGTGGCGCCTGAAGTCCCGTGTCGTCTTCCCACTTGCCGCGTGCCCCAGCAGAAGGCTCCCTCGGTCCAAGTAGGATGGCGGGGGAAGAGAGGGCTAACGGTGGGGGCATAAATGCTTCTGGATGGCAGCGGCTGATGGAGGAAGACGCTTGCGCGTTTTCTGCAAGAGGCACCTGGGTGACAACGTGAAAACACGAGGCTGCACGGATCCTGCCGTCTCTTCTGATGCTGCTCTGTTCCTCTAACTCGGCTCTCCCCCGCAGTACCGGCTCTTTCGGCCGCCAAGGCAGGAGCTGAGCTCTGTCCGCCCTCGCCGAGGCTCCTCCTTGCGCCGTCGGTGGCTTTGGCTTCTCCGCCGCGCAGCCGACCTCTCCGGCAGCCCCGGGGCGAGAAGATAAGCGGGGGCGGGCGGAGGAGGGCAGCGCGGGCCGCTATAAAAGCGGCGGCCTCTGCAGGGCTCCCAGCTTCGCCACCTCCCGCCACCCAGCGAGCAGGTCGACCCTCGCGTGGTGCTGACTGCTAGAGAGCGCACGGCGATCCAGTTCGGGGTCCCCTCGAGCGACGATCTGGGCGGCGAAGCGCTGGACAGGTAGGTTCGACGGGGCGGCCAAGGGAGAGAAGCCCAGTCTAGTTCCTCCCGTCCCGTCCCTTTTCCTGACGGCCCCCTTCCCTCCCCGCAGGCTTTTCCAGGTCTACATGGAGTTCAAGATCTACCGGTACTTCCAGCCCTTCGACCCATTCCCCGACTCCAACGACAGCGCCATCATGAACATGGACAACACCCGCATGGATCCCAGCGATCTGCACGCCTCCAACCTCCGCGTGGACCCCATTAACTTCAAGGCAAGCGCGGCGACGGGGCGGGAGAGGGCCAGGAGGGCGCGCCTTGGGTCTTCCCTTGAGCCTCCTCCCCCGAACGACCCCCCCCAACCTCACCTCCGTCTCTCTCTCTCTCTCTCTCTCTCTCTCTCTCTCTCTCTCCTTTCCAGTTTCTGCCCAGGTGCATGCATCCTTTTATTTGGGGGGGGGGAAAAGTATTATCGGATGCTTTCAAAGTGAACACAACAAATTGATCGTGCCCGGAAGAGCCCGGCCGCTGCCTACTAAAAGTTTTCTCTCAAAATACGAATAAAATAAGGAAAGAGCTAAGAAAGGGCGCCGGGGCGACCGCCGCCTGCTCAGACGGGCCCCCGAAGCCCACCCCTGTCCCGGGACGGAGGCGGGCCTCTTCGCCGCTGCCTCGCCATGGGGGCGCCCGCCCTCCCAGCCGTGGGCCCCGGACTCCGCCCTCGAGGGGCACCCCAAGTGGGGAAGGACAGACGCCCTGCAGCGCCCCTCCTGCCCCCGCCGAGCCCTAGACATGGAGCAGCATGACTCCTTCGGTGGGCGAGAGGGCCGCCCGTCCTTCTCGCCAGAGCTGCTCCAGAGCACTCTGCACATGCTCACGTGCACCCGCCCTACTGCTCAGAGGCACTCCCGCCTTGGCTCCGCATGGACCCGACCGCACAAACGACCCTTGCCTGGAAAGCCTTTGGGGCTGACGCTTGTGGGGCGGGGAGCTGCGGGGTGCGCCTGTCTCCGGCTCTTGTGCTTTGACCGGGCCAAGGTCTCACGTCCAGGGACCCACACAAACGTGTCATCTTTAATGGCGTTATTCAACCCTCCTCTGGCGCTTAGGCGCAAAACACCGAAGGAGAGCAGCGCAGGGTACCGAGCCGAGGGGACGCAAAATAAGGATAAGGATAATGATTATTTATTGAATTTATATGCCGCCCTATACCCAGAGGTCTCAGGGCGGTTCAAAGAAATGATCAGCATAAAAACCTCAATGTATATAATCAAAATTGAAACAACCCAATAATACTCTCCCAAAATCAGAATGAATGAATGTATGAATGAAGTTTTTGTAATGTAATTTTAAGCGAGCCTATTGAGAAGATCCGTAAAAAAGCGGCCGTACCAAGAGGAATTATTGCGAAAATAATACAGTGGTACCTCAGGTTACATACGCTTCAGCTTACAGACTCCACTAACCCAGAAATAGTACCTCGGGTTAAGAACTTTGCTTCAGGATGAGAACAGAAATCGCGCGACGGCGACGGGAGGCCCCATTAGCTATAGTGGTGCTTCACGTTAAGAACAGTTTCAGGTTAAGAACGGACCTCCAGAACGAATTAAGTATGTAACCAGAGGTACCACTTTATATATTTAGGGAACACTGAGCTACTCCGCAAGCGGGTTGTGAGGACTACCCGGAGTAGGCATGTGGCAGCCCAGGCAGAGCGCAGTTCAAAGACTCTGGAGTGCCTGTTTGGGGGTAGAGAGGAATGTGGGGGGCAGCTGTAAGCCTCCCCTGGTCTTGCGCGGGGGGCGCCGCCGGCATCCCAGCAACGGTGACGGGGATGGGCGCCGCTGGACGGCTTCCATGGGCCGCGCCAGAGGCTAGCGAGCCTCGCCCAGGCAGCCCCCTGGAGCCCCCTTTCCAGGGACCCGCCGAGTTCAGCGTCTGGGGAGGGAGAGAGCCTGCTCCGCCGAACCCCCGAGGATGGAGTCCGGCGCGTCGAGGAACGGAGAGAGAAGGCAGCTGTCCTTGGGGGCGTCGGCGAGGAAAGACGGATGTCAGAACATCAGAAAGGCAACAGTGGCCAACCGGATGCCCGTAGGAAACCAGCAGGCAGGATCCGAGCCCAGGAGCGACACTCTCCCGTCCTGTGGTTTCCAGTATTCAGAAGCATGGCCTTTCTGCAGAGCATTGTCATCCTTTGGTTACATTGACCCTGAACAGTTTAGTGCCTCCAGCAAACGTGGCCACTTCGCCGCTCATCTATAACTCTAGGGTCGTTTAGAAGGTCCCGATCCTTGGGGGATTCCACTTTCTACATCTCTCCATTGGCGGCCAGGTCCATTTCTCCCTGCTTCCAGAAACTTAGCCAACTCCTGATCCGGAAGAGGACCTCTCTGCTCTTAGAATCATGGAATTGAAGAGTTGGAAGGGACCTAAAATTAATGTAAATTAATGTACTTAATTTTATAATGAATGATTTTAGAGTGTTGTTTATGCTGTACTTTTGTACTGTTTGATTGTTGTTAGCCGCCCTGAGCCTGGCTTCTGCTGGGGAGGGCGGGATATAAATAAAATTTATTAGAAGAAGAAGAAGAGTTTGGATTTGATATCCCGCCTTTCACTCCCCTTCAGGAGTCTCAAAGCGGCTAACATTCTCCTTTCCCTTCCTCCCCCACAACAAACACTCTGTGAGGTGAGTGGGGCTGAGAGACTTCACAGAAGTGTGACTGGCCCAAGGTCACCCAGCAGCTGCATGTGGAGGAGCGGAGACGCGAACCCGGTTACCCAGATTACGTGACTACCGCTCTTAACCACTACACCACACTGGCTCTCTTATTATTATTATTATTATTATTATTATTATTATTATTATTATTATTATTATTATTATTATCTGTTCCAACCCCCTGCGATGCAGGAACGGCAGGGAAAGCAGCTGCTCTTACTCCTTGACTGCTAAGTTTACTCGGGAGTAGTTGGTGAGGTACTTTGTCGAAAGGCTCTTGAAAGCCTGTTACTCGTTTGCAGCGTCAGGTAGGTAGCCGTGTTGGTCTGACGCAGTACCTCTGCAAACGAAATAAAAAATCAGAAAAATAGTCCAGTAGCACCTTAGAGACCAACTAAGTTTGTTCTTGGTATTTGCTTTCGTTTCCATCTAACGCTGCCCCTCTGCCTCTCCCGCAGCCGCTGAGCCACTGCAACCTGGTGTCCACCGCCGCCAACCACCCGGAGCTCCTCACGGTCAGCACCGTCATCCGCGAATTGGACAGGTTCCTGCTCCGCGTCGCCCTCGTGCTGGTCTCCAGGGCCCGCTAGGTCCCACGAAGCCCGCACCTGCCACAGAGGAGCCGCCTCGACGCCGCCCCGCAACCCCCAAAGACCCCAATAAACCTGCTCTTGACTCTCCCTGATCTCCCGCGTCTTCTTGCGCTCAACTGGGGGCGGGCGGGAAGAAGGGAGGGGGGGACCCCGGGGGCCTGGACGCAGGACCCTCTTTAGCATATGCGGTGCCGGGGTGCAAAAATCCGCCCAGCGGGGCGGGGGGGGGCATTTAGTTCTGCTACCCAGACAGCTCCAAAGGAGAAGCAGTGAGGAGGAAGGAGCCCATGGGCTGAGGGATGGGCCAGAACTTTTTGCCAGACTCTCCAGGACGAGCCTGGAAGGTCAGGGAAGCGCGGCCGGCGGCCGTCGAGGCGAGGGAAAAGGAGAGAGCGCGTGGGAAGAGGGAAAGGGATCCCGCTTGCGCGTTTTCTGCAAGAGGCACCTGGGTGGCCACCGTGAAAACACGAGGCTGCACGGATCCAGCCGTCTCTTCTGATGCTGCTCTGTTCCTCTAATTCGCCCCCCCCCTCCGGCAGCACAGACGGCTCTCCCCCCAGTACCGGCTCTTTCGGCCGCCAAGGCAGGAGCTGAGCTCTGTCCGCCCTCGCTGAGGTCGCTTTGGCTCCTTGCGCCGTCGGTGGCTTTGGCTTCTCCGCCGCGCAGCCGACCTCTCCGGCAGCCCCGGGGCGAGAAGATAAGCGGGGGCGGGCGGAGGAGGGCAGCGCGGGCCGCTATAAAAGCGGCGGCCTCTGCAGGGCTCCCAGCTTCGCCACCTCCCGCCACCCAGCGAGCAGGTCGACCCTCGCCTGCTGCCAACGTGGTGCTGACTGCTAGAGAGCGCACGGCGATCCAGATGTCTGCCAAACTTGCCGCCGATTACGAGGATATGGGCGGCAAAGCGCTGACAAAGTAGGCTCGACGGGGCGTCGGCGGGAGAGAAGCCTCTGGTTCCTTCCCTCCCGTCCCGTCCCTTTTCCTGACGGCCCCCTTCCCTCCCCGCAGGCTTTTCCAGGTCTACATGGAGTCCAAGATCTACTTCCAGCGCTTCGACCCATTCCCCGGCTCCAACGACAGCGCCATCATGAACATGGACAACATCCGCATGGATCCCAGCGATCTGCACGCCTCCAACCTCCGGTGGATCCCTTTAACTTCAAGGCAAGCGCGCCGACGTTGCAGGCGAGGGCCAGGAGGGCGCGCCTTGGGTCTTCCCTTGATCCTCCCCCCCCACCTGACCCCCGTGTCTCTCTCTCTCTCTCCTTTCCAGTTTCTGCCCAGGCGCATGCACGTGCCTCTGGCTTCCAGCCTCCGCGGAGACTACAACGCCCTGACCTACCTGGCCTGAGGCTAGCTCCTCTGCGTGGTGCCCCAGGTGCTGACCCAGAAGTACAGATGAGCCCCCCCCCCACCGCCCGCCCCCTCGCCTCGGAGTTGCCGTTTGCCCCCCGTCTCGGGCACTCCGCCTCCGCTGTGCCTCTGAGCAATAAAATGCGTGAACCTCGCTCTGGCGTCCTTCACTTTTGTGGGGATGGGGTGCCATGCGTGGGAGACGCGGGGAGGAGTCTCAGGGGGTGCAGAGATGCCAAGGGGGCGAGAGAGCATCAAGTGAGCTTTGCAGAGAAGAGGGTGGGGGAGACAGAGAAGAGACAGTCTCCTCCTCCTTGGCAGCGCTCCTGTCCACTTCCGAGGGAGCGCACGCCACAACCGCCTCCCCGACTCCCCCGTAGCCAGTCCATCCCACAGGCATGGGGGGGGGAGGAGTAGGGGAGGGAAGGCGGAGTCCAGTGCCCGCTGAGACCCCTTTCTCTCCCTCGCCCCCCAAGTCCTCCGCGTTCATCCCTAAACCAACGCAGCGGAGCCCGGGCCGAAACTCGACGGAGAGGGGGCGGTCCAGAGCCCTGACCCGCGGAAACAGGGCTCTCCTGGGGATCCCGTTTCTGAGGGTGAAGGGCTCTGGGGATCCCGTCGAGGAAGGAGCCCTTACCCCCAGCTGCCAGTCTGCCTCCCCCCGCAACATCTGGGGAGGGCAGGAGAAGAGGGAAGCGGGGGGTGGGAAAGACCCCAGGCCTATTTCTCTGCGGCTTCTGTGTTTCTGATATTTTAGACTACAGAGGATGAGGCTTGCCAGCCCCTGACCCAGTTTAAAAGAGGGAAGTCCTCTGACCACGAACATTTCCTCCTTTTTAAAGCTGCTATTTGCTGCCCTGATGCACCTGGGAATAAGCATCCTTTCATTGGAAAAAAAGTATTATCGGATGCTTTCAAAGTGAACACAACAAATTGATCGTGCCCGGAAGAGCCCGGCCGCTGCCTACTAAAAGTTGTTCTTGAAAATACAAATAAAATAAGGAAAGAACTAAGAAAAGGTGCCAGGGCGACCGCCGCCTGCTCAGACGGGCCCCCGAAGCCCACCCCTGTCCCGGGACGGAGGCGGACCTCTTCGCCGCTGCCTCGCCATGTGGGCGCCCGCCCTCCCAGCCGTGGGCCCAGGACTCCGCCCTCGAGGGCACCCCAAGTGAGGAAGGGGACGGTCAGACGCCCTGCAGCACCCGCAGGCCCAGACAGAGGGGGGGGGCATATGGGCCACTTGGCCCGGGCCTCCGATTCCAAAGGAGGCCTTGGTCACAGTGTGTGTGTGTCTTGCATTATGTAATTTCATAGTATTTACATTATAAGTATACATATTTCCTGACAAAATTCTGTTATGGGGTCTTAAGAGCATTGGTGAATTCCGTAAGTCACCATGTGTAATTTGACACATGATTTCACAATATTGAAATATTTACATGTCAATAGTGGGTTGCTGCTCTCCTCAGCACCCCTTGCCTCACCCAAGTACCCAATTTTCAATGCATGAAGGCAGTGAAGGTCCTGTGTGAGTATCTGGAGGCGGTTGGAGGATGGGTGGCGACTAACAGATTGAGGTTGAATCCTGACAAGACAGAAGTACTGTTTTGGGGGGACAGGAGATGGGCAGGTGTAGAGGACTCCCTGGTCCTGAATGGGGTAACTGTGCCCCTGAAGGACCAGGTGCGCAGCCTGGGAGTCATTTTGGACTCACAGCTGTCGATGGAGGCGCAGGTTAATTCTGTGTCCAGGGCAGCTGTCTACCAGCTCCACCCGGTACGCAGGATGAGACCCTACCTTCCAGTGGACTCTCTGGCCAGAGTGGTGCATGCTCTAGTTACCTCCCGCTTGGACTATTGCAATGCGCTCTACGTGGGGCTACCTTTGAAGGTGACCCGGAAACCACAACTAATCCAGAATGCGGCAGCTAGACTGGTGACTGGGAGCGGCCACTGAGACCACATAACACTGGACTTGAAAGACCTACACTGGCTCCCTGTATATTTCCGAGCACAATTCAAAGTGTTGGTGCTGACCTTGAAAGCCCTAAATGGCCTCGGTCCAGTATACCTGAAGGAGTGTCTCCACCCCCATCATTCTGCCTGGACACTGAGGTCCAGCGCCAAGGGCCTTCTGGTGGTTCCCTCCCTGCGAGAAGCCAAGTTACAGGGAACCAGGCAGAGGGCCTTCTCGGTGGTGGCGCCGCCCTGTCAAAGAGAAAAATAACTCCCAAACTTTTAGAAGCCATCTGAAGGCAGCCCTGTTTAGGGAAGATTTTAATGTTTAATAGGTTATTGTATTTTAGTGTTTTGTTGGAAGCTGCCCAGAGTGGCTGGGGAGACCCAGCCAGATGGGCGGGGTATAAATAATAATAATAATAATAATAATAATAATAATAATAATAATAATAATAATAATTTATTATACAAACTATGGCCTTTTAAATGTTTCTCTCTGTGTACATGTATTATTATTTTGTTGTTATTACAGTATGTTACGCAACCTGTGGTGGGGGTTGTCCTTTCAAATTCTAAACCACCCATGACTTTTTTAATCAACAGTGGCATATAACTAGAGTAAATATCAATAAATAACTGAAGAGGGTTCATGAGGTTAGATACTTCTTTCCTCCTTCCCAACCTGGGTAGCAGTTTGAGCTTGGATTTTATATAATACTTTGCTCCCCTGAGACAAGAGTTTCAGGCTTCTGAATTCCACTTCTTAAGGTTTCTATGGCACCTTTGGCATAAAAACTCATCCACTCTGTTTATTTCCCTAACCACAACAACAGTCGTACAAAGTTGTTCTTGAGGGTTGTCTTACATACTCCTTGGCACTTCCTTCTTGCAGAGTAAATAATGGCCCCTCATTAGCTGAAGCTGTCTTCCTGAAGGGTTCTGAACCTCTTCTGAACTTCATGATAGCAACTTGAGGAAATGTCAAATAAAAACGAAGAAATAAATTATATGTCGTAGGGTTGCCAAATGATGACACAAAACATTGTTGAGCTTTTTGGGGGAAATTGCCTTGAGCTTTTTTGGGAACACACACTTCCTACTGATTTAGAAAAATTCCCCCTGGATATCATCCCGAAGGCCTTTAGGCAGGTATTCTTATCTGCAACAGCTGCAGCTCGGACTTTGGTGGCAAAGGGGTGGAAGGAACAAGAAGCCCCGACAATAATGGACTGGCATTACAAGCTACAAGAATTTGCTGAAATGGCGCAGTTGACAAATACCCTGAGAGGCAATTAAAAACAAAAATTTATGGAAAAGTGGGATGGATATAAAGCATATGTTCAAAAATACAGTAAAGGGTCACTATCTATGCTAGCATTTGATTGACATTGGAGTGAGACTGAGTTGAGAAATAAAACCAAGAGTACGTATTGATATAGGAATGTATTAGATAAAATGTTAAGAAAAATACAATAATAAGAGTACATTCATTTGTAAAAAAGGAATATGCAACGGGAAAGACAGGAAGTCTAGTGTGTTGGTATGTATATGATTTTTGAAAAAAATCTTTGTCCTTTCTTTTTTTGTTTCAATTTCTTTCTAGGTATATAAAATTTGTATATAATTTTTGTATACAGGTTGGAAATTATAGTAAGTCCTGTAATGCTGTAATGTAATATGACAATGTTTACTGATGTGATATAAGAATGTTAACAAATAAATAAAATGCAAATTCAAAAAAAGAGGGGGGGGAGAAAATTCCCCCCTGGGTGGTAATTTCATCCTTGGAATCCCAGACATGTCTGGGGAAAACCAATCCTATGGCAACCCTATCTACCTCACCCCAATGAACGACAACGGTGGGGTGCAGCCACTTCATAATGTTGCTCGCAGAGGGAATTTCCGCATCTTCATCCTCGTAGAGCAGAATTTGATATGCAGACAGGACTCGCAGCTCCAGAAGGGGCCGTTCAGCCTGCTCTCTGGCACAGGCAAAATCACAGACCCTCTTGGATCAGAAGGCCTGATGAACAAACGGGAGAGACAGAGCCTACTCAAAGTATTTTTATTGGAGAGTGGGCGATACAATCTGCTCTGCCCTCTCCCAAAAGCACGTGGCTGGCGATTCCTAACACTTAGCACCTGACTTTGTCCCATAGACCTCCAGCTCACACAGAGTCAGGGCAGCTTTGCGTCCAGGGAGATTCACGCTTACGTAGCGGCCCTTGAGCTGTTGGCAGAAGATGGTACTGATGGAACCACGTGTGGGGTCTGTAATGTTTCCACAGCTGCAGAGAGAAAAAGGAAGTCAGCCGGGGTGGAAGCCATTCAAAATAACTCTGTCTGCACACGTACAGTCATACCTCGGGTCACAGACACTTCACGTTGTGTTTTTTTGGATTGCGGACCGCTGAAACCCGGAAGTACCAGAACGGGTTGCCTCCGGGTTTCGGGGGCTGTGCATGCGCAGAAGTGCTAAATTGCACATTGTGCATGCGCAGAAGCACCAAATCACAACCTGCGCGTGTGCAGACACGCAGACGCGGGTTGCGAATGCTGCGGGTTGCGAATGTGCATCCCGCACGGATCACGTTCGCAACCCGAGCGTCCACTGTATGTGACAATGCTCCAAGGAACCCAATAGCACAGGTGTCAGGGACTCATACTATCTAGACTGGACCAGGCAAGTAGGGACAGAACTCACGGAGAGTATCCTCCGCGAACTGGTCCAATCCTCATTTGAGGATCCATCCATGTTGGTGGAACTCACTATTTCTTGTGGGGGGACGGGACTTCCATACCTCAATTTGCAGTGCAAATGTCAGCTAAAAGCTTCTGTCTGCTGCCTTTTAAGAGCAGGCGGAGAACTAGCACAGATCTTAGTGCTGTGAGGCCACAGCTGTCAGAATGGAGACATGTCATGTTCATACCAAAGAGCAGGTAGGGACACCTCTCTGATCTGTTAAGCACCAGCCTTTTAAAGTCAGCCAGCAAAACAGCCTCCCTTGGCACCAGTAATAGCACAAAACACCATATCACTGAGACTGGATGTGAGCTTGTCTCTGATCTCAGTACTGGGACACTTAGACTGGAGATGAGCGAATGAACTGCTATTATTTTAAGCCACAGGCCACCACAACTGAAACATAGCACTATTGGAGACAACAGACTTTTGCACCCAGTATCATCTGACATGACGTGATTGATATATGGATGTGGTTGTCCCAAAATGATCTGTAGGAGTAGACATCTGCTTCTCTCTGATGTTAGTGCTGTGAGGCTTCCATGCTAAGATCAGAGATAAGCCTCTGCTTGCTGCCTCTTAAAGGCTGGGTGAAGTCTTATCTCCGATCTTAGAGCTGTGGTCCCACAGCGCTAAGATTGGGCATAAGAGGAAAAGCTACTTGGTTCTTGAAAGCTGACTGTCAAAGAGCAGGCAGAGGCTAGTCTCCAATCTTAGTGCTAAAAACCACAGTGCTCAGACTGGATATAAGCCTATCTCTGATCTTGGTGCTGTTGTGCTTAGTGCTTAGAATCATAGAATCATAGAATCATAGAATCATAGAGTTGGAAGAGACCACAAGGGCCATCGAGTCCAACCCCCTGCCAAGCAGGAAACACCATCAGAGCACTCCTGACATATGGTTGTCAAGCCTCTGCTTAAAGACCTCCAAAGTAGGAGACTCCACCACACTCCTTGGCAGCAAATTCCACTGTCGAACAGCTCTTACTGTCAGGAAGTTCTTCCTAATGTTTAGGTGGAATCTTCTTTCTTGTAGTTTGGATCCATTGCTCCGTGTCCGCTTCTCCGGAGCAGCAGAAAACAACCTTTCTCCCTCCTCTATGTGACATCCTTTTATATATTTGAACATGGCTATCATATCACCCCTTAACCTCCTCTTCTCCAGGCTAAACATGCCCAGCTCCCTTAGCCGTTCCTCATAAGGCATCGTTTCCAGGCCTTTGACCATTTTGGTTGCCCTCCTCTGGACACGTTCCAGTTTGTCAGTGTCCTTCTTGAATTGTGGTGCCCAGAACTGGACACAGTACTCCAGGTGTGGTCTGACCAGAGCAGAATACAGTGGCACTATTACTTCCCTTGATCTAGATGCTATACTCCTATTGATGCAGCCCAGAATTGCATTGGCTTTTTTAGCTGCCGCGTCACACTGTTGGCTCATGTCAAGTTTGTGGTCAACCAAGACTCCTAGATCCTTTTCACATGTACTGCTCTCAAGCTTCTCTTAATTAACCCTGATCTGAACATAATTCTTAAATTTGATGCTTGATGTCATATGACCCATGCATGGTTTACCCCAAATGTTAAGGCAAGCGCTGCTTGATGACAAGCCCACAGACCCAACTACTGTATGTTAAGGTAGCTAACCTGCAGTCCTCTTGATAGTAGTCCCATCAGCCAACATGATCAATACTCAGGGATGATGGGAGTTGTAGTTCAACAACATCTACAGGGCCAAGAGGAAAGTGGGAAGCCCACCATTGGGGGAGACCAGAGAGGAGGAGGTTGCAGGACTCAAAGTAGGAGGTCAACAGATTGTGGAAAATCTTTTGTCATGAGTTTATAAGAGAAGAGACATCATCTCGCAACAAACTAAAGATGTGGTGCAGGAGAAAGGATGGAGACAGTCAAAGAGAAAGTCATGGCTTCATGCTTGATGAAGAAGGCAGGAGTGTCAGGGAAGAGGGAGAGCGAAAGAAGAGGGAGGGGAGGAAAGATGAGAAGTTCAGTCTTGGACTTATTGAACTTGAGACATCAGTGAAGCATCTGAGTGGAGAAGTCAGAGAGGCTGTTCCACCCAGGAGTAGGAATTAGCCCTTGCCATGCCACACAGAAGCAGGTCTTGAAATATGGGCAGGATCCACTTCCCCCTGCTCCCCCCCACTCTGATTGGGAAGAGAACAAAGGAGCTACAAGTTAACGAATCTGCAGGCATCTTGAGAGCGTCTCCTGGGATGCCTTTGCTGAAGGACGAGTGGGGAGGGGAGAGGCAACGGGAACTTACAGGGGGTTCGACTTGCCATGGTCAGCAATGGAATTTCCCACATGGATCTCGACTCCCTGGAGGCTCTCGCACCAGCAGTGCAGACAGACTTTTAGCAGCACGGCGGTGATGGCATACTGCTCCCCCAAGTCTACATGCCACCATGGCTCTTTCTCAAACTTGGTGAGGGTGCAGGAGGCATGAGCGAAGTCCCCGTCACAATTCCCGTCTACGGCTTTGCTTGCTGATGGAACAAGTGGATGTGAGGTGATGGAGGACTGGCAGGCTGGGCGGCCACTGGCCAAGTTGCGGACTGGAGTCGCAGCATGGTGGAAAGACGATGGGAAGAGAAATATCAAGTTAAGAAGAGACCTGCAGCCGCTGGATCTGGCCAGAGGGGCCCATGTTCACTCAGCGGCTACCCAGACGCTTCTATGTTTCTTTCATATTATCAGTAGGTTAACAGCAGCAACAGTAAATTGAGAATGAATCTCATTCTGGTTTGTTTTTTTACAAAATTGCATTTGACTGTAATAAAACCTCCAAGTGGTTTGCAGAAACACAACCACCCACTTAACTAATCAATAATCAATTTCACATTCCCTCCCTCCTGTTCTTCTCATATTGATGCACGACAGACTCAAGCTGCTCCCTGACTTCAGTCACACTCCAGAAAATAACTATGGTTATTACACTTGTGTCAAAGGGCACGGTGGGGGGGGGGATTATTGTGACTCTGCTGGGCCCCTCATCCACTCTTTCCCTTGGCTCAGGGACAATAATCACTTTCCTGGTGAGCAGTTCTCAGGTCCAGAAGTTGGGGACTTTACCAGCTCTGAATGAATGGGGTTGTGAACTCTCTGAAGAATGAGATGTGGAGTTCTTTTGGAGCTCCTAGATCCATCTTTTTCACTGGAGCCTCAGATGACCTCTGTGGTGAGAGGAGAATCAGTGATACGGTCTCCCTCGAGAGGTTGTGGACTCTCCTTCCTTGGAGGTTTTCAAGCAGAGGTTGGATGGTCATCTGCCATGGATGCTTTAGCTGAGATCCCTGCCCTTCCAACTCCACAGTTATATGATTCTAAGCACTCATTATCCCCTTAGGCTTATACGCCAACTGTGCCCTTTCTTGGACAGGGACAGCTTGGCCGCTGTGATTCATGTGGGGCTTCCCTTGCAATTGGTCCAGAAATTGCATGTGTCCAGGGTTTGGTTCACCCTTCAGGCTTTGCAATGGATTATGGGAAAATGCAACACCCCTATCCACTGAATAAGATGGCGCCTTTGTTTTCCCTGTCACAAAGCTTTTTGGCCACTGGTTTGGGGAGGAATAAGAATGCACTTGGAAAAACCAGAAAAAGAAGGAACATTTTATCATATGTGGTGGGAATGTAAAAAAGTAAAGAACTTCTGGGAAATGATATTTAATGAGATGAAAAAGATATTGAAATATACATTTTTTTAAAAAACCAGAAGTATTTTTACTTGGTATTATTGGTCAGGACATTAATAGGCAAGATGTTAAATTGTTTCTATATGCTACAACTGCAGCAACTGCTACAACTTGTTTCCAGAAATGGAAACAAGAAGAAATTCTGATGAAAGAAGAATGGCAGACGAAATTAATGGACTATGCAGAAATGGACAAAATGACGGGAAGGATTCAAAACCTGCGGGACCAGAGATTTACAGAAGATTGGAAGAAGTATATGAATTATTCGAAGAGCAATTGTAACCAACAAATTACGCTAGTAGGACTGCAAGAAGTTTTGTAAGGAGGACTATACAAAGTGTTACAAAGTAAGAAAAGATAGAGATATTGGTTCTGAGTTTGAAATGTAATGGGGAAGATAATACTAAGAGATTAGATTGGAAAATTTTCAGACAGGATTGATGGAAGTCAATTGAATAAAATGTAAAAGTATGTTTAATTACTGTTGAAAATGATATGTTAAAAAACTAATAAAAAATTATATACAAAAAAGGGGGGGGGGAGAAGAGTGCACTTGGAAAAACCACTTGGCTTTGCTCCCAGACTGGCCACCCTTTCCCCCCTCCCTTCCCCCAGGTCTTACCAATGCCTTGCAGGCCAGGCCTGCAGCTCTGGGCCTCCCCATGCCCTGCCAGGAACATCAAAGCCAGCAGGCAAGTCCAGGTGAGCAGCATCCTGCAAGGGAGGGAGATGGCCGTAAGGGGGAGAGCAGGCTGGACAAGGGGGGGGGCAGAATCACGTTCAGGTGGAGGAAAGTCTATCCATTGGGCTGCAGGAATTGACAGAATTTGCAGAACATGGCAGCCAAAATAAGGATCAGGGATGAAAAACAAAATAAGGATCAGGGAGTGAGTGGGAAAATACGACAGTAAAATCAATCTACAAGTAGGGGTAATTCTATAATCCACAACGATGGATTAGAAGGGGATAAATTAACAGATATGCAGCAAAATTAGGTATATTATGAATTCCATGGAATGCTGTGCTGGGAAGTCTGTACAGAAACAATGTATGATGGGAAAACAGAAAAACTAATAATAATAATAATAAAAAACCCAGATTGATGAAAGGCCATGCAGCCGTGAGAATGCCCTTCTTGAAACTGATGGAGATCCCTAATGAACTTTTAATAGAGTTTTGAAAATTAAAAATATAGTTTCAGGTATTCCAATTCCAGATCTGGGGGGATTTTCTAGGCTTCAGAGATCACATCCCATGGTTTTTCTTACCTTGGCTCTCTTTCTTGGGATCAGCAGCAGTGTCTGCTGCCTTTCTTGGTGGGTTGCAACCACAGATTCTCCTCCCAAATCTGGGACCTCCCTGCTTCCAGAGGAGTCCTGCACCTCCAGGTTTTATCCCCTTTGCAAAGGGCAGCTCTTGCCTGGCTTAGAAGAACCCAGCCAATTGGGAAGATGTTGACGCTAGGATGTAGAGAATCAAGATCAGCTCTTGGCATTTCTCATCTGAGTGGGCTTCTGTGGTTTCTGACTCTCTCCCAAGAGGAAATAAAGGGCACCTCTTTGGCAGGAGATGATTTTATAAGAAGTTATCCTCATTCCATTTATCCCATTTAGAGAACAGACGGTGCCAAACTGAGTACTGATACTAGCAGTTCCTGACCACTTCAGCAGTGGTTCCTAACCTTTAGGAGGGAGAAGAGCTGTTTTGAATTCATACCACCCTGGGATAGATATAAGATATATGTTCCAAAATACAGTAAAGGTTCACTATCTATGCTAGCATTCGATTGACGTTGGAGAGAAATTGAGTTGAGAAATAAGATTAAGGATACATACTGATATGGGAATGTATTAGATAAAATGTAAAGAAATAGACAATAATAAGAGTACATTCATTTGTAAAAAAGGAATATACAAGGGGATTGACAGGAAGTCCGTAGTGTTGGTACATATATGATTTTGGAATAGCTTTTTGTCTTTGTTTTTTCCTTTTTTCCTTTTTCTTTCTTTAGGTATATAAACTTTGCATATAAAGTTTGTATACATTTATACTTCGTATACATGTTGGAAATTAATGTTCTTATTTACATTGAAATTAACATTGTCATATTACATTACAGAACTTTTTATAATATGACAATGTGTGCATATGTAACATAAGAACGCTAATAAATCAATAAAATGGGGGGGGGGGAGCTTATACCCAGAACAAACTTAGTTGGTCTCTAAGGTGCTACTGGACAATTTTTTATTTATTTCAGCTGCGTCAGACCAACATGGCTACCTACCTGTGGGAATTTAGAAACAGTTTTTGTGATGTCATAAGCAACTGCTTCATAGTTATATATACATCTGCTTGTGTGTGTGTTTAATTGCATTGAGTTTCGATTAATAAAAGCAGATTTTACAGCAGACAAATATAAACAAGCTCTTCTCTTTCTTTTTTGGCATCTGTGCAAACTCTCATCCAATTATTTCTTCATGGTGAGATGTCAGATTCAAGTTGAAAATGCAAATGGCAACACTTACCTGGCTCCTCTGGGAAAGAGGTGGGAGCTCTGCACCTCCCCCCCCCCCGGTTAGCGCCCTGTGTGGCAGATCCACTCGCGCTGCTCTAAGACCTCTGGACAGATATCGTTCCCAGGTTTGATGTATCATTTACTGTGCTTTTTAAGCGGCAATGCAAAACATGCAGTTTGTTCTCCAAAACAGGGCAAAACAAATGCAGAAATTGGGCACTGCTTGGAGCCAGTTGCACAATGTAGGATTTTGAGTGCAGTTAACAGTGGCATGAACTAGGGATTAGTATCATTTTGGGAGTGGGGTTTATGGTGCGGAAGGATTTGAAATTATTGCAAAAGTTTGGCACCAGTTTGCAGTGAACCGGACAATGTTGGGTATGGGGCAGATACCTGTTGTTGTTGTTGTTGTTTAGTCGTTTAGTCGTGTCCGACTCTTCGTGACCCCATGGACCAGAGCACGCCAGGCACTTCTGTCCTCCACTGCCTCCCGCAGTTTGATCAAACTCATGCTAGTAGCTTCAAGAACACCATCCAACCATCTCATTCTCTGTCGTCCCCTTCTCCTTGTGCCCTCCATCTTTCCCAACATCAGGGTCTTTTCCAGGGAGTCCTCTCTTCTCATGAGGTGGCCAAAGTATTGGAGCCTCAGCTTCACGATCTGTCCTTCCAGTGAGCACTCAGGGCTGATTTCCTTCAGAATGGAGAGGTTTGATCTTCTTGCAGTCCATGGGACTCTCAAGAGTCTCCTCCAGCACCATAATTCAAAAGCATCAATTCTTTGGCGATCAGCCTTCTTTATGGTCCAGCTCTCACTTCCATACATCACTACTGGGAAAACCATGGCTTTTACTATACGGACCTTTGTTGGCAAGGTGATGTCTCTGCTTTTTAAGATGTTGTCTAGGTTTGCCATCGCCTTTCTCCCAAGGAGCAGGCGTCTTTTAATTTCGTGACTGCTGTCACCATCTGCACTGATCATGGAGCCCAAGAAAGTAAAATCTCTCACTGCCTCCATTTCTTCCCCATCTATTTGCCAGGAGTTGATGGGCCCAGTGGCCATGATCTTCGTTTTTTTGATGTTGAGCTTCAGACCATATTTTGCGCTCTCCTCTTTCACCCTCATTAAAAGGTTCTTTAATTCCTCTTCACTTTCTGCCATCAAGGTTGTGTCATCTGCATATCTGAGGTTGTTGATATTTCTTCCGGCAATCTTAATTCCGGCTTGGGATTCATCCAGCCCAGCCTTTCGCATGATGAATTCTGCATATAAGTTAAATAAGCAGGGAGACAATATACAGCCTTGCCGTACTCCTTTCCCAATTTGGAACCAATCAGTTGGGGCAGATACCTATGGAATATCAATTCCTCATTTTGTGGGAGGTGCAAAATACAGGTTTGGGGTACAAAACAACACAAAACAGGAGGTGCAAAATACAGGTTTGTTGGAGGTGCAAAATACAGGTTTGGGGTACAAAACAACACAAAACAGGCACAAAACATTGGCGTCAGTTTGGAGGGGATCCAAAATTTCAGGGTTACATATTAATGAAGCTTATACAGATAGTTGATCTCTAACATAAGACTTCTGACTTTGTGCAATAGATCTCCACCTTACCCAAGGTCAAGAACTCTGCCTGTTGAGGGATGTGGAGTCTCTCAGAGCAGCCCTAGAGGCATTTCCAGTATAAGGTAGTGATGGATCCAAGGCTGGTGTTTGTGATGCTGACACAGCTGCCCTGAGAAAATTAAGGTGAGCCATGGCGTGGAAGAAGTTCAAAACAACTCATTCTCCTTCCACAAGGCCGACCAAAAAGTGTTCATTTTGGAGCTTGGCTGATGTGGTTGAGACCTGCCAGTATCAGTACTCAAGTTTGGCACCCATTTGATCTCTAAATGGGATAAATGGAATGAGGATGTCTTCTTCTAAAATCATCTCCTGCCAAGGAGATGCGGTTATTTCCTCTTGGGAGAGAGTCAGAAACCACACAAGCCCACTCAGACCCTGCTCAGATGAAGGATGTCAAAACTTGATCTTGATCCCTAGATCCTGGTGTCACCATCTTTCTGATTGGCCAAGTTGAGCCACGTCAGGCAAGCGCTGTCCATTGGGAAGGGGATAAAACCTGAAGGTGCAGGACTCCTCTGGAAGCAGGGAAGTCTCAGTTCCAGTTTGGGGAGAAGAACCTGTGTCTCCTGTCCCACCAAGAGCAACAGACGCTTCTGCAGATCCCGAGAAGGAGAGGCAAGGTAAGTCGAGAAAACCCACTGGATGTGATCTTTGAGGTCTAGAACTTCCTACCCCACCCCCTCTGCAAAAAAGAAGGCCCTGATCCTTACTGGGTAGATCAAAAGCTGTATTTTTATTTTTTAAAGTCTGTTAAGGATCTCTAGCGCTTTGGAGAATATTATGACTAACATGGCCCTTGATTCTGAATGCCCCTTCATCCCTCTTGGCTGTCACCAAAACCCTGTGATGGTGCTCCAGTACAGGCTCCAGTACAGGCTCCCTGCTCACTGACGTCTGTCCTTCTCCAGTGTGGTGAAGTGGTTAAGAGCAGCGGACTTGTAATCTGGGGAACCGGGTTCGCGTCTCTGCTCCTCCACCTGCAGCTGCTGGGTGACCTTGGGCCAGTCACACTTCTCTGAAATCTCTCAGCCTCACTCATCTCACAGAGTGTTTGTTGTGGGGGAGGAAGGGAAAGGAGAATGTTAGCCGCTTTGAGACTCCTTCGGGTAGTGATAAAGCGGGATGTCAAATCCAAACTCTTCTTCTTCTTCTTCTCCCTTGCAGGATGCTTCCCATCTGGATTTGGCTGCTGGTCCTGGCGCTCCTGGCAGAATGTGCAGAGGCCCAGAGCTGCAAGCCTGACCTGCGAGGTGCTGGTAAGACCTGGGGAAAGGGAGACTGGTTTGTGGACAAAGCCAAATGTTGCCCCCTATCCCCATAGGGCACTCTTATTTCTGCCCAAACCAATGGCCTCTAAGCTGCTTTGTGACAATGAAATCCTGGGCATCATCTTACCCAGTGGGTGGTGATTGGCATCATTTTCCTATAATCCATTGCAAAGCCTGATGGCGGAATGTCAGGGGACTGCCACTGGAACGGGGGAGGGAGGCAGGGGGATACAGAGAGCCTCCAACACTTCTCAGAAGCATCCTCCTCTGGCAGTGGGGAAAGCCACACCGCCAGCGAAGCAGAGGGGTAAGGGGGTAGCCGGGTGAAGGGGTGTCCACGTTCTTATGTTGGGGGGAAAGCCAGAAGGGGCCACTCCCAAAATCTGCAAGTGACTGAGACAGACATGGACTTTGGGGTTATGCACTGTAAATAGTTTGCACCAAATAAAACCTGTAAAAGACAGGTCCTGCCTGGTTACTCACAAGCAACCATCACCCGCATCTGACAGGGAACCAAAGTTTTGACCTGACAAGCCATGATGGGAGAACAATTACACCCCCTGCTAATTCCACTTCATGCCTTCAGATGTCTTCTAAAAGTCAGATAGTTGTCTATTTCCTTGACATCAGATGGAAGGGCGTTCTACAGGGAGGGCGCCACTACCGAGAAGGCCCTCTGCCTAGTTCCCTGTAACCTCACTTCTCACAGGGAGGGAACCGCCAGAAGGCCCTCGGAGCTGGACCTCAGTGTCCAGAACGATGGGGGTGGAGACACTCCTCCAGGTATACTGGACCGAGGCCGTTTAGGGCTTTCAAGGTCAGCACCAACACTTTGAATGTTGCTTGGAAATGTAGGTCTTTCAGGACCGGTGTTATGTGGTCTCAGCAGCTGCTCCCAGTCACCAGTCTAGCTGCTGCATTCTGGATTAATTGCAGTTTCCTGGTCACCTTCAAAGGTAACCTAACGTAGAATGCATTGCAGTAGTCTAAGCAGGAGATAACCAGAGCATGCACCACTCTGGCAAGACAGTCTGCGGGCAGGAAGGGTCTCAGCCAGTGTACCAGATGGAGCTGGTAGAAGAGGTGAGGTCCTTGCAGACTGGAGGCGAGCAAATGTTGTCCCCATCTTCAAAAAGGGGGGGCAGGAAGACCCAGGTAACTACCGACCAGTGAGCTTGACATCGATACCAGGAAAGGTCCTGTTGTTGTTGTTTAGTTGTTTAGTCGTGTCTGACTCTTCGTGACCCCATGGACCAGAGCACGCCAGGAAAGGTCCTAGAACAGGTAATTCCATAGTCTGTCTGTGAGCGCTTAGAAAAGGATGCTGTGATTACTAAGACCCAGCATGTTCTGCCAGACAACAACACAACTCTACACTTATGTAAATCTCATTTCTTTTTTTCCTGCAGTTACAAGCTCAGTAAACCCACGGAATGCTGTTCCTCTTGTCATGTTCTTCTTTCTCTTCCCCATCTTCTTTCCACCACACTGTTTCTCCAGCTCGCAACCTGGCCAGAGGCCGCCCAGCCTGTCAGTCCTCCATCTATTCACATCCAATTATTCCGTCAGCAAGCAAAGCCATAGACGGGAATTGTGACGGGAACTTCTTCCATGGCTCCTGCACCCACACCAGCACTGAGAAAGAACCATGGTGGCACGTGGACCTGGGGGAGCAGTACGCCATCTCCACTGTGGTGGTGAAGAACCGTGAGGACTGCTGCAGCGAGAGACTCCTGGGAGCCGAGATCCGCGTGGGAGACTCCGTGGCTGACCATGGCAAGTCCAACCCCCTGTAAGTACCAGTTGCCTCTTCCTTCCCCACCTGCTCTGCAGCAACTGCATCCCTCAAGATCACTTGTAGTCCCCCCCCCCATTCATAATTGAGGAGAAGGGAGAGTAACAGAAAAGTGGATCCCGCACATCTTTGAAGAATCCTCTGGAAAAACTATCTCTCAAAGGACCTGTTGATGGCATTTTACCATTGTACTGTGGAGAGCGTATTAACTTATGGTCTGTGTGTGTGGTTTGAGAGCTGCACGGTCAGGGGAAAAACAATGCTGTCCAGGGTTGTAAAGAGTGCGGAGAGAATAATTGGGTGCACTCTTCCCACCTTGGATCAAATCTACGCTTCCAGGTGCCATAAGAAAGCTGCAGAGATAGCGCAGGACAGTGCGCACCCCAGAAATGATCTCTTTCAGCTTCTGCCTTCTGGAAGAAGGTACAGGGTTATAGAGACCAGGACTAGCTGCCTGAGAAACAGTTTCTACCCAAATGCGATTTTGGTTTTAAATACAGTGTAAGGTAGTCTCTGGGGGAGTATATTGTATTTAATTATGGGGTATCAGAATTTTTAGGGGGCTAACCAGGTTGGGATAGCTGGGATAGCAGGCTTGTTGGTTTTTGAATGTCTGATGTAGATTTTTTTCAATTTCGTTGTTCTGTATGGGACAATGACAATAAAGATTATCGTATATTAAGTTTGTGTCAGGCTTCAGGGAATCTGATCCCTCCCACAGTGTCAGCCAAGAAGCAGATAAACAAGAGTTCTTACCAAGTGGTTTATTCAATATTCACAGAGAGAAGGAACGCAGTCTCTCTTAGATAATGGCGTTGCTCCGAGTAAATTCCCACCCCCTCAGTCCCTCCTATTATACGTCATCCCTGCGCCAGCTGATCTGTGCTTTCTGCCTCTGAGATTTCTGTTCTACTACTCTCAATGCACGCCTGGTCCTGGGAGAAAGGGGAGGGGTCAGGAATGTTTTCCAAGGACACTGAGTCTGTCAGCTGTCTCTCCCCAGTGCTTCTTCTTCCTGCTGCTCTCCCAATATTTCCCAGCTTCTCCCCTCTGCAGCCTCAGAACTATGACCTTCTGCAAACCACTGCTCTACATCTATACCATTCCTCCTCAGTCTAGTCCCTGACAGTTTGTTGCCGAATCATGTTTCTTCTCTCCTGTATTTAAACTTTTCCACATTCTGGTCACCTCTTCTCTGGTCTCCTGCTTACTCTCCCAACTCCACTGGTGAGCTGCCCACTTTCCAGACCAAGATGGCTAATAAGCTTCTGGCTGCTTTGAAAAGGCAGCCGACAGAAGCTCACTTCTCAGCTTTGAGCTGTCAGTGTGTTCCCATAAGAAATTGTGATCCCCACCATCTTGGATGGCTGTGCTGGGCCCGGGGGTAACCCGTGAAACGTGGTCCAGGACCGGTCCAGAATCCGAAGGTTCTGCTGGGAGTCAGTCCAACAGGGCCAAGGCAGGAGACGATGCAGGAAACCAGGCAAGGACAGGTACAGGATCTCAGGCAGGATCTGGCATACAGCAATGTTGCTCCCACAACCTGGGGCGGGGTCCAACAGCCTTTTATCTTTGTTGGGATAGCGGCCGGTCCTGATCCCCCAGTGACTCACCTCCCTGTCTCACCCGAAGGTGAGCACTCCTCCTGCGAGTACTCAGGTCTCTCCTTCTCTCAGACCTCAGTCTCTGCAGCTTGGGAGACATCAGTGGATTACTAGACCCAGGGGCCGCCTCAGCCTCCCCGGACCCAACCGGTAGTGGAGCAGCTGTAAGTGATGGCCCAGCTGGAGGCAACGAGGTCATCCCCGCATCTGGAGCCAGGGCAGGCTCAGGCCCCTGACTCGGCCCAGCTGGTGCTTGTTGCAGGGGAACCTGTGCAGACTGGGGCTCTTCAGGATCAGGCCCCAGACTTGGTTCAGATGATGCCTGAGGCAAAGGATCCGGTGCAGACTGAGACCCCTCTGGTTCCGAGTCCGAGCCCGAGTCCCAGGCCATCACAATGGCTTCAAAAGAGTATTAGACAAATTCCTGGAGGACAAGGCTACCCATGGCTCCTAGCCATGATGGGTATGTTCGCCCTCCACTGTCAGAGGTGTATACTAGTTTCTGGGACTCCCACATGGAGAGCCCTGCTGCTCTAAAGTCCCACTTGCGGACTTCCATTGGGGCACCTGGTTGGCCACTGTGAGTGCAGGATGCTGGCCTAGGTGGCTTCAGGGCTCTTCCAGTGCAACCATGGATGGTTTTGTGAGCCCAGTGCTGTGCAGAGGCATCGGGGAAAAGATGTGTCTGACCTCCCTTTTCTCTTTGCAGCTGTGGGAACATCACGGACACCAGACGTGGCTCCTTCAGTAGCCTCAACTGCCACTGGCTCAAGGGCCGCTATGTCAGCGTGAACCTCCCAGGAGATGCATCCACCCTGACGCTGTGTGAGGTGGAGGTCTATGGGACAAAGCTGGGTGACCAGTGTTAGGAATCACTGGGCGAGGGGACAGATTTAGTTGAACCCATGTTGACTCTCCAATAAATATCCATTGAACAGCCTTCTTTTGTCTCTCCAATTTGTTCAGCAGGCCCTCAAAACCAAGAGGGTGCATGGTTTTGCCCGTGCTAGAAAACAGAATCAGAGAGCAAACTGACCATGTGTGGGAACTGCAAGTCCCGTTTGCTAAGAATCTATCACAAAGGGAACTAGTCACACAACTAGAGATGCTGGTGACTTCTGCTCTAAGAGGAAGCAGATACAGAAATTCCCTCAGTTCTCGAGGTTCCTCAGTGTCCAGGGCCAGAACTCCTTGAAGCGATTCCTGATGATAGTGCTGGGAGGGGAGGGGTTAACACCAGAAATTAGATAAAATTAATGTTTTGTTTTTAATTTGACATTTCCTAAAGCTGTTACCATGAAGCTCAGTGGAGGTTTACAACCCGCCAGGAAGATGGGCCATTATTTAGGAAGTGCCAAGGTAATTTGTAAGACAACCCTTGAGAACAACTTTGTACTGCGGTTGTTGTGGTCAGGAAAACAAATGGAGTGGGAGGGTTTTTACATCAGAGATGTCTTAAATTCAAAACACCATGAAGAAGGGGGTTCTAGAAGCATGAAATGCTTTTCTCCAGGGAACTAAGCATTATATAAAATCCAAGCTCAGAGCTGCAAACTGCTACCTGGGTTGGGACCAAGTCATGAGCCCCTTTTGAGCCCTTCATGCATTGCAACTGCCCACATGGCATTAGGTGGTTGGATGGAGGGGTTCTTGTGGGGAAGCTCGCACTGGAGCCATGGGGTGGGGTGGTCTGGCTCCCCCATAGCAGCCTCAGAGGGCTTTGGAGACAGCCAGGAGTGCTGAAGAGGCATTCAGATCCATCAAGGTTGACCAGGAGAACAGTCATCCTCCAGAATTCGGGGAACTCCTAAACAGTTCTCCAACAAATCTTTTTTTAAAAATGCAGTTTTCAATATGCCCATTCAGGGTGTGGGGGGCATGATCCAGGCTTCAGGAATCACATCAGCTCACCTTGGGATCAGCAGAACGACCCAACCTCTTAGTGAAACTGACACAGAGACCTCCCTACTTCCAGCGAAGTCCTGCCCCGTCTGGTTTTATCCCCTTTCAGCTCTTGTTTGGTTCCGAATAACCCAACCAATCAGAAAGATGTTGACACTGGGGTTTTGGCTGTCAAAATCAGATGCTTACGTCCTTCTTCAGAGTGGCCTTAGGTGGTTTCTGGCTCTCTGCCAAGAGGGGAAAGACACACCTCCTTATCAGCAGGTGATCTGCTTTGAATATAATAATATGTCCTCGAAGGGACGCGGGTGGCACTGTGGGTTAAACCACAGAGCCTAGGGCTTGCCGCTCAGAAGGTTGGAGGTTCGAATCCCGGCGATGGGGTGAGCTCCCGTTGTTCAGTCCCAGCTCCTGCCAACCTAGCAGTTCGAAAGCACAAAAGTGCAAGTAGATAAATAGGTACCGCTCCGGCGGGAAGGTAGACGGCGTTTCCGTGCACTGCTCTGGCTCACCAGAAGTGGCTTAGTCCTGCTGGCCACATGACCCGGAAGCTGTACACCGGCTCCCTCGGCCAATAAAGCGAGATGAGCGCTGCAACCCCAGAGTTGGCCACGACTGGACCTAATGGCCAGGGGTCCCTTTACCTTTACCTAATATGTCCTCACTGCATTTATTTCATAAAGAGGACAAATGGATGATAATGTGAGTATTGACTCTAGCAGGTCCCAATCTTACACACCAAGCTCCAGAATGAACACTTTGCTTTCAGCCTTGTGGAGAGAGATGAGGCACTTCTGGTCTCCACAAACTCATGGAAATGTCTTTGCCTCCCTTACCTGAAATCAAGTCAGAAGTGAGACAGAGGCATTCCTCTCTCTTCTGAACACAACAACCAGTCTGGGTAGGCCAGTCTTGTCTTGAGAATACTTGTGTCTAGAGGCAGAAGTTATTTCCATGAGTCCAAGGCAAATAATTAGGAGGGGATAATAGAGGGCACCCAGTTTACCTGTCTGTCCCTGGAGACCACAGAGCAGGCACCACCAAACTTGGCCCTCCAGCTGTTTTGGGACTACAACTCCCATCATCCCTAACTAACAGGGCCAGTGGTCAGGGATGATGGGAATTGTAGTCCCAAAACAGCTTTAGGGCTGAGTTTGGGGATGCCTGCCATAGAGGCTTTCTTCTAACAGAATCATAGAATTGTAGAGTTGGAAGGGACCCTAATAATAATAATAATAATAATAATAATAATAATAATAATAATAATAATAATAATATATTTATACTCCTCCCATCTGGCCGGGGGCCCCCAGCCACTCTGGGTGGCCATCTAGTCCAACCCCCTGCAATGCAAGATTCTCAGCCTGATCATACATGACAGATAGCCATCTGTCTTAGAAACCTCTAAGGAAGGACAGCCCATCACATCATGAGGGAGTCTGTTCCACTGATGAACAGCTGTACTGTCAGAAAGTTCTTCCTGGTGTTTAGTTGGAATCCTTTCTTGTAACTTGAAGAAGGATCGATGAAACCTTGGGAGGAAGTGATCGTGTCCTCTTGGTTTTCATTATACAAGAGAAAGCCGAGTGTAGTCAGACATGCACTCTGGACTTAAAGAAGGCTCCAGGAACCAGTGGGTGAGATCCCATGGTCAGAAATCCAGAAGTCCAAGATGGATGAGAGCTTCTTCAAAGAGAAATATTGAAGGCACAATGCAGACAATTCCAACAAGAAAGGAATGGGAGGCATCTAAAGAAACCAGTTTGGCTGCATAAGGAGTTTACAGATGACCTGAGAGTTAAGATGTATTATAATAATAATAATAATAATAATAATAATAATAATAATAATAATAATAATAATAATAATAATTTATTATTTATACCCCGCCCATCTGGCTGGGCTTCCCCAGCCACTCTGGGCGACTTCCAAAAGAATGTTAAAATACTATAATACATCAAACATTAAAAGCTTCGCTAAAGAGGGCTGCCTTCAGATGTCTTCTAAAAGCCTGGTAGTTGTTGTTCTCTTTGACATCTGGTGGGAGGGAGTTCCACAGGGAAGGTGTCACTACCAAGAAGGTCCTCTGCCTGGTTCCCTGTAACTTGGCTTCTCGCAGGGAGGGAACCGCCAGAAGGCCCTCGGCGCTGGACCTCAGCGTCCGGGCAGAACGATGGGGGTGGAGATGCTCCTTCAGATATACTAGACCGAGGCCGTTTAGGGCTTTAAAGGTCAGCACCAACACTTTGAATTGTGCTCGGAAACGTACTGGGAGCCAATGTAGGTCTTTCAAGACTGGTGTTATGTGGTCTCTGCGGCTGCTCCCAGTCACCAGTCTAGGTGCCGCTAGATAAGAAATGGAAGAAATGAGAAATCACAATAGTGGAGTATACACAAGTTACCAACAGTTGCAGGGTGAAGGTCAGGCTGGCTAAAGCTCAGAATGAGCTCAGGCTTGCAAACCGGGGTTCCAACTTGAATAAAATATTACACTCCAGGTAATCAATCACATAACATGATACATGCACACCATTTGAATGGCAATTTCCATCAACTGGGGTGAGGGCTGGCCCCCTCAAATAATTTATTGAAGGCCTGGAGGGATCTTCGCCCCTAGGAGTTGGCTCCTATGCTTGCAAGAGAGGTTAAAAATAATATTTAAAAAGTTTCTTTGGTTATGTTTGAAGCAAGAAGAAGAACAAGCAAGTAGTAGGTCCTCTGCATAGGAAACGTGGAGAAATGCTATTGGGTGACAGAGAGAAGGTGGAATTACTCAACACCTGCTTTGCCTCTGTCTTCACCCAAAAGGAAAGGGATGCCCAACCTGGTGATAACAGAATAAACGATGCAAGGAGGGAGCTGCAGCCCAGATAGGAAAAGAGGTAGTAAGGGAACACCTAGCTACTTTAAATAATGGGTAGGCAAACTAAGGCCCGGGGGCCGCATCCGGCCCAATCACCTTCTAGATCCGGCCTGCGGATGGTCCAGGAATCAGTGTGTTTTTACATGAGTAGAATGTGTGCTTTTATTCAAAATCCATCTCTGGGTTATTTGTGGGGCATAGGAATTCGTTCATCCCCCCCCCCAAAAAAATAATAGTCCGGCCCCCCACAAGGTCTGAGGGACAGTGGACCAGCCCCCTGCTGAAAACGTTTGCTGACCCCTGCTTTAAATGAATTCAGATTTCCAGGTCCAGATGAGCTGCATCCAAGAGGTACTAAAGGAGCTTGCAGATGTACTGTATTTTTTGCTCTATAAGACTCGCTTTTTCCCTCCTAAAAAGAAAGGGGAAATGTGTGTGTGTCTTATGGAGCGAATGCAGGCTGCGCAGCTATCCCAGAAGCCAGAACAGCAAGAGGGATTGCTGCTTTCACTGTGCAGCGATCCCTCTTGCTCTTCTGGCTTCTGAGATTCAGAATATGTTTTTTCTTGTTTTCCTCCTCCAAAAACTAGGGGCATCTTGTGGTCTGATGCATCTTATAGAGCGAAAAATACGGTAATTTCAGAGCCTTTGCCTCTTATATTTGAGAATTCTTGGAGAACAGGTGAGGTCCCTGCAGACTGGAGGCAGGCAAAGGTTGTCCTCATCTTCAGAAAGGGGGAAATGGAAGACCCAGGGAACTACCGACCGGTGACCTTGACCTTGATACCAGGAAAGGTCCAGAACAGATCATCACACAGTTGGTCTGTGAGCACTTAGAGAAGAGTCTTGGATCTCCTCTAGAGCAGCCCTGCTGATTTTATCTTCCTCGTGATGGACAGCTCTTGCCTAGCTCAGAAAAACCTAAGCAGGTTAGAAAGATGTTGAGACCAAGACTGAGGACATCAACTTTTCTCCTTCCTGTACTCAGTTTCTTTCTTGTTCCCAGGTGCCAACACCTGTGGGGGTCCAGTTACACAACCCACAACTCTGGTTATGGGTTGTGGGTTCTCCAGCCTATCTGCAACTGCATGCCACAGGTGGAAATAAAAAAAGAATCCACTGGCCAAATGATTTGAAAATAAGAAATTTATCATGCAACGAAACACGGAAAAGGGTATTTGTTCTGGCCCAGTACCAACCATGCCCATAAGCTCCAAAGCAAATAGTCTGCTGGGGCCTTGTGGAAAGAGGGTGAATGTGCTTTGGTGTTGGAATCACCATCCTGAAAGCTTGACCCTGAGGCTGTTTCGCCGGAACCATCTGTCAGGTGTGTCGGCGAAGCCCCACAGTAGACAGATAGTGGCATGAAATGTTTGGGGAAATGTTGCAGATATCGCAAAAATATTCCCCTTGGGATGATGATGATTGTTTTAATTAAGTGTATTCTGCCCCCCCCATCTAGACCCATTAATTAATTGTTTTCTGGACTTCATCCTTCCCTGAATGTACTCATAAGAACACGAGACAGATCATTGCTCCACCTAGCTTACTATTCTCTTGACTAGTAGCAGGTTTTCCAGAGCTCCAGGCAAAGGGGACCTTCTGAGCCCAAGCTGGAGGTGCTGAGCATTTTCAAAACATACCTTAAGAAGAATTGTTGCAGTATGAACTCGGTCGCTGCCTGTGAATAACTTCTGCAGCTGTATGAAATAAGAAACAAGATCATAGGAGAATAATGTTGTTGTTTAGTCGTTTAGTCGTGTGACCCCCTGGACCAGAGCATGCCAGGCACTTCTGTCTTCCACTGCCTCCCTCATGCTGGTCGCTTCGAGAACACTGTCCCACCATCTCGTCCTCTGTCGTTCCCTTCTCCTTGTGCCCTCCATCTTTCCCAACATCAGGGTCTTTTCCAGGGAGTCTTCTCTTCTCATGAGGTGGCCAAAGTCTTGGAGCCTCAGCTTCACGATCTGTCCTTCCAGTGAGCACTCAGGGCTGATTTCCTTCAGAATGGAGAGGGCGGATCTCCTTGCAGTCCATGGGACTCTCAAGAGTCTCCTCCAGCACCAGAATTCAAAAGCATCCATTCTTCGGCGATCAGCCTTCTTTATGGTCCAGCTCTCACTTCCATACATCACTACTGGGAAAACCAGAGCTTTAACTATACGGACCTTTGTTGGCAACAAAGGAGAATAATACTTTATTATAAAATGAACAGACATTGGCTTTGCCCTTGGGAACATCGCCCGGCTGTGGGGCGTGGAGGCCGCTCCCTGCAAGGCCCTTTCCACCAGGCCTAGGGGGTGGGGCCCACACTCACCAGCCCTACAAAAGAGGTTCCTGGGAGACCAGAGGGACATCACTATGCCTGACAACAAACCCAAACTATTGGATTCTTGTGCCCCATCTTTTTGAGCCATGCCATGCTTATGATGATATTTTATTCTCTTGTTAATTATGCTGTTTTAAATGTGCATTTTATATTTGACTTCACTTAGCATTTTTTTTAATGTTTAAGATTTTGTTTGTTTGTATTAACTATGCATTCTGTAGCTGACCTTTGTAATGTTTTATTTCAAAATCTTTCAGATAATATTTTCGTTTTCTGTTAATGATGTTGCTTTGACTGTATGCTTTATATTTGGCTTTCTTCAGAAATGTTTGGTGCTGAATTGTTTTATTGATGTTGTAAGATGCTGCAAACCGCTTTGAGGTTTTTTCTTAAAACGGTATAGAAGTGAAATGAATAATAACAATAAAACTAGCAAAGAATGTGCAAGTTTTTCAGATTTTGCAATGAATAATACCTTCTCTATAAAAGCTCTACGTGGGGCTACCTTTGAAAGTGACCCGGAAACTACAACTAATCCAGAATGTGGCAGCCAGACTGGTGACAGGGAGCGGCCGCCAAGACCACATAACACCGGTCCTGAAAGACCTACATTGGCTCCCAGTATGTTTCTGAGCACAATTCAAAGTGTTGGTGCTGACCTTGAAAGCCCTAAATGGCCCAGTATACCTGAAGGAGCGTCTCCACCTCCATCGTTCTGCCCGGACACTGAGGTCCAGCTCTGAGGGCCTTCTGCCGGTTCCCTCCCTCCGAGAAGCCAAGTTACAGGGAACCAGGCAGAGGGCCTTCTCGGTGGTGGCACCCACCCTGTGGAACGCCCTTCCAGCAGATGTCAAAGAGAAAAACAACTACCAGACGAAGACATCTGAAGGCAGCCCTGTTTAGGGAAGCTTTTAATGTTTAATAGGTTATTGTATTTTAGTGTTTTGTTGGAAGTCGCCCAGAGTGGCTGGGGAAACCCAGCCAGATGGGCGGGGTACAAATAATAAATTAATAATAATAATAATAATAATAATAATAATTATACCAGATATCAAGGGACTCCTTTACTTTTTAGATAGCAGATTTGTTTGTGCTGTATGATTCTACAGAATCATGGAGTTCGAAGGGACCCTGAGGGCCATCTAACCCAACCCCCAGCAATGCAGGATCCCATACAGGTATCAAACCTGCAGCCTTGGTGTTATCAGCACCAGACTCTAACCAACTGAGCTGTGCAGGCTTTCCCCCCCTCCTGCTTGCATATCTGTCCCCAGGCTGCCTGAAACAGCATGCAAATACTCTGTCTTTTTCATTTCATTGACAAACCAAGCTTTCTTCATTTCCTGGTGTGTGCAATGGGGCATAATGTGAAGGGTAAACATGTATTCGTAACAGATGCCCATACGGACTCCAGGAAAAGATCTCTCACCGGAGGATATGTTCAGATGCAAATGAGGCAGCTCAGCTTTTTAACCTCCCCATAAATGCAAGCTCCTTCCTTGCACCTGTTGTGTGCGCTGGCAGTTGTGGATCAAGTACTACGACCCTTAATCAAAGGAGAGAGTCAGAAACAAACACAAGCCCGATTAGAAGGAGGGCGTGCAATTCTGGTTTCAACATCTTCCTGATTGGGGGAGTTGAAGAGCATAAAACCAGGACTACCTGAGAGCTCCAGAACTCATTTGGAAGCAGAGAGGAAACGTTTTGGAGAAAGACGCTTCTGGTCGCTGATCCCAACACAGAGAAGCAAGGTAAGTTTTGTGAACCGATTTGAGGTTTTCTACAATCGAGTGGTTTAAGTTTTATGAAATGAATAAAATTGGAAGGGAGGTGCCTCATTGGGTGTGAAACCTGAAGCCCAGAATATCCCCCGTCTTCCAAAGAAAGTCCAGAGCATGGAGCATCTTTACAGTACTAATTTAACTTTCAAGACTTTGTTCTAAAATTCCAGAAAATTATGGGTAGTATTACTCTGAGTAGGCACATTGAAATAAATGAGAATGACCATGCGATTTTTTAATGCTTTATTGAAATTAAAAAGAAATAACAAACAAAAGGCTTATCCAGAAGAAAATGGTAATATTTGTTATTTTGCATCACAATACGTTGTTCTTGAGTTTCTAATGGCTTCCAGCCACCCTATCATGCACCTACCACTTAGTCTATCTAGCGCACTATTTTTCCAATTTCTTTTGTAAATTTTCATTAATATTATATTCTCTTATAATTATCTATCATACCACAGAAGTCAGAATGACCAAGATAGGTGTATTCAGTTGTTCCACGCTGAGATAAACATAGTTGGCTACCACCCTATATTTCTGGAGGCATCTTAAAAAGTCTGTTAGGGACCCCCAGTGAGGCCCGTTGCCAGAGGAACTGCCTCCTGCATCTTCAAGCATCTTTGGAGCTTGTCCTTCTTGTCAAGGGACAGCGGTCCAAAGTGTTCATTGCCTTGTGGTCAGGAAGGCAGGCAGCGGTAGCAAAACAGGCAGTGTTTGCTCTTGGTCACGAATGGTGCCCTGCTAACCTCATGGTTCAGGCAAGAGACCCCCAAGCACACAAAATCCAGATCTTTCATACGTTTACCTGTATGCCCGCAGTTTCACTGGTTCCGTGTTCCCCCGTCTTATCTCCTCAGCAGCAGCGGTTTCTAGTTGCGTGGCGAGTTCCTGCCCCCCCCAAGTGGAAATAAAGACACATAGCACAATTATGAAGGTTAATGGGCTAAATAAGGCCACAACTTTATTGGTTACAGGAATGAGCGGTATTAGCTTAGGCATTGGTCCTAATTGACTATATCCGACTTCAGCCCTTCCGCTTGAAGTCCAGGAAGGGTTAACCACCAGTAGGGGGAGTCCTGCTGATGCACATCAACTAGGAACTCCCCCGGGGTCACCAATAGGGAGCGTGCCTTAGGCCCTCACCTCCCTAGGCTTCAGACAGAGCCACACTCCCTGGAATCCTTTATTGGATATATCCTTCAATATGTGGGGCAGGTGATGGCGCTTCCTCCCCTCTTCCATCTACAGAGCAATACCAATGCCTAACCACCGATACCCAGAAAGTTGTGACGATTTGCTACGAGGAGAGCGAAAACCAAGGGGCTGGTGCCAGTTTGCCAAGTGGAAAAATTCCCACCAGGCCCCTCAACGGCGACCAACCCAGGTCCATAGCAAGGTCAAGGAATGAAAACCTTAAAGGGCAGGAGGGTGGGAAACAGGAACAGCTGGTAGGCGGGAAAAGAGGGAAATCCCCGGCCGCGCCGATTAGCTGGCCTGGGGGTGACGTGGCCAGGGATTCCCCCAATCGCGAGTGGTGGGGGCATGAAGCCCGCAACCCCACCTCCTCTGCAGGGCGGAAGTGGCTTTATCAGCACCACAGGCTCACCAACTCCTCTGTCTCCTGCCCCACCCTTTCAACAGTTTGCCCCAGTTTCCAGGTTCCCTATTTCCATTGTCACCTCACCACAGATTTAATCACACTTAACTGACTTCCCCAAACTTCCTCTTGTGGGCTCTTGCAGGCTGACTTTTGAACACTGCATCTTCTTTAGCAGGTACACAAACCTCCCTGTTAATGCATGTGTTATGTACTGAGCTGAATAGGGTCCAGAATGCGGCAGTCTGATTGGTCCACAGGAGCCACCCAATCCAGCTCCAGGTGGAAGTGAATCCACAACCTGATTGGCCTACAGGAGAATCTCGGTATTAGCCAATCACGTGCGGCCCATTGTGTAAATAATGTACAGTGGTACCTCGGTTAAGTACTTAATTCGTTCTGGAGGTCTGTTCTTAACCTGAAACTGTTCTTAACCTGAAGCACCACTTTAGCTAATGGGGCCTCCTGCTGCTGCCACGCTGCTGGAGCACGATTTCTGTTCTCATCCTGAAGCAAAGTTCTTAACCCGAGGTAATATTTCTGGGTTAACAGAGTCTGTAACCTGAAGTGTCTGTAACCTGAGGTACCACTGTATATAAAGCAGACATTCTGGGGGAACTTCCATTCCTCCTCACCACTATGAGCTGAATAAAGAGCATGAAATCCACTCTCGACTCCGAGTTTATTTCAGCAAGTTTCACCATTCATAATGTAGCAGGAACCCCCCCACCCCCCACCCCAATCATTCAGTTTGTACAAACTTCACACACACTCACACTCACACACTACATATGCCACACTTCTGTTATAAATTCATAGAAAAATCAACCATACATCGGATTTGCACTGTTCCATTTTATTTTACTCCATGTGACAAGGACTATCAAAGGGGGGTGGCTTGGTTCTGGTCAGCCATAATCCCTTCACCATCCCAGCACATCCACAGGAGCCCTGCCCAGTTGCTATGTCAACCCTGATGATCCCAGACAGAAGACAATCAGGATCACAAAGAACTTGCATATGGGAGTGGATTCAGCACGGACTGAAACAAAGGACAATGATCAGATCTTCCCTCTGGGGGCAGGAAACTGCCAACTCCCCTTTGTCTTCTGGAAAGTACTCATGGGCAGGGGGAAAGGAGGAACCAGCCAGGTGACCGGACACTCAGGTTACCACCACAACTCCTCCCTCAACCCCTCCTTTCTGTAATGTATGCATGATGTTTCTGGGGGTGGGCTTGACCTAGAGGAGGGGAATTTCAAAAGTCTTTATAAGGTCTTGCAGACCATCTTTCTGGGTCTTTCCTCTCTCCTGCAAGTGAGGGGAACACCCTGTTGCAACAGTTCAATAAAGGCCAAGCCTACAGGCTGCTGTTTTGCTCCAAGTTATCCTGGTTGGTGTCTTTCTTTTTGTCCAAGGGAGCCCTCGGATTTTTCCGGTAACAATAATTATCCAGCACTCTCTCCAAACTCTCTCTCCCCCTCACCCTGTTTCCATGCTGACAAGGAACACTCTCCCATTTCCTCTTCCTGCCCGTTTTTAGCCAGCAGGTCTCATGATCCACCCAAAGACCTCCTCTGAGCATTCCTGGCTGGCTCTGAGCCCACCCTCCCCATTATTATTTTTTTACTTTCCTGGGGCTCAGGGGGAGGCGGACCCCCATGGCCCCAGCACAGACCCCTCCCTCACTGCTGTCTCCCCTCCCCTCCATCCAGGATGCTCCTCACCTGGATTTCGATGCTGACCCTGGCGCTCCTGGCAGGGAGTGGGGACGCCCAGAGCTGCAAGGCGCTGGTAAGAGCTCCCAAAGGGGTCTGTGGGTCAGACCCAAATGCAAATAATACTTCTCCACCACCCCAAAGCACCCCCTATTTTCCCCAAACCAGTGAGCTCTAAGCTGCTGCTGTGACAGTGAAAGTTGGGAGCCATCTTACCTAGTGAGGACGTCACGTATTAAGATGGCAAAGCCTGAATTAGTTATCCAAAGGGTTCAGACCTGGCAAGTTGTGATGGGGGAACAACATCTCCCCTCCATTGGACCCATTCATCAGATTCATCCCTTTATGTGTTCAGACTGGGTCTGTTCCACCCACAGGCAGAGGATGAAGCACTGAGGTGGCTGCTGTTTCCAAGAGACATCCTGATGATGCAGCCTCTAGAGCTCAGCATCAGGAGCCCATTGCTCATCGGGGCACCCCCAAAAATGGGTCTGGGAAGGCCACGACCAATGCCACCCTTGGACATCAATGCCAAGGTTGGAGAGGGCCGGTCTCTGAGCATGTTCAGTGTGCTTTCATACTCAGCACCTAGATGGCCCTCTTAGAAGAAGAAGAAGAAGAGTTTGGATTTGATATCCCGCCTTTCACTCCCTTTCAGGAGTCTCAAAGCGGCTCACATTCTCCTTTCCCTTCCTCCCCCACAACAAACACTCTGTGAGGTGAGTGGGGCTGAGAGACTTCACAGAAGTGTGACTGGCCCAAGGTCACCCAGCAGCTGCATGTGGAGGAGCGGGGAAGCAAACCCGGTTTCCCAGATTACGTGACTACCACTCTTAACCACTACACCACACTAGGACTATATTCCACATCATTCTTCAAGACTGCTTGGGGAGAGGGAGGAGGAACTGGTTTATCTTTGGATTCCCCATTTGCCCAACACGACCTTCACTCTGGTAGCTCATTCCTTCAGGTGAAATGGGGGTGAATGTGCTATGAGGTATACATGGATGGCAGGAGATCAACACACTCTTGAAATCTCCAACAACACGTTCAGATGTAACCTCTTTGTTGTCACTGCAATTTTTCCCTGCCCTTACACCGCACAAGGTGGCACTGTGGGTTAAACCACTGAGCCTAGGACTTGCCAATCAGAAGGTTGGTGGTTCGAATCCCCACAATGGGGTGAACTCCCGTTGCTCGGTCCCTGCTCCTGCCAACCTAGCAGTTCGAAAGCACGTCCAAGTGCAAGTAGATAAATAGGTACCGCTCTGGCGGGAAGGTAAACGGCATTTCCATGCGCTGCTCTGGTTCTCCAGAAGCAGCTTAGTCCTGCTGGCCACATGACCTGGAAGCTGTACGCCGGCTCCCTCGGCCAGTAAAGCGAGATGAGCGCCGCAACCCCAGAGTCGGCCACGACTGGACCTAATGGTCAGGGGTCCCTTTACCTTTACACTGCACAATGACAACCCCCGTTTTATCCTCACAAGAGCCCTGCGAGGTGTGACAGGCTGCAGGAGAAAGGACCAAACTCGGCCTCTGGCTCTCAACACCACCAGCTTCTTGCAGGACTGGGCTTCCCCCAAAATGCAGGGAGGTGGGGAGAAGGCATGAACATTGGCCTCCTTTGATAGCCATTCCAAGGTTGCAGAAGGCCCGTCTCTGAGCTGGTTCAGCTTACTTTTCTACCAAGGTAGTTTAAAAGCCTTTAAACACCACAGAGCCTCACCTCTTGGCTGGAGGGCCATGAAAAATCGAAATCTGGAAATGCAACTATTTTAATATCAGTGTGGCAATATTCCTCCCTCTTCTGTTGCAGCTTCTTTGAACACTGAAAGTGGGTCTCCTGAAGGGCTTTGCAAAGCTTCCCCCGGTCTCTGCTCCCTGAGAGGAGCTTCCATGGAGGCTGTATAACTCTCTAACCATTTATTCTCCCTCCATCTCCTTCCCATCATGCTCCAGCTCACAACTTGGCCAAAGGCCGCCCAGCCTTCCAGTCCTCCATCTACCCACATCAGGTTTTTACTGGCGCAAAAAACGCTGTGGGTGGGAATTGTGACGGGTTCTTCGCCGGAGGCTCCTGCACCCACACTAATCCAGACCAGGACCCCTGGTGGTACGTGGACCTGGGCGACCAGTATGCCATCTCGGCCGTGGTGGTGAGAAACCGTCAGGGCTGCTGCAGTGAGAGACTCCTGGGAGCCCAGATCCATGTAGGAGACTCCGTGGTTGACCATGGCAAGTCCAACCCCCTGTAAGTTTCATTTCCCCCAACCTCCATCCTGCCCCCTTTACAAGGGTGGGACAGGGACAGTGACCAAAGATGGAAAAAGTGGGTGGTGGTAAATTTGTAGTAATTATTCTGGACTACAGTGAAAGATAGTGAGTGATATGAAGGAATGCATCCTCCCCCATCATTCTGCCCGGACACTGAGGTCCAGCTCCAAAGGCCTTTTTCTGGAAGTTCCCTCACTGCAAGAAGTGGTGGTGGCGCCTGCCCTGTGGAACGCCCTCCCATCGGATGTCAAGGAAATAAACAACTACAGTGGCACCTCGGGTTAAGTACTTAATTCGTTCCGGAGGTCCGTTCTTAACCGTTCTTAACCTGAAACTGTTCTTAACGTGAAGCACCACTTTAGCTAATGGGGCCTCCTGCTGCTGCCGCGCCGCCAGAGCACAATTTCTGTTCTCATCCTGAAGCAAAGTTCTTTTTTTTTAAAAAAAAATAATATTTATTAATTTTCCAACAGTTTAAACACAACACTACAAAAAAAACCTAAATAAAGACAATACAATACAAAAAAACTACAAAACACTAACACATAAAACTAACAAAACAAAAACAAAACCCATTTAAAACACATCAAACCATTTCATTATCTTATCTTTCATTCACTTATTTCCACGACCTCCTCACACCTCCCTTTTTGTATTCCACTTCTGTTAATTGTTTCAGCAATTCCTCTCCATCTTCCTCTGTTTTCTATCCTATAATTATCTTAATACATTCTAACCTTATTTTTCCCTTTGTTGTTGTTTAGTCGTGTCCGACTCTTCGTGACCCCACGGACCAGAGCACGCCAGGCACTTCTGTCCTCCACTGCCTCCCCCAGTTTGATCAAACTCGTGCTAGTAGCTTCAAGAACACCATCCAACCATCTCATTCTCTGTCGTCCCCTTCTCCTTGTGCCCTCCATCTTTCCCAACATCAGGGTCTTTTCCAGGGAGTCTTATCTTCTCATGAGGTGGCCAAAGTCTTGGAGCCTCAGCTTCAGGATCTGTCCTTCCAGTGAGCGCTCAGGGCTGATTTCCTTCAGAATGGAGAGGTTTGATCTTCTTGCAGTCCATGGGACTCTCAAGAGTCTCCTCCAGCACCATAATTCAAAAGCATCAATTCTTCGGCGATCAGCCTTCTTTATGGTCCAGCTCTCACTTCCATACATCACTACTGGGAAAACCATGGCTTTTACTATACGGACCTTTGTTGGCAAGGTGATGTCTCTGCTTTTTAAGATGTTGTCTAGGTTTGCCATCGCCTTTCTCCCAAGGAGCAGGCATCTTTTAATTTCGTGACTGCTGTCACCATCTGCACTGATCATGGAGCCCAAGAAAGTAAAATCTCTCACTGCCTCCATTTCTTCCCCATCTATTTGCCAGGAGGTGATGGGACCAGTGGCCATGATCTTCGTTTTTTTGATGTTGAGCTTCAGACCATATTTTGCGCTCTCACCCTCATTAAAAGGTTCTATTTTCCCCTTTAATACTCTGTTAATCTATTTATACTTAATTCCTTATAACATTTCTACTAAAGCCATATAACTTCATTCCAACATCATTCTAGCATTCATTAATTTTACAGTATTTCTGTAGATAGTCTTTAAATTTCTTCCAATCTTCTTCCACCGACTCTTCTCCCTGGTCTCGGATTCTGCCAGTCATTTCCACCAGTTCCATATAGTCAATCACCTTCATTTGCCATTCTTCCAGAGTGGGTAAATCTTGTGTCTTCCAGTACTCTGCAATAAGTATTCTTGCTGCTGTTGTGGCATACATAAAGAAAGTTCTATCCTTCTTTGGCACCGATTGGCCGACAATGCCCAGGAGAAAGGCCTCTGGTTTCTTCAAGAAGGTATATTTAAATACCTTTTTCATTTCATCTCCCAGAATGTCTTAATCCTTGGGCATGTCCACCAAAGGTGAAAGAATGTACCTTCACTGAAGCAAAGTTCTTAACCCGAGGTAATATTTCTGGGTTAGCGGAGTCTGTAACCTGAAGCGTCTGTAACCCGAGGTACCACTGTATCTGACTTTTAGAAGACATCTGAAGGCAGACCTGTATAGGGAAGTTTTTAATGTCTGGTGTTTTATTGTATTTTTAATATTTTGTTGGAAGCTGCCCAGATGGACGGGGTATAAATAAATAAATTATCATCATCATCATTATAAACGTCAGGGAGGCCAGCTTTTGGGGGAGACTGGGCATCACCCTTTGACTGGGATCATGAGGAATAGCATATATTTAGGCATGTATTCCTTCACAGTTTAGATAGAGTTTCCACATTAAACCCACCCTACAGCTGATTCTCTCTCTCTCTCCCTCTCTCTGCAGCTGTGGGACCATCACAGACACCAGCCTTGGCTCCGTCAGCACCTTGTACTGCAACTGGCTCAAGGGCCGCTATGTGAGCATCCACATCCCAGGGAGGGCCGAATACCTGACCTTGTGCGAGGTGGAGGTCTATGGCACCAAGGCAGAAGACCAGTGCTAGGGATCAGCACCTGTGGGTGGTGGTTTTTTGATTGTTTTAGGGGTGAGGGGATTTCATAGATTTTGTATCTCCAATAAATGCCCATTGAGCAGGCTTCCTTCATCTCTCCCTTTTGCTTCTTGAGCCCTGAAAACCAAGAGAGTCTATGGCTTTGCCTGTGCCAGAAAGCAGGCATTGCAGCACCAATCTTTCTCACGCATTATCATTTATTTGGATGTATCAGGCACCTCCTTATAGAGATTGTCTAAGTGGCATAGATCCCTTCAACCCCCAGTAAAGGTAAAGGGACCGCTGATCATTAGGTCCAGCCGTGACCGACTCTGGGGTTGCGGCGCTCATCTCGCTTTACTGGCCAAGGGAGCCGGCGTACAGCTTCCGGGTCATGTGGCCAGCATGACTGAGCCGCTTCTGGCGAACCAGAGCAGCGCATGGAAACGCCGTTTACCTTCCTGCCGGAGCGGTACCTATTTAGCTACTTGCACTTTGATGTGCTTTCAAACTGCTAGGTTGGCAGGAGCTGGGACTGAACAACGGGAGCTCACCCCGTCGCAGGGATTCGAACCTCCGACCTTCTGATCGGCAAGTCCTAGGCTCTGCGGTTTAACCCACAGCGCCACCCGCATCCCTTCGAGGACATTTTATTATATTCAAAGCAGATCACCTGCTGATAAGGAGGAATCTGTGTTATAACCCCTCCATAACCTAGCATTGGCTCAAAACACTTGTTATAAAACCCTTCAGTTACCCAAACATGAAGGATTTGTATCCTAACCTCACTGCACGAATGTCTGATTCAGATATCCAAACAGTGGCACCTGCAAACATATGAATCTCTGGGAGAATGGCTCTCATTATTTGCTTACTCAGAAAGCCCTTCCCCTCCCTACACAGAAGAGTTGGACCCCCAACTGCTGTACTTAAACCTGAAATTTTCAATAGTCAGCTAGCTCACAAGTGCCAGTGGGACCCCCACTTTGCTCCTCAGGGATCAGCTATATGCCTCACTGGATATGGACCTAAAGAATGGGCGAGAGATTTCTGTGCTTGGCTGGTATAGGATTTCAAAGGGCTGAGCATGTACAGGAGGCACAGATCTCTGAACCCTGACTTTGTGTTCCATTAGGTTTCAAAATCGGATATACTCACACGCTCCCCTTTTCTCTTTTCTTTTAGCATGAATTGTGTTACATGATCACGAACTCCTTTACCTATTTGTAAAAAGGTAAAGGGACCCCAGACTATTAGGTCCAGTCGTGGACGACTCTGGGGTTGCAGTGCTCATCTCGCTTTATTGGCCGAGGGAGCCGGCGTACAGCTTCCAGGTCATGTGGCCAGCAGGACTAAGCCGCTTCTGGTGAACCAGAGCAGCGCACAGAAACACTGTTTACCTTCCCGCCAGACCAGTACCTATTTATCTACTTGCACTTTGACGTGCTTTCGAACTGCTAGGTTGGCAGGAGCAGGGACCGAGCAACGGGAGCTCACCCCATCGTGGGGATTCGAACTGCCGACCTTCTGATCAGCAAGTCCTAGGCTGTGTGGTTTAACCCACAGGGCCACCCACTTCCCCCTTACCTATTTGTAGCCAGGGTTAAAAGAATTCTAGCATGCCCTAAGTACACAAGGTAACTGCGCATACATAAGCGCATAAACCACATATTTGAAACATAGAGCAATACAGCAGTCACGTTTACCCCCTATTGAACCTCGGAGACCCTCTCAAGTCACATAGCAGGAAAACCTGAATGGGCCTCCACTCTGCAAGTATCGATTAAGAGCAGAGCTGTCAAAGGAGCATGTTCAGTGTATGAAGAAGGGTTCATGACAATGGGTTTCGGAGCCAAGGTGGCCACCATTTTTAAGAATGTCTCAAACAGGCTAGAAAGGTGGCTTCTGGTTCCGCTCTGCCTTAAGGGAGGCAGCTCCCATGAGAGTGGGAAATCGTTGGCAAAGGAAAAACAAGGATGGTTGAGGGTAATTACCCTTGCAAATCCCCCCCCCAGGGACAGGGGGGGATGGGCTTCATTCGCTGTTCACCTCTGTACCTGGCTCTCACTCTGGCATGGAATGTGGGGGGCAGGGAGGCGCTGAGTGCAAAAGCACTTTTCCTGTCAAAAACCCTCCAACGCCACCATTCAGAAGCAGAGGTTCTCCTGTTAATTAGAGCTTAATTGGACTAAAGTACAGGCATGTGCTGGAAGAGATGAGATCACAAACTGCGGAACAAAACAAACTGCAAGGACTTTAAGGGCTGAACTTGAGAAAAGACGGTGGGGCGACAGGAGCCTAGGGTTTCTTTATTTAAAGTTTTCTTCTCTAAATTTATGATTCGGCAACCCTCCTCTGGATGTTAGTTCAAATTATATTTGTCCAAGCGAGGATGGAAGAAATTGGATTATAAATATGGAATATAGCACCAAATGGAACTATGTGTATAAAAAAAGGGAAAAGAGAGGGAAGCTCTATTTTGCAAAAGGTTTACAATGGAAACTTAGAGCTGACTCTTCCCCATCCTTTATTATTTACGGAGTGAACTGAATAATGCTAAGAGGACTTGGAATTTAATTTAATTGAAAGTATAATTGCTCGTTTATCTTCAGTTGGAAGGAAGGAGGAAAGGAATCTGTGAGCTGCCAAGGAACTGATAAGGTTCTTTACTGAGTCATCTGCAGTTTGACAGACCACTCTTCTTCCCAGGCTGAGAGGAAAAATTGTGAAAACATGTTATTTATTGGGACAGAGTGACTTTTGCTGCTGTTGTTAAAGTTGCAAAACAACGAAGCATGGGACTGAGCAATGGAAATTTCTGGAACAACAATGGGATATCAGCTCTGCCCAAGGCATGATGGATATCAGCAACAATCAGGGGAAAGAAAGACATAGCATCTTACAAGGACCGGAAGAAATGCCATGGACAGAATAATTGCCACACACAGGAAGAACAAGGATATAGTCTGAGTTCCTCACTTGTAGTTTTATAAATCATTTAATGTGTTAACATGAACAACAGTTATTAATACAGTGGTACCTCTGTTTGCGAACGGGATCCATTCCAGAGGCCCCTTCGCAACATGAAAAGAGCGCAACCTGCAGTGGCACATCTGCGCAGGCGCGGGTTGTGATTTGCCACTTCTGTGCATGCGTGTGACGTCATTCTGCACTTCTGTGCATGTCTGAGCGGCGAAACCTGGAAGTAACCCTTTCTGGTACTTCTGGGTCGCCGCGGGATGTAACCTGAAAGAACATAACATGAAGCAGACGTAATATGAGGTATGACTGTATTGCAGTTATTGAATAAGGGATTATTATTATGACCGGAATGTAATGGAAATTAATAAGATTTTGGAACGCAGAAATCATAGAATCATAGAATCATAGAATCCTAGAGTTGGAAGAGACCACAAGGGCCATCGAGTCCAACCCCCTGCCAAGCAGGAAACACCATCAGAGCACTCCTGACATATGGTTGTCAAGCCTCTGCTTAAAGACCTCCAAAGTAGGAGACTCCACCACACTCCTTGGCAGCAAATTCCACTGTCAAACAGCTCTTACTGTCAGGAAGTTCTTCCTAATGTTTAGGTGGAATCTTCTTTCTTGTAGTTTGGATCCATTGCTCCGTGTCCGCTTCTCCGGAGCAGCAGAAAACAACCTTTCTCCCTCCTCTATGTGACATCCTTTTATATATTTGAACATGGCTATCATATCACCCCTTAACCTCCTCTTCTCCAGGCTAAACATGCCCAGCTCCCTTAGCCGTTCCTCATAAGGCATCATTTCCAGGCCTTTGACCATTTTGGTTGCCCTCCTCTGGACACGTTCAGAGGAGAAAAGAAATCTATCAAATCTAGCATTTGGGGGGCACTTTATCTAAATTATTTAATTCGGTATTTGAATGATTGGTATTAATAATTGTATTATAAATTGGTATTGTTATAATGCTATTATTGGATTGTAACTGAAAACTAATAAAAATACATATTTAAAAAAACAGGCTAGAAAGGGCCATTATCAGGTATTTTGATTGTCAGGCTTGAAAATAAGTTGGAAAAACATGAACTTCATGCAAATTCTGTTGCATTACAATTTCTCTGTTACAAGTTCTTGAGATTTAAAGGGGGCTTCACACTTTGCTCTGGGCTCCTCGGCTCCTTGAAAGTGAGGGGCAGGAAGAGACTGTTGCAAGAGATCCAATAAGATGCCTTGCTTCCTCTTACCTGGTTGTAGCCTCTGTTTTTCTCTGATGGGTAGCGGACCTTGATTGGGATTTGGGCTGTTAGAGCCAACCCCATTATTATTATTTACAACATTGGGCTGTCTGAAGAAGTGTCCAAATACTCTGTCTCTTTTATTTCGTGTAATAAAGATAGCTTTCTTCAGTTCCTGGTAAGTGCAACATCTTCATGGTTATCAGATGATGGGTAAACACTGTTACAGAATGTGCTGGTCAGCAATTGTACAGTTCAAAGTTGGAGTTAACTCTAGATTAGCAAAAGCAAGACTTGGTTGAATGCCAGGCCCAGTGAGCAGAGAGGCAGCTCATTCCCATGAACATCAGTTGCAGAGACTGAAAGTCTCCCCCCCCCCCAGCTGTAGAAGTCCCCTCCTCTCCAGGGCTTTCCCCAAGCAATGAGAGACTTCTCCTGTGTGAAGCCAACATCTCCTTTTCCCCTTTTCATCCCTCTTCTAGTTCTGCTTGTCACAGCAGAAGTGTGATGGCCTGGGATTCGGATTCAGATGAACCCGAGGAACCAGCTGAGTCGGGGCTGGGGCTTGAGCCTGAAGGGTCCTCACCTGTGCTGGATCCTCAGGTGCAGGCATCAGCTGAGTCTGCTCTGGCCCCTGAGGTGATGGAGGACCCATTGCCGGCAGGTGCTCCACTCTCAGCCCTGTCAGGGGAAACTGAGGTTGCCTCTGGGTCCAGTAACCCTCCATCCTCTCCTGAGCTGCAGAGGCTCAGGGCAGAGAGGCGGAGGGAACTAAGTTCCTGCAGGAGGAGGGCTCGCCTCCAGGCCAGGAGGGGCGAGTCACCTGTGGACCGGGGCCATCCTATGCCTCGGGGCAGATAAAAGCCAGCCAGCCCCAGTCCCAAGTTGCGGGAGCAAAATTGTTGGTTGCCTGTTCCTGCCGGGACCCTGTCCTGCTTTCCCGCCTGAGCTCCTGACCTACCCTGGCTCCCTGCTTGCAAGCCTGTTCCTGACTTCACCCGACTCCCTGCCCTGCACCCAGCTTCTGCTACTACGGACTGCCTCCCCATTGCACCTTGACCAAGGACTGGACTTGGATCTCGCCTCTCGGGTAACCCACGGGACCAGCACAAGAAGGGGGAGACACCCATGACTCTTCAGCAGCCTGACTCAACTCTGCCTCTTGGCCTGGTCTGATCTTCTCTCTGCCACAGACTCTTCCTGCTCACCAAACCCTGTTACCGCTTCAGCTTCCAACACCTCCTCCTCCCAGTCTTCTCCCTCTGACCACTCCTCACTGTCCCACCACCAGTCCCCTGGCTCTGAGCCTTCTTCCCCTGGTGGTTCTCCAGCTGGTTCCTTCCACCATTCCCGTGCATCCAACCAGTCCATGACAAACACGTATTAATACTGGACGCACATACAAATTCCAGCAAAAGATCTTGGTCCTCCCAAAGCTGTTGTTGAATACCCGCGAGGGCTGGACATGCGTGTGGGCTCAGATGCACACCTTGTAGCAGTTGAGGGCACCAAGATAAACTTCTCACCTGCCCATAAATATGCAACTTCTTCCTTGCTCTTGGCTGTTGGCTATTGTGGATTAAGTAATACAACCCTTAACAAAATGTTATTTCCTCTTGGGAGAGAGTCAGCAACCGCATAAGCCCAGTTGGAAGAAGGATACAGAAACCTGATATTGATGGGCTCAATTCTGGTATCAACATCTCTCCGATTGGCTGGGTAATTCTGAGCCAGGCAGGAGCTGCCCCTTCAGAAGAGGATAAAACCAGGACTGCCAAATAGAAGATCCAGAACTCAGGTGGAAGCAAGGAGATCTCTTAAGCCAGTTTGGGGGAAAGAACCTGTGGCTGCTGACCCACCAGGAAGGACAACAGAGACTTCTGCTGACCCCAAGAAAGAGAGCCAAAGTGAGTTGGGGGAACCCATTGGATGTGATGTCTGAAGTCCAGAGCTTGAATGGGCATATCTATACTGGATGTTCAGTCTGGTTTGAAACCAATATAACTTTCAAGGCTTTGAGTCCAGAAAAAAGTATTTTTTGAAGGCAGGCTAGACGTCTGTTAGGTATTTCTATTCCTCTGGAGAGGGACAGTTCTTGTGGTGATTGAGCAAGGTGATTGAGCAAGTGGTTGCTGAACAACTCCAGGCACGCCTGGAAGAAGTGGACCATTTGGATCCCTTCCAGTCAGGATTCAGGCCACATCACGGGACTGAAACTGCCTTGGTCGCACTGGTTGATGATCTCCGGCGGGCTAGGGACAAAGGTGAGAGCCGTTTCCTAGTTCTGCTGGATCTCTCAGCGGCGTTTGATACCATTGACCATAACATCCTTCTGGACCGTCTTGAGGGGCTGGGAGCTGGGGGCACTGTCATACAGTGGTTCTGCTCCTTCCTCCTGGGCCGTGTTCAGAAAGTGGTGGAGGGGGATGAGTGTTCAGACCCCTGGGCTCTCACTTGTGGGGTGCCTCAGGGTTCTGTCCTCTCCCCCATGCTCTTCAACATTTACCGTACATGCAGCCGCTGGGAGAGATCATCAGGAGGTTTGGGCTGGGTGTTCATCAGTATGCGGATGATACCCAGCTCTACCTCTCTTTTAAATCAGAACCAGTGAAGGTGGTGAAGGTCCTGTGTGAGTGTCTGGAGGCGGTTGGAGGATGGATGGCGGCAAACAGATTGAGGTTGAATCCTGACAAGACAGAAGTACTCTTTTTTGGGGGACAGGAGGCGGGCAGGTGTGGAGGATTCCCTGATCCTGAATGGGGTAACTGTGCCCCTGAAGGACCAGGTGTGCAGCCTGGGAGTCATTTTGGACTCACAGCTGTCCATGGAGGCGCAGGTTAAATCCATGTCCAGGGCAGCTGTGTACCAGCTCCATCTGGTACGCAGGATGAGACCCTCCCTGTCCGCAGACTGTCTCACCAGAGTGGTGCATGCTCTGCTTATCTCCCACTTGGACTACTGCAATGCACTCTATGTGGGGCTACCTTTCAAGGTGACCCGGAAACTACAATTAATCCAGAATGAGGCAGCCAGACTGGTGACGTGGAACGGCCGCCGAGACCATATAACACCGGTCTTGAAAGACCTACATTGGCTCCCAGTACGTTTCCGAGCACAATTCAAAGTGTTGGTGCTGACCTTTAAAGGCCTAAACGGCCTCAGTCCAGTATATCTGAAGGAGCGTCTCCACCCCCATCATTCAGCCTGGACCCTGAGGTCCAGCGCTGAGGGCCTTCTGGCGGTTCCCTCACTGCGAGAAGCCAAGTTACAGGGAACCAGGCAGAGGGCCTTCTCGGTAGTGGCGCCCTCCCTGTGGAACGCCCTCCCACCAGATGTCAAAGAGAACAACAACTACCAGAGTTTTAGAAGACATCTGAAGGCAGCCCTATTTAGGGAAGCTTTTAATGTTTGATGTATTACAGTATTTTAATATATTTTTTGGAAGCCGCCCAGAGTGGCTGGGGAGGCCCAGCCAGATGGGCGGGGTATAAATAATATATAATAAATTATTATTATTATTATTATTATTATTATTATTATTATTATTATTATTGGAGTTAAGCAAGAAGTAACTAGAATAAAGCAAAACTTCTTCTTTAGCAATCCCTCGTAGAGGATTAAGATTGTCTTCCATGAAAACATGGTCTTCACAGTGAGTCCGTAAGTGACTGTGGAGGCCAATTCTGGAACCATGTGTCCTTCCACAGTGGGGACACTGATCACAATGAGGGTTTGCCAAGCGTGCCTTCCTCTTAGCATGTTTCTCCCTTCCGTCCTGAGTTTGTGCTTCTTCAAAGTGTAGTGTAGACATGCCAGACTGTCGGCTGGCGATCCTAATTTACCTGCCTGCCTTCTCTTTAACCTTATTCCCTCTTAGGCCTCTTAGGGCTATCAGCTAACCTTCTTTCTTGGTCCAGCGCCCTTGATCTGCCCCCTCAAACAGAGGATTTGTCTCCTTCATCCATGCTACCAAGGAGGACTGACCACAAACACCACTTGCCTTAAAATGCTCCTGGCCATTTGAGGAAGGCTAGGAGTGCCTTTGATTCATCTGAAGGCCTCCTCTTAGAATTCCTAGCCAGCTCTCAGCCCACCTTCTCCCTGTTCCTCGTGCAAAAGGGAGGCAGAGACTTCAGCAATGGCTTCAGCAATGGCTCCTCCTCACGGCTGTCTCCATTCCCCGCTTGCAGGATGCTCATCCCCTGGACTTTGCCCCTGGCCCTGGCGCTCCTGGCAGCACGTGGGGATGCCTGGAACTGCGTGTATGCATGGCAAAGTGGTAAGAGCTGCTAAGGGAGGGCTAACTGTGGGTCAGACCCCAACCCAAGTGATACTTCTCTCCTCCACCACCAAAGCATTCCTATTCCTCCCCAAACTGGTGACATCTCATCCAGTAGGGAAATCAAATTTATTCATGGAAAAGTTAACCAAAGGCTTACAGCTACAGGTAGGTAGCCGTGTTGGTCTGCCGTAGTCGAAACAAAATAAAAAAATTCCTTCCAGTAGCAACTTAAAAAGGTAAAGGGACCCTTGACTATTAGGTCCAGTCATAGCCGACTCTGGGGTTGTGGCGCTCATCTCGCTTTATTGGCCGAGGGAGCCGGGGTACAGCTTCCGGGTCATGGGACCAGCATGACTAAGCCGCTTCTGGCAAACCAGAGCAGCGCACGGAAACACTGTTTACCTTCCTGCTGGAGTGGTACCTATTTATCTACTTGCACTGGCGTGCTTTAGACCAGCTAAGTTTGTTCGTGGTATGAGCTTTTGTGTGCATGCACACTTCTTCAGATACACTGAAGCAGAAGTCACCAGACCCTTATATATAGTGAGAGGGTGGGGAGGGTTATCACTCAGAAGGGTGGTGGGAATGGGTGATTGCCTGATAGGTGTGGTAAACCTGCTGACGTCTTCTGTTTCAGTGTAACTGAAGAAGTGTGCATGCACACAAAAGCTCATACCAATAACAAACTTAGTTGGTCTCTAAGGTGCTACTGGAAGGATTTTTTTTATTTTGTTTCGACAGAGGCTTACAGGGATTTCGTGCCGGGGACTGGCAGGATGTTGCTGACCGTGAGCCAGGGGAAGAGGGACTGCTGCCTAACTCAGAAGAAGGGGAGGGGGTCAGTGATTTGGTAGGAACTGTTCCCACCAGGAGGCAAGAGTCGGAGGCAGTTGCTGTTGCTGCAATCGCTCCCTAAAGCGCGGACCTGGAAATACCTACTAAGATGCTCAACTGGCACGCCTAGGTCTCCAGAGCTGCAGCAGCAACCATGTTCTCTTTGATAATAAAGAGTTAACCATCTGTCATGTGCATTCCTTTGGCTGGGAAGGGCCCCATCCAGCAGATTCCTCCCTTTATGTGTTCAGACTGAGGCTCTTCCATCCCCAGGCAGAGGAGTGGGCGAAGCACTGAGGTGGCTGCTGTTTCCAAGAGACACCCTGATGGCGCTGTCTCCAGCTCTCAGAACCACCAACCCATTGCACAACTGGGCACCCTCAAAAATGTGTCTGGGGAGAGGGAAGGCCATGACTATTGCCATTCTTTGACATTGATGCCAAGGTTGGAGAGGACCAGTCTCTGAGTATGTTCAGAGTGCTTTCATGCTCAGTACCAAGATGGTCCTCGTAGGACTATATTCTACACTATCCTTCAAGACTGCTTGGGGAGAAGGAGGGGGAACTGGTGCACTTTTACATTTCCGATTTGCCCAATGCGACCTCTATCTTGGTAGAGGTGAAATGAGGGTGAAGGTGCTGGGAGATACTCAAGGATGGCAGAAGATCAACACACTCTTGAAATCTCCAACAGCACGTTCAGATGTAGTTTTCATTGGGAGTAAATGAGCGCAACCTCTTTGTTGTCACTGCGATTTTGTCCTGCCCTTACATTGCAGAATGACAACCCCCGTTTTATCCTCACAAGAGCCCTGCGAGGTGTGTCAGGCTGAAGGAGAAAGGACAAAACTCGGCCTCTGGCTTCTTGCAGGACTGGGCTTCCCCCAAAATGCAGGGAGGTGGGAAGAGGGCATGAACATTGGCCTCCTTTGATAGCCATTCCAAGGTTGCAGAAGGCCCGTCTCTGAGCTTGTTCAGCTTACTTTTCTACCAAGGTAGTTTAAAAGCCTTTAAACACCGCAGAGCCTCACCTCTTGATTGGAGGGCCATGAAAAATCGAAATCTGGAAATGCAACTATTTTAATATCAGTGTGGCAATATTCCTCCCTCTTCTGTTGCAGCTTCTTTGAACACTGAAAGTGGGTCTCCTGCTTTGCAAAGCTTCCCCCCGGTCTCTGCTGCTCCCTGTTCTTGTCCAGAGAGGAGCTTCCATGGAGGCTGTATAACTCTCTAACCATTTATTCTCCCTCCATCTCCTTCCCATCATGCTCCAGCTCACAACTTGGCCAAAGGCCGCCCAGCCTTCCAGTCCTCCATCTACCGACATGAGATTTTTACAGGAGGAATGAAAGCCGTGGACGGGAATTGTAACGGGGCCTTCAGCTCGGGCTCCTGCACCCACACGCAGAAGGAAAGGGACCCCTGGTGGTACGTGGACCTGGGCGATGAGTATGCCATCTCGGCCGTGGTGGTGAGAAACCGCCAGGACTGCTGTGGCAACAGACTCCAGGGAGCTGAGATCCGTGTGGGCAACAATAATGCTCACCGTAGCAAGTCCAACACCCTGTAAGTTCCATTTCCCACACCCTCAATCCCTGTAACAAATGTTAGGTTTCTGTTACGCCACTGTGCAGAGTTTGGAGTCACAAGACTCTGTTTACATTCCAGACTCTTGGAAGTCTCACGGGAGACGGATGTTGATGTTACTGGTTTCCTGTTTCTTTGTTTCAGTTGGTTCTCTGCCTTTCACAGAGAGCAGATGCATATTCTTTTCTGTCCTGCGTAGTTAGAAATAAAACGTAGCGATGTAGCACATATTTCAACTCCTTCTGCTGTCTGGGTACTCTGCGGAATGGGGGAATGTGCCTGAAGCCTCATCAAAGGCTTAGGTCGTTAATCACCGTCGGAGGAGATTCTGAAGACACAACCGGAGGGCTAGCTCGGTCGTACGGAGATTCCGACAACAAAGACACCCCAGAATACATCCAATATAATTTGATGGATGTCAGGAACTGGTGTCAGGAGTAGGTCAGCAATTTTGTAAAGAACCACCACGGTCATTGAAGTTAACACTCTCTCTCTCTCTCTCTCTCTCTCTCTCTCTCTCTCTCTCTCATATTTATTTGATTTTACAAATATAATTTTACAGCAAAATCATTTACAAATCCATATAAAGAGATTTATCTGAATCTCATGACATCCCCTGCCCCCTCCATGGGTCTAATGCCTACGCTTGCAACTGCACATCAATCCATTATCCACATTTTGTGTCCATCTATTTATCCATAATCTTTGTTACCTTACAAGTAAGATTAAAATCCTGCTAATGTTCCCATTTGCTAACAATGCTCTCTTCAATAAATTATAAATTTCCCCCAATTTTTTTTAAAAAGTTCTTGTCCTCTTGGTTCCTGAGAGTTCCACTTTTATTCAAAGAACCAAGAAAGCGCAGGCCTGGTGATCTCAGGAACTCTGCCCAGTAGGTCTTGCCCTAAGGAGGCAATTGCGAGGACTGAAGGTCCCTGATTTCCCACAGTCCCCTCCACTCCAGGGTTTTCCCCAAGCAATCGGAGGCTGCGTCTGTGCACAACCAATCTCTCCCCTGTTCTTTTCATTTCTCTGTGTGTTCTGGGAGACCAAGGGGGTGGGGAGCTGGTTGCAGGAGGAGGGGGAGGCACCTGGATTCTCCCACAGCCGGCCTCATCTCTGTCTCCTAGGCCCCTCCTCTCCTGCCTCTGAGTCTGGACTTCTCTCTGCCACAGCCTCTTCCTGCTCACAAAATCCTGTTGCCTCTTCAGTTTCCAACACCTCCTCCTCCTGCTCCCAGTCTGCTCCCTCTTCTCTCTGTCCCCATGTATCCTTGTCCCACCACCAGTCCCCTGACCCGTAGCCTTCTTCCCCTGGGGGTTCCCTCGGGGATTCTCCAGCTGATGTATCCCACCGCTTCTCTGCATCCAGCCAGTCCATGGCAGATATGTGGACTGATGACGTCTTAAGAGTTCCAATTTGCAGTCAAAATTAGGGAGTAGGAGAAATCGAGGGTTCTGCCTCCTTTTTAAACCATGCTCTTCTGGGCGGAACAGTGACTCTGGTCCCCGTTTGGGGCTGGGAACAGAGACGGAACAAGCAGGTGGTAGTTATTTTGGAATATTTAGTCTAGACTACAATGGCAGGTAGCAGCAACATTCGTGAATGATATGAGATCCACCCAGGAGGCCAGCATTAGAGGGAGAGCACATTGTTGTGGTATCATTAGAAACACTGTAAGTGCATTTCTCCACAGCCTAGGATGGAGATTCCACATGGATCCCACCCTACAGATGACTTTCTTTCTCTCCCTGCAGCTGTGGGACCATCACAGACACCACTAGATCCATCAGTGTCTTCAACTGTGATTGGCTCAAGGGCCGCTATGTGAGTGTCCAGATCCCTGACCTTGAAGAGTACTTGACCTTGTGTGAGGTAGAGGTCTATGGCACCAAGGCAGAAGACCAGTGCTAGAGGTCCACACCTTTGAGGGGAGGGCAAAAGTAATGAAACTGATGTTGTCTCTCCAATAAATTTTCATTGAGTGGGCTTCCTTCGTCTCTTCAGTTGACTTATTGGGCCCTGAAAACCCAGAGAGTCTAGGATTTTGCCTGTGCCAGAGAGAAGCGACTGCAGCATTAATCAGTTTCATTCATCCTTGTTCATTGTATGGCTCTTGATCATGATGGCTATGGGATCTCCAGACTCAGAAACAGTCTATCAGATTCTTTTCTTTTTTGTGAAATATTTTTATTGGTTTTTGCAAGAACAAATTTAAAATAATGAAGAGAAAAAACTTTTACCATATCCATATATGAGATTCTCTGAATCTCTCTGCTTCCCCCTATCCCCTGCATGGGTCCTTAAAATAATTTTTCTCAGACTACATATTGTGGGAATGTTCAGGGATGCAGGAGAGGATATATTCTTTGATTATAGCCTTTCCAGCTTGTGTAAACATGTTCACAATTTAGCAGAGTAACATTCCCCCTTTTAAACTTGCAGCAGATGCATTTGCTCAGGCTCGCTGAAGCCTCTATAATAACTGTTCTGGTATTTTCCCCTTATTCCCTCATAAAAGATAAGACACGACACAGTCTTCTATAAAAGTATAAAAAGAGTTTACTCACACATCATTCTGTTCACAGTTGGATCCCAACAGGCAGACTTAGCTTAGAAAAGTAACATACACCTGGAAACTATCTCATAAGAAGACAGTCCCTTTGTCCTCTCTTGGCTGGAAGCATCTTTAGCTAAGCAGATGTTGCTTCTTTGATGCGTGTAGTCAGAGAGAGAGAGAGAGAGAGAGATGGCTGCCAGTCCTATGCTTTTGTCATTTCCTGCACAGGTGAGGCCACACCCACCTCTAGTCACATGCAGAGGAAGTCTGTCCCAACCCAGAAGGAAACAGGAAGTTTACCTGTTGGCTGGACAAACATTCTTCCCCATGTGTAATCATGTTCAGTCTAGGAATGTTGTACTTGACTGCTCTTGTGTTTAACATCCCACACATATCATTACGTTCTCCACAGCTTTCATCTCTCTAAATTATCCATGTCTTTCGTTTCTCTACAAGTTATTTTTAAAGTCCAGCTAACGCTTATATTTGTTTACAATGGTCTCCTCAGTAAGTTATGAATTTCCCCCATTCTTTTTAAAAGTCATTATCTTCTTGATTCCTGAGTCTCCCATTCGGTTTTGCCATTTCAGCATAGTCCAACAGTTTGGCTTGCCATTCTTCCTTGGTCGGTTCTGTTGGTTCTTTCCATCTTTGGGCTAGTGGCATCCTTGCAGCTGTTGCCGCATACATAAACAGTCTTTTCTGGTCTTTTGGGATGTCGGAACCTGTAATTCCTAGTAGAAAACCTTCTGGTTTTTTAACAAATGTTATTTTAAACATTTTTCCAGTTCATTCCCAAAAAGACTTTGTTACCTTACATGACCACCACATATGATAAAAGATAGCCTCTTTTTCTTTACATTTCCAGCAAATATTGGAGCTTGTTCTATACATTTTGAATAGCTTAGTAGGAGTCAGATACCACCGGTACATCATTTTCATATAATTTCCTTTCAGTGCACAACATGCTGTGAATTCCAAATCTGTTCAGTCTATCAGATTCTTAAGGGTAGTTGCTGGGAGATTCCGTTGCCTTCAAGCCCCCCTGAGAGGCTTCCTGGAGGCCCCTGGCTGCCCATTACTGGAAGAGGGACACAGGGTGAGATACACGCTTTTGGCCAAGGCCAGCAACGCTCCTCACGCCTTCTCCTGGCTTACAAAGGACATAAAACAAAGGAGGGAGGCAGGCCAGGCTCCAGGACAGGCTGGTGTTGTCCTCAAAAATCTGCCCCCTTTCCCCTTATGGGGTATCCAAGAGCCCATATAGAGTCCTTATGTAGGTTCCCTATTGGTAGGAGAAAATAACAGAGGCCAACCAGAGAATATTGAGAAGCAAAGCAGCTAGTAAGCTTGATCTTTATTGATCTGTGGCAACAGGGTCCTCACTCACCACACGCAGGAGAAGGAGGAGGAACCCAGAAGAAAGGTGTGCCTGCCCTTATATAGAAATTTTAAATTCCCTGCCCTGGAGCTCGACTGCCCCTCCATACATCATGCATACATCACAGAAGGGGTGTAACTCAAGACCACCGCCCCAGATACATCATGCCTACATCACAGAAAAGGCGGTCTACTGCAGAAATCTGAGTGCGTTGTTTATCTCGTCTGACAGGTTACCTGTTTAATGGTCACTTGGTTGGATACCCTGGGGAGCCTGGCCAGTCTTTTGTGATGATAAATACTTAGTTCCTGAGCCAGGTCACAGGCTCACCCTATTCATCCACAGACATACCCTTAAGGCAGGATTTGTGAAGGAAAAGACAATGGGGAGGCTTTTCCATTTTCCTTTTACCTTGCAGAGAAAACATTTGGTCCGTTTGGGAATCAAAAATGGTTTCAGGTCGGTCTTCCTGTGCTGATCTATGTACGTGCTTGGTTGGTACATTTCCCAGTGCCTGCATGTGGAGTCATGAATGTGACACTCAGGTAAAACTGGTGTTATAAGAAAAATAATTCTCCTTTTCCCTTATGGGGTATCCAAGAGCCCATAAAGAGTCCTTAAGTGAGTTCCCTATCGGTAGGAGAAAATAACAGAGGCCAACCAGAGAATATTGAGAAGCAAATCAGCTAGTAAGCCTGATCTTTATTAAAACTGTTGCAACAGGGTGCTCACTCAGAAGGGAGAACCCTGAACAATGGTGCACAAGCTCTTATATGGACTTTTGAAACTGCCCACCCTGTAGCTCAAGACCACCACCCAAAACATCATACATACATCACAGAAGGAGGCGGTCTACAGCAGAAACCCTGTCTGCCAGGATACCTGACAATGGTCACTGGTTGCTTTACCTGAGCAGCCTGGCCATTCTTTTGGGATGGTAAATACTTCCATTCCTGAAAGCAGGTCACAGGCTCACCCTGTTCATACACAAAGACGCCCTTAAGACAGGTAAGCAGAAGACAATGGAGAGGCTTCCCCATTTCCTTCCTTCTTTGCAGAGAAATATTTGGGGTCAATTTAGGAGAGTCAATATGGCATTGGGATTGCTCTCCTGTACTATTTCGGACACGTGGTTTATATACTTACATATGTGTTTGCCTTGTAAATTTATGAACATATGACTGATATATATGAGACCCTAGAATTCCTATAACAAATCTGGTGAGTGGGGAGCTCTGGGCTGCCACTTGGATGAGGAGGATGTTGTCTGGATGCTGCACAACGAGACATCAGCCGCTTCAAATCTGCAGGGGGCAAGCTCTCTATTAACTCTGTCCAAAGGTGCCCAGCAGGCAATGTGACATGGCTGCTGTGTCCACACTGGGGCATAAATACCCAATCCTGTGGGTCATGGCTTCCGCTGGGCACTTTTGATTCCATGCCTCCCAAATCCACCTCCCTCTTTCCTGTCCCCACTGGTGGGCAGTGCCAGGTGGGAGCTCCTCACACACTTTGGGGCCCCCTCTCTGCCCTGTGCCCCATGGCGCCAGCCAGGATGAGGTGTGAGTGGCAGGATTTGTCCCAGGAGGACGTGCCAGGTTCCCAGTGGGGTGGGCGTGACGACACCCTGAGCAGATGGGCCAAACATCTCCCCCACCTGAGCACTGGGGGGGGGGGGCTATCAGTGTTATTAATAACCAACAGACAAAGAAATAAGTCACTGCTGAGGTGCAGCCCCAGTTGTGATGCCCAAAGAGGTTGTGGTGATGCGTCCACAGCTGCTCCCATTGGCTGGGGGCTGTCTATGATGTCACTAAGGCATCTGTCAGTTGCCTGGCTATAAAGGTGGCCTCTCCCTCTTCCCAGCCCAGACCTCGGTGTGCAGCAGCTGTGGCACTCAGCTCTGGAAGGTCTCCTTCCTCATGGATGCAAAATGGCAGGAGGAAGGAGGCACTCATCCTGCAATGGGATGCTGAGGAACAGGCAGAAGGCAAGCTCGCTTGCTGGGTGGGATCGCAGCTTGAAGGCAGCCGATTCGCACAGTCAGAAGCTGGCTGGTGTCTGGTAACACACCTGGCAGAAGCCGGCAGGTGTTGGTGGCTGGTGGAGTTTGCAGGCAGAAGCCAGCGGGTGCCCTAAGGTGCTGCAGATGACAGCCGGCTGAAGGTCACCTTTGGACGTCAGTTGGCAGAAGCTGTGTGGATATTCATGACTTGAAGCTGTGTGTGTGTGTGTCCACAGACATTCCTCACGGGATGGCAGATGGCGTGTGTCTGCGAGTGCAAATGAGAGGTTTCGAATGGTGGGTGTCTGCGTGTGTGAATGGGCGCATTTGGGCGTGGTCCAGGTAAGTAGTGTTGTGGCTGGGAAATACGTGCTCAGAGGGTGGCAGATGCCATCCTCTGGGCGCAGGGTGAATGGAACCTGTGGATATTCATGGGTAGAAACCAGCGGAAGTTGACCAGGACGTCCGGGGTGAAGTTGCCAGGCAGCAGCCAGTGGAGGGTCTGGCTGAGGCTGCTGGACGGAGGCCATCCCACTCAACGTGTTGTTTGCCTTTCAGGAAGCTGGTGAGGTTTTGCCCGAGACCAATCGTGAAAGTAATGAAGAGAACAGCAGGACTGAAGCAAGGCTGTTTATTTTCATCATCATCATCATCATCATTTATTTATATCCTGCCCTCCCCAGCCGAAGCCGGGCTCAGAGCGGCTAACAACAATAAAAGTAATGCAACATTCTAAAATCAGTTCATTTTAAAATCAGTTCAGGATCAAATTAATGGCAATCATTGGGCTAGAATTCTGAGGATTACCAAAGGAGGGGGTCAGGCTGTGCCCTGACCAAAGGCCTGGTGGAACAGCTCCATCTTGCAGGCCCTGCGGAAAGATGTCAAGTCCCGCAGGGCCCTGGTCTCTTGTGACAGAGCGTTCCACCAGATCGGGGCCACAACAGAAAAAGCCCTGGCTCTGGTTGAGGCCAGCCTAACCTCCCTGTGGCCCGGGACCTCCAATATGTTTTTGTCTGAAGGCCGTAAGGTCCTCCGTGGGACATACCAGGAGAGGCAGTCCTGTAAGGACGAGGGTCCTAGGCCGCATAGGGCTTTAAAGGTCAAAACCAGTACCTTAAACCTGATCCTGTACTCCACTGGGAGCCAGTGCAGCTGGTATAGCACCGGGTGAATGTGATCCTGCAGTGAGGACCCCGTAAGGAGTCTTGCCGCAGCATTCTGCACCCGCTGGAGTTTCTGGGTCAGCTTCAAGGGCAGCCCTGCATAGAGTGAGTTACAATAACCCTGGAGGTGACCATCGCATGGCTCACAGTGGCTAGGTCATGCCTTTTTTAAAAAAAGTAAAACTGTGTCTGACTGATTTCATATAAAACAAATGCAATGCTAAGTTTCTAAATGCATACATGTTTAGTGTTCTTTCTTGCCCCCTCCCATGAGGGGTTGTGCAGCTGTTTCTGTAGTTGCCAATGGCTACGATGATGTCAAAGTGTAATGGCTACGATGATGTCAAAGCTGTTAGGATATTTCCGTTCCACCTTAAAAGGGAGCAGGCTTTGTGAGTAACAGAGTCTGCGCATGTCCTGTTCACAGGATGTTTTTGTTCTGCTGTTGTTTCCTTTCGATGCCAGTCGGTCAGAGACGCTGACAGAATGGACGTGTTTTCTTTTGTTCTGTTAAACGCTAAATAAAGTCTGTAAATTATGCTCTTCTGTGATGCAAGCTTTTGGCTGTGTTTCTGCTGAAAGAGGGTGCACCAAGCCCTGGAATGTGGCTAGGAATTTCTAAGGCTTTGTGCCCCTAACTGTTGGATCTGCGTGACTACGGGAGGCCGATGGAATCTCCGAACTCCGGCTTGGGGGCCATGATGGACGTTATCTCCCTGGCAGTTTCCCAACAACAAGGTTATGGGCCCAGATTCAAAGCACCTACAGGAGAGTAAATGCTGCAACAGACTGCGTTTGAGAGGTATGAAGGGGGGGAAAGCGAAAGCAAAGGGACGCTTTTCTGTTTTACCTCGCAAGGAGTCTTTGATCTCCGGCAGATTAATTGGCCTGGGAGCTGAGCCAAAAAGGCTTCGTGATTAATGGCTGCCAAGATAAGGAGTCTCTCGAGTTAAAATAGACTCACGGCTAAAGTAAAAGCTGGAATGGAGTATTTCCACGCTTTTGAAGCTTCAGAGGCCACTCAGTGCCCAAAGGCAAATGCTGAGTGTCCTAAGTTGGATGGGCAGAATTATGAAACCTGGGCAAAATGGTGTGAGAGTTTGCTGCGTCAGTTTGGGGTGTGGCATGTCGTTTCTGAAGCCCCCCCCCAGTTCCTCTGACAGAGAGATGGAAAGGCCAGAATTCGAAAGCGATTGACGTAATAGTCCTATCCGTATCTCTTGAGGAAATTAAGACACTGGCTGGCAACACCACTGCACGTGGAATGTGGTATGCTTTGTTGAAAGCTCACAAGCCAATAATCCCAGCCCAGAGTTTGACTGCATCGGAGGTCCTAGCTGTTTCCCAGAATGCGAATGAATCCAGGGATGCTGAGGGCACCGGTTGCAAGCTGCAGGGGGAGCTGACCGTCACGTCATCCCAGGCAGCATTCCAGCCTCCAGGGGGAGCCAAGGAGTCGGCAGCTGAGAGCTCTGGTTCTCGTGAGAACCAAGGCCATCGCCTTTGCAGAGGCCGGAAAGGCAAAGGTAAACACAGGCAGACATCGGCAGATGACCAGGAGCAGAGGGAGGGTGAAGAGCCAGGGAAAAACAAAGCGTTGTTTGCTGGCACAGCTTCACCAAAGGCTAAAGGCACGTCTGCTGACCAGAAGCAGGGGGGCAAGCTGCAAAAGCCCACGCCAGTGGAAAGCAAGGTTTTGCTTGCTGGCACTGCTTCACCAAAGGCTAAAGGCACGTCTGCTGGCCAGGAGCAGCAGGGGGGCAAGCTGCAAAAGCCCACAGCGCTGGAAAACAAGGGTTTGCTTGCTGTAAAGACTGCTCCAACAGCCAAAGGCAGGTTTATTGTTGATTCAGGTGCGAATTGCCACATCTCGAAGGATCGGCATCTCTTTATCTCCTTCAAGCCTCAGGAAGGTGAGATCCACCTGGCTGATGGAAGGACGTTGCAAATTGCAGGAGAAGGGACTGTGAAACTTGCAAGTCTGTACACTACCATCAGTAATGTACTTTATGTTCCAGGAGCTGCGAGCAACTTGCTGAGCGTCCCACAGCTTACTGGGCGTGGTTTTCAGATTTCCTTCAAGAGGAGCGTCTGTGTCATCAGTAAAGGCAAAGAGGACTATTTGCATGCAAAGTTTATGGATGGTTTGTTCCATATAACTTATGATGACACTGCTGTTGTATCTAATGCTGATTCTTGTTGTGTTGCACAAACTAACAAAGTTCTTCATGCAGGTTGCATTCACGATGCGCATCGAAGGTTTGGTCACCTCTCTTGGAAGGCACTGGCTAAGATGCCAGAGGTGGTTGAGGGTTTGAACATCAAACCCTGTAAATTTCACATGAAATGTGTATCTTGTGCAGAGAACAAGGTGAAGGTTGCTCCCAAAGGCAAGGAGTCTAGCAGGCAGGCTTCCAAACCCTACCAGCTAGTGCATGCGGACCTGGTTGGGCCACTAGCGCCCTCTTTAGGGGGAGCAAGGTACTTCATGATTCTGATTGATTCTTTTTCCAGGTTCATTCATGTGTTTTTGCTCGAACAGAAATCGCAAGCGTTTCCGAAATTTAAGGCATTCTGTGCTTGGTTGGAGAATGTGCACGGTAAACGTATTTCTTGTTTGTTTACTGATCGGGGCGGGGAGTTCACTTCTCAGCAGTTTGAAGCTTTCCTGACTGAGAAGGGAATCCAGCATGACATGTCAACGCCCAGATCGCCATGGATGAATGGTCTTGCGGAGAGAGCAAATCAGACGTTGCTGCAAGGAATCAAAACCTTGTTGCATGATGCCAATCTCCCTGATAAGTTTTGGGGGGAGGCTCTGGGGAATTTGGTTTACACCTTTAATCGCAGATTGTCATCACCCATTGGTTGTACCCCCTATGAGAAGATGTTTGGCAAGAAACCCAACACCAAACACCTGAAGATCTTTGGTTCGGACATGTGGGTACGCACACAACAAACCAACAAGCTTGGGAAGCGTGGGGCACATGGTTTGTTCATGGGGTACGAAAAAGGTGCATACAGGGTATGGATGACTGACTCTAAGTCCATTAAGTTCACAAGGAGTGTTGAGTACAATCCTAAGTGGGGGGAAAATGTGGGAATTTTCCAGAGTTACCCAGAGGAGGATGAAGGTGATGTCAAGCAAGCAGCTAAAGATGAGAAAGCTGCTGAGGATGATGAAGATGATGAGGATGAGGATGAGGATGATGATGATGATGATCATCAGAGTTCGGATTCCAGTTCAGTGGGCGGCGCTGCTGCTGGTGTCAGTGACAGTGATGACACAGCAGACTACGAGAGCGCAAAGGCCTCAGTCAGACCATCTGATGCGTCTGACAATGAACTGGAAGAACCACTGTTCACCATTGGTCATTTTTCTCCTAAGAAAGAGGAGATGAGTCCAGAAGACTTGCGTCTAGTACGTAGGTCTGAAAGGGCGACCAAAGGCAGACCTCCAAAGAGGTATGCTGATGAGTTTGCTAAGACAGCAACTGCTGTTCTTAGTAGCTCAGAGAAGGTGTGGGAACCTTCAAGCTTCAAAGAGGTTCAGGAGTTAACCTCTAAAGATTCTGAGCCTTGGCTTAATGCCATGAAGGCTGAAGTTGATTCCTTGAACAGGAACCAAACTTGGGAACTGGTACCGGTAGTCCCAGGAATGAGACTGGTTGGCAGCAAATGGGTCTTCAAGGCCAAGACAGACCAGAATGGCAAGGTAGTCAGACACAAAGCCAGATTGGTTGCCAGAGGTTTTTCACAGGTACCAGGACAGGATTACCACGAGACCTACTCTCCCACAGTCAAATATGAGAGCATTCGTCTGATGCTCAAGGTCGCTGCGGAGGAGAAACTGCATGTTACCCATCATGACATTAATACAGCTTTTTTGTACGGGATTTTGGGGGAGGAGCTGTTCATGCTTCCACCTGATGGGATGCAGATACAGAAGGGAATGGTCTGTAAACTGCGGAAATCCTTATATGGTCTCAAGCAGAGTGCCAGGTGTTGGAACACAAAACTCACTGAGACATTGCTTTCTCTAGGTTTTCACCAGGGCAAAGCTGATCCATGTGTGTTTGTCAAGGAGGAGGGGCAAAACAAACTGTATTGTTTATGTTTTGTTGATGATCTTCTGATGTTTTGGAAGAATCAGGCTTTTTACCAAAGCACCCTAGCTCAGCTGAAGGAGCACTTTGACATGAAGGATCTTGGTGAGGTATCCAACTATCTTTCTCTGCAGGTGGAGAAGGACCAAGCAGGTAATTTTCTGGTACACCAAACACAGAAAATTGCTGATGTGTTAACCAGGTTGAATTTGGTTGATGCAAACCCAGCAGACACACCGATGGTGACAGGTTACCAGGTAGACAGTACTGCTGAAGCGTTTTCTGACACAACGCTGTACAGATGCATTCTAGGCAAGCTGAATTTCATTGCCAGATGTTCAAGACCTGACATAGCTGTAAGCTGTAATCTGCTTAGCAGACATGCCAACAATCCTACAGTTCAGGATTGGAAAGCTCTGAAGCGCATAGCCCGCTATTTGAAAGGGACTATGCACTACAGGCTGAGGTTCACCAGTCAGAAGACTGGAGGTCTTGAAATCTTTGCAGATGCAAGTTTTGGAAGTGACACCACAGATGGTACAAGCACTTCTGGAGTATGCTACATGTACAACCACTGCCTGTTTGACTGGTTGTGCAAAAAGCAAACAACAGTGAGCCTAAGTTCCTGTGAAGCAGAACTCAATGCTCTGTCATTTTCACTCATGGATTGTGAATGGTTGATGCAACTGTTTAAGGACATCAGGGTGTCTGTGAAATGTCCTATACAAGTGTATCAAGACAATAGATCGTGTTTGGCTTTGCTGAACTCCGAGAGTTGCAAGCAGAGAACCAAGTACTTGCAGATTAAGCTACATCGTGCAAGAGAGTGTATTCAGAAAGGACTGATTCAGGTGTCCTACATGGCAGGAAATGAAATTTCTGCTGATCTGTTGTCCAAGGTTGTTAACAAAGAACAACTTAAAGTTTATGTACAAAGGTTGCAATTGGGTGAACCACAGGTACAACAGGTTACACGGAAAGGGGGAGGATGTTAGGATATTTCCGTTCCACCTTAAAAGGGAGCAGGCTTTGTGAGTAACAGAGTCTGCGCATGTCCTGTTCACAGGATGTTTTTGTTCTGCTGTTGTTTCCTTTCGATGCCAGTCGGTCAGAGACGCTGACAGAATGGACGTGTTTTCTTTTGTTCTGTTAAACGCTAAATAAAGTCTGTAAATTATGCTCTTCTGTGATGCAAGCTTTTGGCTGTGTTTCTGCTGAAAGAGGGTGCACCAAGCCCTGGAATGTGGCTAGGAATTTCTAAGGCTTTGTGCCCCTAACTGTTGGATCTGCGTGACTACGGGAGGCCGATGGAATCTCCGAACTCCGGCTTGGGGGCCATGATGGACGTTATCTCCCTGGCAGTTTCCCAACAAAAGCTTCTGTGATGTCACAAACAGACATGGATTGCTGAGAGGAAAAGCAGGAGGGCGTAGGGGTAGAAAGATGGTGAGAAAGGATAGAGAACTATGGTAGATGGCTTTAAAAGAAGACTGGACAAATTCATGGATTCAGTGGGTGCCAGAAGGTACCGCAGATGTCAGCTGGTTGAAGGTCACCTTTGGAAGTCAGTTGACAGAAGTGGTGTGGATATTCATGGCTTGAAGCTGGTATGTTTGTGTGTGTTTATGAATGGAGAGCGGCTGGTGGGTGAATGCGTCCACAGACATTCTTCATGGGATGGCAGATGGCGTGTGTCTGCATGTGCAAAGGGGGGCGTTCGGACGTGGTCTAGGAGAGCAGTGCTTATGTCTGGGAAATGCATGTTCCGTATGTTAAGTCTGCAAGCTGCACATATTCTGTCAACTTAACATATAGAAGAAGAGAACAAGAAGAACATACATTGAAAGAAGACTAGAAAAGGCTGATTGAATATATGGTAAATAACTATGTACACATTTCTCGTTGAGACTATGCCTGACCTGACACATGTTGACCAGCTGATAATTGTGGTTTGATATTGATCCACTGTGCTCCTGCTACTTCTCTTTCCCTGCCTGCAGCTTCCCCATTCCTTTTCTGGCTATCCTGGGGCACCCCCAGGATGACCCTCCTGCAGGGGTGAAACGAGGCTTTCTTTCACCCGGGTCAAAGACTCAGTTTGGCACCCACTCACACACACATTATAGTAGTAGTAGGAGTAGTTGAAGAAGAAGAAAATGTGATGATGATCAGGAGCATACCAGAGAGTAAGACCTATTGAACTCAGTGAGACTTAATTCTTCTCAGTAGTAAAGGCTTGCACTTTAAGGCTCTAAAGAATAGAATAGAATAGAATAGAATAGAATAGAATAGAATAGAATAGAATAGAATAGAAAATACTCCACAAGTTTCCTTGAAAAATTACTGGCTGCTGAACCATGAAAAGCTCTCAGACCCAGGGAAATTAATTGGTACACAATGCAATCAAAATGTGGCTCAAGTAAAAGTGTGGTGCACCCTAAGTTATGTCTTTTAATTTAAATGATAGCTCTGAGTAAAACCTAGTTGGCTACCATGAAGTATTTTTTGGGGAAGTCATGAAAAAAGGTCTCAGGGTAAATAAGCAAGTCTGAATGTGAATTAGATTTGCAGTACAGACTGCCTTAATTCACCTTCCGGCCTGGCATTTACCATATTTTTTCATGTATAACCTGCCCCCAGGTATAAGACACCCCCTATTTTGGGGGACTCCAAATTGAGAAAATGGGGGGGGGAGATTGTATCTGTGTATAAGACGACCCACAAATTCGAACCCATTTTTAAAATAAAAAACCCCACGTATAAGACACCCCCTATTTTGGGGGACTCCAAATTGAGAAAATGGAGGGAGATTGTATCTGTGTATAAGACGACCCACAAATTTGAACCTATTCTTAAAATAAAAAAACCCTAGTCTTATACACGGAAAAGTACGGTATCTCTTGAGGTTATCAGACAACCTTTTCTCTTGGGCCCAGAGTCCTCAGCTCCCTTGGCCAGAGCAGCTGCACCTTTAGACATCTCTGACAGTCGCTCAACAAGGCAGGGAGCTTCAGATCAGGAATGCTGTCCTGCCAACCTCACGGTTCAGGCAAGAGACCCCAAGCGCATAAAATTCAAATCTTTCATACATTTACCTACATAGAATCCTAGAATTTGGGAGTTGGGTCATCTCAATGAAAGCATCTATGGCAGATGTCCATCCAACCTCTGCTTAGAAGCCTCCAGAGGAGGAGAGTCCACGTGGACTCTTATCTTCTCAGCAGTTTCTAACCAGCGCCATGCTCTCTCCAACTGAATGGTCTCCTGCCCCCCCCTTTAACCTTTTGCCTTAGTTTCCAGGTTCCCCATTTCAATGGTCACCAAACCACAAATTTAATCCCATCCCACAGCTGCCACACCTCACTGACTTCCCCAAACTTACTCAACCGCATATTCTTTAACGTGTAACAATAGCATGCTAATGCAAGCATTGCCATTTTTTTCGTAATTTTCCAGAACTCTCTCTTTCTCTCCCGCTCACTCCATTTCCATGCTGACAAGGACTGAACAGGAACACATGGACTATACAGAATTAGATAAATTAACAGGAAAGGTTCAAAACCTGTGGGACCAGAGATTCTTAGAAGACTGGAGTAAATATGTGAACTATTTGAAAAGTAATTGTAATGAACAGATCGCGCTAGTAGGACTGCAGGAAGTTCTGTAAGGAGGACGATTTGAAATATTGCAAGAAAGACTACGAGGAGAGTTATTAGTTAATGATGATTAAGAGTAATAGAGAAATTAAGAAATGCAGAATAAGTGATAAAGAATGAAAAATCATCAGAGGAGTTGACGGAAGTCTAAAATATTGTATAAGAGAAGAAGTTATGTTATATGATTGTTGAAAATGATATGTTAGGAAAAAAACCCCAATAAAAATGTGTGTGTGTCTGTGTGTGTGTGTGTATATATATATGGACTGAACAGGAATGCTTTTGCGCCACTCATGTTCCCCCGCCACGGCCATTTGAGGAAGCGCATGGAGCTCTCTGGCCAACAGGGCCCTTGATTCCTCTGAAGGCCTCCTCTCAGCATTCCTGGCTGGCTCTGAGCCCACCTTTCCCATCTTCTTACTCTTCCTGATGCTCAGAGGGAGGCAGACCCCGATGGCTCCAGCATGACCCCCTTCCTCCTGGCAGGAGGTCACTCACCTGGACTTGGCGGCTGGTCCAGGCACTCCTGGAAGGGGATTCCCAGAGCTGCAAGCCTGAACTGCCAGGTGTTGGGAAAAGTTGCAAGAAGGGAGCTTGTCTGTGGGTCAGACACAAACCCAAATCGTGTCTTTTCCCCCAACACACACACACAGGGGGAACTCCTATTTCTCCCCAAACCAATGACCTAGAAGCTGCTCTTCTGATGGTGAAGACTTGAGTCATCTTTCTCTATGGGATGGTCATATTTTACAACAACAACAACAACAACATCATAGCTCGCCGGATCGGACCCATCTAGTCCTGTTCTCAAAGGGGCTGAAAAGTTGCCTGTGGGGAGCCACAAGCAGGATTTTAGCACCAGCAGGGGCAGAACTAGATGTTCGCAAACGTGGCCCCCACCAAGGGCACACACCCCCACACACAGTGCTGCCGAAATCATGCTACTCTGCCTGAACTTTCTTCCGTTAATCCTGAGTCTTTGGGGTTTTTTGATGATTGCAGAGGTATTGCTCAAGACCTGTTTATCAGTGGTGTGCAAGGCTTACTTGTGCAAACACTCACCTTGTGTAAGACTTCAGTGTTGAACTTTTTAATTAAAGTGGAAATGTCTCCCCCTGCCCCACCCCAGAAACACAAGGTGCCATTTTTGCCCACTGTGAATCATGAAAACATTTGTTCAGAATTCGCTAGGGACTAGGGCCTTGGTAAGGAAATCAGCCCTGAGTGCTCACTGGAAGGACAGATCCTGAACCTAAGGCTCCAAGACTTTGGCCACCTCAGGAGAAGAGAAGACTCCCTGGGAAAGACCCTGATGTTGGGAAAGATGGAGGGCACAAGGAGAAGGGGACGACAGAGGACGAGATGGTGGGACAGTGTTCTCAAAGCTACCAGCATGAGTTTGACCAAACTGCAGGAGGCAGTGGAAGACAGGAGGGCCTGGCGTGCTCTGGTCCAGGGGGTTACAAAGAGGCAGACACGACTAAACAACAACAGGGCCTTGGGTAGCCCTGGTCAGTTTTGGTGTATGATGTAGGTTTAGCAGGGTCAGTCTGGAAGCTGCATCTGTGTGGGTGGAATGTATAAGAACAGGCTTGCAAACCAGTCTGTTTGTCAGCCAATGGCTTTGGCTGACTACTTAAGAACCATGATTAGCCTAATCAAAGAATTGTAGAGTTGAGAGGTCATTTAGTCCAACTGCAATGCAGGAATGCAGTTGCTCTGTGCCATGGAACAGATGGATTCCTCCATCTGGTTTATTTCCACATATATATCACCACCCACCAGTGAGCTTGACATTGACACCAGGAAAGGTCCGAGAACAGATAATTCAACAGTCAGTCTATGAGAACTTAGAAAAGGATGCTGTGATTCTAAAGATCCAGCATAGGTTTCTCAGTGATAAGTCATGTCAGATGAACCCAATTTCTTTTTCTTTTTTTTTCTTTTTTTTGATGGAGTAACAAGCTTGGTAGATCAGGGGAATGCTGTGGACATAGCGTATCTTGATTTCAGTAAGTTCTTTGGACAAAGTCCTCTATGATATTCTCTCGAGGAAGCTGGTAAAATGTGGGTTGAATGAGGTAACTGTTAGGTGGATTTGTAGCTGGTTGGCTGCTTCCATTGGCTATGGGTTGTCTATGATATCACAAAGGCACCTGTCAGTTGCCTGGCTATAAAGGTGGCCTCTCCCTCTTCCCAGCCCAGATCTCAGTGGGAAGCAGCTCTGGGGGGGGTCTCCTACCTCAGGGAGGCAAAATGGCAGGAGGAAGGAGGCACTCATTACAAATATTATGCCTGAATGTATCTGAAATATACTCGGAGTGTGGATTTCATGCTCTTTATTCAGCTCATAGTAGCGAGGAATGAATGTTCCCCCAAAATATCTGCTTTATATACATTATTTACACAATGGGCCCCACGTGATTGGCTAATACTGGGATTCTCCTGCAGGCCAATCAGGTTACGGATTCACTTCCACCTGGAGCTGGATTGGGTGGCTCCTGCGGACCAATCATACTGCTGCATTCTGGAGCCTATTGTTCTAGGACCAATCAGACTGCTGCATTTTGGATCCTATCCAACTCAGTACATAACACCATCCTTTCGACTTGACAGCTCAGGGAAGATAATTCGTAGAAAATCCATACTTTTACCCGCTCTTCTCATTCCAAGGCCATTTTAACCCTTAAAGAAAGGTGAAATTGGGCTCCACCTCCCTCCATGAACCAAGAGGTGGGAAGTCATGTAGGCAGCAGGAACAGGGCACCCCGCCATAATTCCCCAAGCATGAGAGCACAGACACAGCCCCCCACCCAGGGAGCGACCAGGGGGGCAACACTAGACATCCGCAGAGGCGGTTGAGCAAGTCAGGTGTTCTGAAAGCCCATCTCCAGACTGAGGGCAAGGAGATGTCAAGAGTTTTATTGTTCTTTCGGTGATGGGGACTTAAGAGGTGTTGGGAAAGGGGTCTGAGAAAGTGACCTAATGTTGAACTTGTTTACCCCCCCCCATTTGTGACATGCTAGTGATGTAGTGATGATGTCTCAGCGATGCCTCTTGAAGTGTATTCTGGGGGAAGGAGGGAAGGTTTAAAAGTCAATGTCACCTCATGCTAGGGGTTCTTACTCCTGGGGGGACCTGTTGCACAACAGTAAAGATAATGGTCTACTGACTGCTGTTTTGCTCCAAATTACTTGGCTGGAACTTCCTTCTTTTAATAATAATAATAATAATAATAATAATAATAATAATAATAATAATAATAATAATAATAATAATAATAATAATTTATTATTTATACCCCGCCCATCTGGCTGGGCCTCCCCAGCCACTCTGACTGCATGGACCCACAGGGGACTTGCACTTCGATGAGCTGGACTGTTGAGTAGTCTCTCACCCCGGAATTTTTTTCATAACAAGGTCAAAAAATAATTAAAAAGGAGGTGAGTTTAAAGACATGGCAGGAAGGTGAATTGGGACAACCACTGGGCAGCTTAGCATGTCTAAACAACACATTTAAACCTAGTTTAAGTCAAATCCAGACTTGCTTAATTATTCTGAGAAGTGTAAATCTCCAAGGGACTGGAACTTGCCTTCAAAAAAATGAAATTTCTGGACTCCTAGAACTCTCTGTCCCCTGCAACTAGACGCAGACTCTGACCTGCAAAAGGAAGTAATATTTGACCCTAGGCAGTGCCAAGTGATTTGAATATATGAAGCCTCCAATTTCTCATTTAACACATGCTTGAACAAACACTTAAAGCCATATTTATTTTGGCCACATCCCAGCCATGGGAAGAATCATTGCTTTGACACTGGTGATCTTTGCTTCTTCCAGTACACTGGCATTAGTTCACCTGTCTTCCCAAGTGATGTGTAAAAATTTTCAGAGACACCGTTGATGGAATCTTTTGAGGAGTTGGAGAAGGTGTTTATAAGTGGTCCATGTTTCACAAGCATACAGTAAGGTTGGCAGTACAAGAGCTTTGTAAACAAAGTCTACCTATGTGAGGTCAAGAGGCTCTCTTAAGAATTTCATAGCAACCTTCTGGATCAGACCAGAGGTCCATCTCCTCGTCCAGAATCCTGTTATCTCCGTTGCCAACCAGGTGCCCATGGGAAGCCCACCAGAAGGAGAGGAGCAAAACAGCACTCTCGCTACTTGTGGTTCCCAGCAATTGGCCTTCAGAGGAGGAAGAACATTGTCACCATGACTAGCAGCCATAGAAGGCCTTAGTGGCCGTCTGGCACTCAACTGCCATAGATGACAGAGTGTGGTGGTCATGGCAGGGCTCAGGAAATCCCAGACTGGCTGCGTCCAATACAGTGGTACCTTGGGATGCGAACGGGATCTGTTCTGGAGCCCCGTTCACATCCTGAACAGAACGCAAGATGCGGCGGCGTGTCTGCGCATGCATGGGTTCCGTTACTTCCGGGTTGCCGCGGAGCGCAACGCACTCAACCCAAAGCACATTCAACTAAAGGCATTACTGTACTCACTTTAGCATCCACCTTCCCTCTAAATGCAACAAGGATATATTGCTAAACTCAAGGCAGATCCCCTGGTGATAAGGCGGTGCAGATTCCCCCTCTTGGCAGAGATGTAGAAACCACACAAGACGGATGTAAACAGTGGATCTTGATAGCCAAATTCCCGCCTTCCTGATTGGTTGGGCTGCTCTGAGTCAAACAGGAACTGCCTGTTTGAAAGGGGATAAAAGGGGACAGGACTCAGCTGGAAGCAGGGAGGTCTCTGTCTCAGTTTCAAGAGGAAAACCTGGGCTTGCCAAGCCACCAAGAAGGACAACAGGCGCTGATCCCAAGAAAGAGAGCCAAGGTAAGTTTGGGAAATCCACTGAATGTGAGCCTTGAAGCCTAGAACATGCCTAGAAGTCTTGGCCCTGAAGGGGCAGATCTGAAATGGCATTGCTATTGTTCAGGGCTTATATAGGACTGTAAGGAATCTTTGGAGGACGACAACCGTTCTCCCGCCCAACGTGGTCCTTGATTGACCTGAATGCCTCTTCAGCACTCCTGGCTGCAAGCAAAGCCCTCTGAGGCTGCTAAGGGGGGGGGCAGACCCCCAGGGCTCCTGCAGGGGGCTGTCCCTCACTGCCATCTCCACTCTGCCCTTGCAGGATGCTCCCCACCTGGACTTGGCTGCTGGCCCTGGTGCTCCTGGCAGGCCAGGCGGAGGCCCAGAGCTGCAAGCCAGAACTGCAAGGCATTGGTAAGACATGGGGGACGCAAGGGCCAGTCTATGGGTCAAAGCAACACTTTGGAGTTTTATTACAAGCAAGCCTGTCCTGCTTGGGGGCTTCCCAGAAGTATTTGAGTGGATGAGATGGGCTGATCTCTTATTGCATTATTATTTGTCCTTGTCCCCATCTTCTTTCTCTCATTCCCTGACTCCAGCTCGCAACCTGGCCAGAGGCCGCCCAACCTGTCAGTCCTCCGTCTTCCCTCACGAGATTATTGGAGCAGCAAGCAAAGCCGTGGATGGGAACTGCGGTGGGGACTGGTATAAAACGGGCACCTGCACCCACACGCAGCTGGACACGGAGCCCTGGTGGCACGTGGACTTGGGCCAGCAGTACGCCATCTCTGCTGTGGTGGTGAAGAACCGCGGGGACTGCTGCGGTGAGAGACTCCAGGGAGCTGAGATCCGCGTGGGAGACTCTGTGGCTGACCATGGCAAGTCCAACCCCCTGTAAGTACCAGTTGCCTCTTCCCAAAATCTCCTTCCAGAAATCTCCCTTCTTGTAACATGGAGTCCTTGGTTCAGATCCTCCCCTCCACCCCAGGAGAAAAGAAGCTTGCTCCATCTTCCAGGTGACAGCTCTTGAGATATTTGGAGATGGCTCTCATATTTCCCTTTCTAGGCTAAACATCCCCAATTCCATCAACTGTTCCTCATTAAGACTTGGTTCCCAGACTCTTGGCCATCTCGGTCACCCTCCTCTACACAGGTCCCAGCAAACATGATGTGTACAGTTTTAATTCTACCAACGTTTAATTGGGGTAGGGTGGTAATGATTGCTTTTCCATGTGTTTTGCGGTTCTTCTTTTTATCTGTAAGCCTGTCACGGTCCAGTTCACAGGTGATCAAAGTCCCGGCTGGGGACATTGGGACCGAGGGCAAGATGGAGGGGTGGGAGCAGGAACGGGGGTCCAGAAGCCAGGAGTCAGGAGCCAAGAGTCCAAGGGTCAGGAAGCAGGGAGTCAAGAAGCCAAGGGTCCGAGGGTCAGGAAGCAGGGAGTCACGAAGTCAGGGGTCCGAGGGTCAAGAAGCAGGGAGTTGGGAAGTCAAGGGTCCGAGGGTCAAGAAGCAGGGAGTCACGAAGTCAGGGGTCCGAGGGTCAAGAAGCAGGGAGTTGCGAAGTCAGGGGTCTGAGGATCAAGAAGCCAAGGGTCTGAGGGTCAGGAGGCAAGAAGCCAAATGCAGCAAGGCAGGGAACGTCTTGCTGTGGCAAAGAGCCAAAGGCAAAATGCTGGCCTTATATCCCTTCCCTGCTCTTGCCACCAGGTACAGTGAGTTACCAAGTCGCCTCACCTGTGCGGCCGCACCTTGCCTCTCCAGAACAAACATAGGGAGGCCCCAGTCCTGCAGAGTCCTATTGGTCACAGGGCCTGGCTCCTGTACGCACTCCTGACAAAGCCATGCTGAGTCCCATCAGGGGAAAAGACAGGCCATAAATAAAAACACCCCCCACCCCAATCCCTCCTTCAGGGATGGAGTCAAGGCTTCCTTGGTCTCCTCTCCTCCTCCCGACCTCTTCATCACATCGCCAATTCACCTCACTTCTCCCTCCTCTGTGAAGTTGGGCTTTCCTTAGCCAAAGCTCTGCTCCGCCATCAGCTCCTCACCCCCCTTGACCCCCACGGCCCCCTGCTCCTGGGTCCTCCTCGGACTCCACCTGGCCGCCTCCTGTCTGCTCTCTTCGGCCAGAAGCCACTGGCCACCAGGCGCTGCCCTTCCTCCAATCCCTCGGAGATCCATTAGACGCCCCTTGTCCTGCCTTGGCACAGATATCTGGCCCCTCAGTCTTTGTGAAGACCAGGGCATGCAGTGGACCCTGAAAACAACGCTAGTGGTTAATAATGAAAATTGGGGAATGTGAGAAGCCACCTTTGAGCGATAGGAATGGGTGGGGGCTGAAACAAAGCGGCATAGAAACAAAACGTATGAATAAATATATGAAGATCCCCATAGACTGAGCTGTTTTGAATTCCCCTCCACTTTCTCTCTGCAGCTGTGGGACCATCACAGACACCAGCCTTGGCTCCGTCAGCACCTTGTATTGCAATTGGCTCAAGGGCCGCTATGTGAGCATCCACATCCCGGGAAGGGCCGAATACCTGACCTTGTGCGAGGTGGAGGTCTATGGCACCAAGGCAGAAGACCAGTGCTAGGGAGTGGCAGACTCTGCGCGTGTGTCTTGGGTGGTGAGGAAATAAAGAATTATTCCCCGGTAAACTTCCTCTGAATTGGCTTGTTTTGTCTCTCCCACATCCCTCCCTGTGAGATAGATAGATAAACTTTATTTGAATTAGCCAACGGCCAGGGCAACATAAAACAAGCAATATATACAAATAAAAAGACAGCAATGGGTAAAAAGGGCAGTCAAATGACCAAGATTATCGTTCAGATCCTCCCTGTGAGAGATGCTGTTCTTTGGCCTGACGCACAGAACAGGCCATCTGCCATCTGAGGTTGACCCACAAGTCTTCATTAGACCCACACTCAAGCCTTGAGACTTCATCCCAGAGAGGAAAGGTTCAAATCATAGAATTGTAGAGTTGGAAGAGACCCCAATCCAAGTCGCTGCCATGAAGGAATCTCAGCTGAAGCATCCTTGAAAGATGGCCGCCCAACCTCTGCTTAAAAATCTCCAAGGAAGGAGAGACTGTTCCAAAGTCATAGAATCATAGAATCATAGAATCCTAGAGTTGGAAGAGACCCCAAGGGCCATCAAGTCCAACCCCCTGCCAAGCAGGAAACACCACCAGAGCACTCCTGACATATGGTTGTCAAGCCTCTGCTTAAAGACCTCCAAAGTAGGAGACTCCACCACACTCCTTGGCAGCAAATTCCACTGTCGAACAGCTCTTACTGGCAGGAAGTTCTTCCTAATGTTTAGGTGGAATCTTCTTTCTTGTAGTTTGGATCCATTGCTCCGTGTCCGCTTCTCTGGAGCAGCAGAAAACAACCTTTCTCCCTCCTCTATTGTGACATCCTTTTATATATTTGAACATGGCTATCATATCACCCCTTAACCTCCTCTTCTGCAGGCTAAACATGCCCAGCTCCCTTAGCCGTTCCTCATAAGGCATCGTTTCCAGGCCTTTGACCATTTTGGTTGCCCTCCTCTGGACACGTTCCAGTTTGTCAGTGTCCTTCTTGAATTGTGGTGCCCAGAACTGGACACAGTACTCCAGGTGAGGTCTGACCAGAGCAGAATACAGTGGCACTATTACTTCCCTTGATCTAGATGCTATACTCCTATTGATGCAGCCCAGAATTGCATTGGCTTTTTTAGCTGCCGCGTCACACAGTTGGCTCATGTCAAGTTTGTGGTCAACCAAGACTCCTAGATCCTTTTCACATGTACTGCTCTCAAGCCAGGTGTCCCCCATCTTGTATTTGTGCCTCTCATTTTTTTTGCCCAAGTGCAATACTTTACATTTCTCCCTGTTAAAATTCATCTTGTTTGTTTTTGCCCAGTTTTCTAATCTGTCAAGGTCGTTTTGAAGTGTGATCCTGTCCTCTGGGGTGTTAGCCACCCCTCCCAGTTTGGTGTCATCTGCAAATTTGATCAGGATGCCCTTGAGTCCATCATCCAAGTCGTTGATAAAGATGTTGAATAAGACCGGGCCCAAGACAGAACCCTGTGGCACCCCACTAGTCACTCAGTCAAGCTGGTTATAATGTTGGGGGCTTTTTAGCTGAGAAAAAGAAGGGGGGCATAATAAGAGGTGTGTGGAAATTAAGTATAGCACAGAGAAAGTGGATAGAGAAGAGATTTTCTTCCTTTGTTCTTAACCAAAGCACTCAAGAAAAGAAGGGATTTCTTCACAGTTAACCTGTGGAACTCCCTCCCACTTGAGGCAGTAATGGCCACCAACCTGAATGGCCATTATCGGAGAGGTTTAGGCGAATGCGTGGAGGAATAGAAGGCTATCACTGGCTCCAAACTGTGACTGGTGCCTTGGAATAACGGGAATCACAGCTGGCAATTCCAGGGGAGTTTCTGCCCAGGGGAAATTCTGCCAAGCAAAGCCTGGGAAAAGAAGCCAAAGTCTCTGAGATCCGGGCAGTTGCAGAGGCCAGAAGAGAGCAACTCAGAGAAGGAGGGGTCCCTTTGGCACAAGGGGGGGGCAGAGAGCAAGGGTGGCGACTTTAGTGATGGGGGACTCAGATGGAGTTCCGACCCCTTCCACACCCCACAGTCATTCGGCTGGTGCCAGCCTTGCCTGCTGCCTCCTTGGTAGCAGCGTAAGAGCCTGCAGGATCAGGCCAGCGTCCTCTTCCCCCGGTGCCAGCGGGGAAGCCGCAAGCCTGGGATGACCCCCCACCCCTTATGTTTTGACACCCGACTGCGTTGTGCTTGAGGTGGGAGGGGCCGCAGCCCAGAACACAGGCAGGTTGGCTCAGGGAAAGTCCCTGCCCCCCCCCCCAGCTGGAGCAGGCATAGACATAGGCTCAGGAGGTTCAGAAGAGGAGAATGGCCTGCTCTTCCTTTTCCCACAGTGGCCAACCAGAGAGCAGCACATGAGCGCAAGAGCAACTCTCCCCTCCCCTGGTTTCCAACCACCGGGATTCAGAACCCTTCCCACGTCAACATTAGAGGGCTCTTCACCCATTCCCAACCTGCGGAGCACTCTAAGATCTAAGGTTTCAGCTTAGATCTTATATACTGTATTTTTCACTCTATAGGACACACTTTTCCCCCTCCAAAAATTGAGGGGAAATGTGTATGCGCCCTATGGAGTGGCTCCTTGGCTTCAGCGATAGCAATGCGAATCCTCCGAAGTGCAAAGGGAGCGCTCCCTCCGCGCTTCGGAGGCTTCGCGTTACTTTCCCTGAAGCCTGGAGAGCGAGAGGCGTCAGTGCGCACCAACCCCTCTCGCTCTCCAGGCTTCAGGGATAGCCGGGAACTCATGCTGTGCTCCAAAGGCTTTGGGTTCCTTTTGCTGAAGCCGGGAGAGCAAGACTCTCCTGGCTTCAGCAGAGAGGGAGAGCTCGCAGCGCCCCTTCAGCCAAGTGGGAGGAGAAATGGAAGGGGCTCCGTTTCTCCTGCCGCTTCGCTGAAGGGGCGCTGAGCAGAGAGGGAAAGAATTATTTTTTCTTGTTCTCCCCTTCTAAAACAAGATGCGTCCTATGGTCGGGTGCGTCCTATGGAGTGAAAAATACGGTATTACTTGTTTCCCTTGTGGCAGGCGTTTCAAGCGTCTGGATTCCATTTTTTTCATGGTGTTTTGATTTTAGGGCACTTTTGATTTAAAAAAGCCATCCACTCCACTTCTTTTCCTAACCACAACAGTAACACAAACTTGTTTGAGAGTGTTGTCTTACATATACACCTTGACTCTTCCTTCTTTCAAAGTCAATAAGGGCCCATCAATTAACCTCTTTCTGATGGGTCCTAAACTTCTACCAAGGTTCATGATAACAGCTTTAGGAAATTGTGTGTTGGGGTGGAGAGAGAGATAATCTTCAGTGTTCCCTGAACTGCACTATCATCAGATGTGGGGTGCAATCAGGAGTTCTGGTCCTGAATAGTGAAGAATAATGCACACAGGCGGGATTTCTACATCCATGTCATCAAAGAGCAGAATTCTCTGGCCTCCCTCGTTCTGTGACTTGTTCTCTTTGTGAGGGATCCCTGACAAATAGGACTTGCAGTCTCCACAAGGTGTCATTTGGCCTCCTCTATGGCTCTGGCAAAATCACAGACCCCCTTGGTTCTGACGAACAAACTGGAGAGACAAAAGAAGGCTGCTCAAATGATATTTATTGGACAACCAAGACTGATTCCATCAGTTCTGCCCATGCCCCTTTCCACACGACACGTGGCTGCTTATTCCAAAGGCTCATCCTCCACCTTTGTCCCATAAACCTCCACCTCACACAAGGTCAGGATAGCTGGCTCTCCCGGGTGGTTCACGCTCACATAGCGGCCCTTCATCCCCTGGCAATTGATGACGCTGATGGAGCCACGATTATAATCTGTAATCTTCCCACAGCTGCAGAGGGAAAAGGGAGGTCAGCCTTGCGGTGGAAGCAATTCAGAATGACTCCATCTATTTCCATGGCTGTGGTAGACCTGTAGTACAGCTGCCCAGGATTCCTAAAGCACTCCCTGGTGGCACTCTCTGGACTTGACCATGCAGGTAGGAACAGAACCTCAGATTCCACCCCACACGGTCCATCTCGGAGGATCGCATGGTCAGTGTTGTTGTATGACAGGATAGCTAATCTGTGGGCCTCTGGATATTGTTGGGCTCTAGTCCCATCAACCAGCATGGCCGATAGCTATGGATGATGGGAGCTGTAGCCCAACAACATCTAGAGGGTCAAAGTGGGCAGCCCACCAGTGGGGTATGTACTAAATAACTGGTGCAGGGGGCAGGATGGAGAGGTGTCAAAGGGAACAGCTCAGCTTTGTGCTTGCTGAGGAAGATAGGTGTTATGTACTGAGTTGAATAGGATCCAAAAGGCAGCAGTCTAATTGGTCCTAGAACAATAGGATTCAGAATGCAGCAGTCTGATTGGTCCGCAGGAGCCACCCAATCCAGCTCCAGCTGGAAGGGAATCCACAACCTGATTGGCCTACAGGAGAATCCCGGAATTAGCCAATCATGTGGGGCCCATTGTGTAAATAATGTATATAAAGCAGACATTCTGGGAGAACATCCATTCCTCCTCTGTGGTTTAACCCACAGTGCCACCTGCATGCATGCATATATATATATATATATATATATATATATATATATATATATGGTTTTGGTGTCTTCGGGTGTCTTCCCGTGTAAGAGTCGGGGTGTCTGTGCGACGTTTCGACGAGGTCTCACTCGTCATCTTCAGGCTGGTGCTTTCGGCTTCTTGTTACTGGAACAGAGCAGAATCTGGTGTTTGAGTTCCTATAAATACTGTTGAGGGGTGTGGTGTATAGCCTCCAACGTTCTGGGCAGAGAGGAAGTTCCTAGATTAGTGTGCCTCTTCTTCTTTTGTTCCTTAATTACTTGAGGGATATCTTGAGTGATTTCATGAGTGATATTCTGAATACCACTGGGTGGGTCATTAAGTGTAGATTAGTTGCTAAAGCTTTTGTGTCTTGACCTCTTGAGCTTGTGAAGAGTTTTTCTGAGAAGATGGCTGTGCTGCATTTAGTTGTGCTCTGGCTTGGCTTCGTGTATAGGGGCGAGCTGTGGTTTTGTGCCTTGTGCCAGCCAGATCTGTGTAGGGATTGCAGGGGGGTGCAGCATCCGGAGGTGCTCACTCTTCACCTCAAACTATGTAACAAAATCCACCCTGCACTCTGGGACAAATGCAAACAACTAGCCGTCTGGAGAGCTGAAACTGAGACCTCACATAAGACAGACAGACACACCAACAAACTCTACAAACTAGAGAAACGCCAGAAGCCCAGCCACCCTCCACAACAACCCATGAAACAAACAGTACATAACATATCAAACAGGATCCTCACCCCAACTGAAACCAAAGTACTCTCCAAAGGTTTCAACTTTGCAGTCGCCCCGAGACGCATCCCCACGGAAAACATCATATGCGGAGTCGAAGCTAGCCTGACCAAAATCGACCCAGATGAAGCCAATAAAATCAGACTTGAAGTCACCAACATCCTCTGCTCCAGCAAACCACCCAGAAGCAATTTACACAAAGAAGAACAGAAAGCACTCACCAACCTGAAGAAAAACAACAACATAATCATTCTCCCAGCAGACAAAGGCAACGCCACTGTTGTGATGAACACATCGGACTACCAAGCAAAACTATCAAATCTACTCCAAGACCCTACCTACCAACCTATAAAAACAGATCCCACCACCTATCTGGAAAAAACCACCAAATCCAAAATAAAAGCCTCTCCTATCAGTGAAGAAATCCAGCTAAGAATCATCCCCAGAGAAAAATCATCCAGATGCCCCAAACTCTACGGTCTCCCCAAGATACACAAAGAAGGAACACCACTCAGACCAATAGTCAGCTCCATAGGCTCACCTCTACAAAATCTCGCTAAATTTCTCGCTAAGCAACTTCAGCCCTATGCAGAATCCATCGCTTCACACGTTACTAACTCCTTCCAGTTCATAGAAACAATAAAGAAACAATACCTACATCCCGATGACCTACTTGTGAGCTTCGATGTTGTATCTCTCTTCACTCAAGTGCCCATTAATGAAGCCTTGACAGCCATTCAAAACAAATACAACCCCCCCAAATACATCCTGGACCTGACCAACCACTGCCTAACCAACACGTACTTCATCCACAATGGACAAAGATACAAACAGATAGAAGGAGCACCTATGGGATCACCCCTCTCACCGGTCATCGCAAATTTGTACATGGAACACTTTGAAACCAATGCTTTAGACAAGTCAGAACACAAACCCAAACTTTGGCTCTGATATGTTGACGACACCTTTGTAATTTGGCCACACGGGAAAGAAAAACTAGATAGCTTCCTCACACATCTCAACAGCCTACACCCCAAAATACAATTCACTATGGAAATAGAAGACAACAACCAACTCCCCTTTCTTGACGTCCTAATCTACAAAAAACCTGATGGCTCCCTAGGACACACTATCTACGGGAAAAAAACACACACCAACCGCTACTTACATGCACAATCACACCACCACCCTGCACAAATAAACTCCGTAGCCAAGACTCTCATCTCCAGAACCAAACGCCTGGCTGACAAAGACCACTTGACAACTGAGTTACAGAATCTCTCAAATGTGTTAATCGCCAATGGATACCAGAAAAACAGGGTTACGAAGCTAATCCAAAAAGAAACACCCCCCAAAAACCAAGACACAGAAGAAAACAATGGCATGGCCCTCCTTCCTTATATCAAGGGCACTACAGACAAAATCAGCAAAATCCTCCATAAACACAATATCAAAACAGCCTTCTGCACCAACCAAAAAATAGCCAATATCCTCAGAAACCCAAAAGACAAAATCCAGCTGGAAAACCAAGGGGTCTATGAAATACCCTGCAAAGTCTGCCCAGCCACGTACATTGGACAAACAAACAGACGAATAAATGCACGTATCGCAGAACACAAGAATGCCGTCAAAAAAGAAGAAAAAACTTCCTCTCTTTTCCAACACATGAAAGAAACAGGACACGAAATTAATTTTGCAGATTCCAAATTGCTCTTTAACATGGAACATCACCACAAGAGAATAATCATGGAAGCCATCGAGATAGAGAAACACCCTCACAACATGAACAAGCGTGACGACACGTCCCGCCTGCCAGACATCTGGAAATTAGCCCTCCCCACAAAAACCGACACCAGAACCAGAGGCACACAGAACGCCGTCACCAATCAACCACACCAGACCCAAACCCAGACCCTCTCCACAGACATATTACAGACTCCATCCAGTAGCCAAACTATAGTGGCACCTCCGGATGCTGCACCCCCCTGCAATCCCTACACAGATCTGGCTGGCACAAGGCACAAAACCACAGCTCGCCCCTATACACGAAGCCAAGCCAGAGCACAACTAAATGCAGCACAGCCATCTTCTCAGAAAAACTCTTCACAAGCTCAAGAGGTCAAGACACAAAAGCTTTAGCAACTAATCTACACTTAATGACCCACCCAGTGGTATTCAGAATATCACTCATGAAATCACTCAAGATATCCCTCAAGTAATTAAGGAACAAAAGAAGAAGAGGCACACTAATCTAGGAACTTCCTCTCTGCCCAGAACGTTGGAGGCTATACACCACACCCCTCAACAGTATTTATAGGAACTCAAACACCAGATTCTGCTCTGTTCCAGTAACAAGAAGCCGAAAGCACCAGCCTGAAGATGACGAGTGAGACCTCGTCGAAACGTCGCACAGACACCCCGACTCTTACACGGGAAGACACCCGAAGACACCAAAACCTGCATTCCTGTACCCGTGAAAATCTACGAAAGCATATATATATATATATATATATGCAGGTTTTGGTGTCTTCGGGTGTCTTCCCGTGTAAGAGTCGGGGTGTCTGTGCGACGTTTCGACGAGGTCTCACTCGTCATCTTCAGGCTGGTGCTTTCGGCTTCTTGTTACTGGAACAGCTCTGTTCCAGTAACAAGAAGCCGAAAGCACCAGCCTGAAGATGACGAGTGAGACCTCGTCGAAACGTCGCACAGACACCCCGACTCTTACACGGGAAGACACCCGAAGACACCAAAACCTGCATTCCTGTACCCGTGAAAATCTACGAAAGCATATATATATATATATATATATATATATATATATATATATATATGACGTTAACTAATCCAAAGCAAGTGATCTTGAGGGTGTCTCCCAAGAGGCAACTGGAACTTACAGAGGGTTGGTCTTGCCATGGTCAGCCACAGAGTCTCCCACACGGATCTGGGCTCCCAGGAGTCTACTGCCACAGCAGTCCATGCGGTTCTTCACCACCACGGTGGAGATGGAATACTGCTCCCCCAGGTCCACATACCACCACGGGGCATCTTCAGAGTTGGTGTGGGTGCAGGAGCCATGGAAGAAGATCCCGTCAGAGTTCCCATCGACAGCTTTGCCGGCTGACGGATCTCTTGGATGGCGGTAAGTGGAGGACTGACAGGCTGGGCGGCCTCTGGCCAAGTTGACAGCTGGAGCAACAGCTTGATGGAAAGAAGACAGGGAGAAGTAAGAACACAAGAAGAGCCCTGACGCAGCAGGATCAGGCCAAAAGGGACCATCCTGTTCTCCCAGTCCCAGAGGAATTCATAAGCTCTGGATGGGGTTGTGATGAGGTACAGAATTTGGGGGAATTCCTCAATGCATCTTTCTTCCTGGAGCCTCATATGACCTCTGTGGCAAGAAGAACCCATTATCACCTTAGGATAATACACCAACCGTGCCCTTTCTCAGACAGGAATAGCTGGGCCGCTGTGATTCATGCGTTGGGGATGTCACAACTGGACTACTGTAATGTGGGCCTTCCCTTGACGTTGGTCCAGAACCTGCAACTGGTGCAGCATATTTCAACCAGGTCCGCATGCAGACATATGACACCTGTGCTGAGGGAACTGCCAGTCACCTGCCAGGCCATGTTCAGGGTCTTGTTTCTCCCCCCCCCAAATTTTTTTATTGACTTTCAACATTTAAAACATCCCATAAACACATACAAACAGAAAAACAATCAACAAAGAAAACACAACAATAAACTAAACACATATAAAAAAGATTATTTCTTCTAATACCCAACTTCTTCACATTAATTGGTGACTTCCTCAAATCCCCTCTAACTGAATTTCATTATATCACTTTTATAGCAGTTCTCCAAATATATTTCTAATAATATTAACTCCTTTCATTTACAAACTTCTTCTCCTTTACTATTACAATCTTTAATATTTACTAAGACCTATTCCTATTCTACCCCTAAGCCTATTTGATACTTCCAAGAATTTTCTATTTATCTTGCACCACAATATTTAGCTAAGTATTCTTTAAATTTCTTCCAGTCTTCTTGTGTCTCCTCTTCTTTCTGGTTGCGGATATGTTCAAGGTCTTGTTTCTAACATTCAAAGACCTAAATATCTCTGGGCCAGGTAACCCAAACATCCACAGACGTGAAGGATCTCTCAAATCAAGCGTCACCAACCATTTTGGACCAGTGGCTACATTTTGCTGTGGATGCCAATTATGCCCTGGTTGGGGGGAGATTACATAACCCAGAATGATCAAGAGTATAATTATTGCTGCTTCTCCCCACGCTCTCAGGCAACCTTCTGTTTACTTTCTGCTCTCCCCTTGGAGGGAACAGCTTGACACAGGGGGAAATTTCACTGTCCCATCATGGCTTGTCAGCTGATGGTTCAAGACTCAGTTCACCCTTCAGGCTTTGCAATGGATCATGGGAAAATATCACACACCCCTACCCATTAAGTAAGAGGACGCCCAGCTCTACCTCTCTTTCAAATCAGAACCAGGGAAGGCGGTGAAGGTCCTGTGTGAGTGTCTGGAGGCAGTTGGAGGATGGATGGTGGCTAACAGATTGAGGTTGAATCCTGACAAGACAAAAGTACTGTTTTGGGGGGACAGGAGGCGGGCAGGTGTGAAGGATTCCCTGGTCCTGAATGGGGTAACTGTGCCCCTGAAGGACCAGGTGCGTAGCCTGGGGGTCATTCTGGACTCACAGCTGTCCATGGAGGCGCAGGTCAACTCTGTGTCCAGGGCAGCTGTTTACCAGCTCCATCTGGTACGCAGGATGAGACCCTCCCTGCCCGCAGACTGTCTGGCCAGAGTGGTGCATGCTCTGGTTATCTCCCGCTTAGACTACTGCAATGTGCTCTATGTGGAGCTACGTTTGAAGGTGACCTGGAAACTACAATTAATCCAGAACGCAGCAGCTAGACTGGTGACTACATAACACCGGTCTTGAAAGACCTACATTGGCTCCCAGGATGTTTCCGAGCACAATCCAAAGTGTTGGTGCTGACCTTGAAATCCCTAAACGGCCTCAGCCCAGTATACCTGAAGGAGCGTCTCCATCCCCATCGTTCTGCCCAGACACTGAAGTCCAGCTCCGAGCACCTTCTGGCGGTTCGCTCCCTGTGAGAAGCCAAGATGTCAAAGAGAACAACAACTACCTGACTTTTAGACGAAATGTGAAGGCAGCCCTGTTTAGGGAAGCTTTTAATGTTTGATGCATTACTTTATTTTAATATTGTGTTGGAAGCTGCCCAGAGTGGCTGGGGAAACCCAGCCAGATGGGCGGGTATAAATATTATTATTATTATTATTATTATTATTATTATTATTATTATTATTATTATTATTCACCATCACAAAGCAGCTTTTAAACTACTGGTTTGGGGAGGAATAAGAGTGATCACAGGGAGGGGAACCATTTAGCTCCGCCCACAGACCAGCCCCACTTCCCCCTCTTTCTCCCCAGGTCTTACTAGAATGTTGCACGTCAGAATCGCAGCTCTGGGTCACCCAAAATCTGGCCAGGAACACCAGGGCCAGCAGCCAAGTCCGAGCAAGGATCATCCTGCAAGGGAGAGAACAGAAGGCAGTGAGCGAGGAGCCAGTAATGGAGTCATGGGGGGGGGAGCTCCCCTTTAGCATCATTGCAGGACTTGGGTGATAGCTAAGAGTCCTGAATTCAGAATCTGTGACTAGGCTGGCCGTAGGAACTGTCCTTCTCCAAAGTGCTGGAGATCCCTAACAATCAATTAACAGGCTTTAAAAAAAGTAAATATACAGCTTTAGATCTACCCAATAAGGATCAGGACCTTCTTTTTTGCGGAGGAAGTTCTAGGCTTCAATGATCATACCCAGTGGGTTTTCTTGACTTACCTTGCCTCTCTTTCTCGGGATCTGCAGAAGCGTCTGTTGCTCTTGGTGGGACAGGAGACACAGGCTCTTCTCCCCAAACTGGAACTGAGACTTCCCTGCTTCCAGAGGAGTCCTGCACCTCCAGGTTTTATCCCCTTCCCAATGGACAGCGCTTGCCTGACGTGGCTCAACTTGGCCAATCAGAAAGATGGTGACACCAGGATCTGGGGATCAAGATCAAGTTTTGACATCCTTCATCTGAGCAGGTTCTGAGTGGGCTTGTGTGGTTTCTGACTCTGTCCCAAGAGGAAATAACGGCACCTCCTTGGCAGGAGATGATTTTAGAAGAAGACATCCTCATTCCATTTATCCCATTTAGAGGTCAGATGGGTGCCAAACTGAGCGCTGATATGGCAGGTCTCAACCACATCAGCTAAGCTCCAAAATGAACACTTTTTGGTCTGCCTTGGGGAAGGAGAATGAGTTGTTTTGAACTACCACTCCATGGCTCACCTCCATGTTCTCTGGGCAGCTGTGTCAGCATCACAAACACCAGCCTTGGATCCATCACTACCTTATACTGGAAATGGCTCTATGGTTGCTCTGAGAGACTCCCTCCACATCCCTGGACTGGCCAAGTGCTGTCTCACAGTGTGCATAGGGCCAAGAGACATGGCTGGCGAGGGAGCTACTGCAGTGCTCTGCAACACCTGTGCCATGCTTGTCTTCCTAGCTGGAAATGCGCACAAGTCAGTGAGTGGTGCTGTGGGTTAAACCACAGAGCCTAGGACTTGCCGATCAGAAGGTTGGCGGTTCGAATCCCCGTGACGGGGTGAGCTCCCGTTGCTCGGTCCCTGCTCCTGCCAACCTAGCAGTTCGAAAGCACGTCAAAGTGCAAGTAGATAAATAGGTACTGCTCCGGCGGGAAGGTAAACAGCGTTTCTGTGCGCTGCTCTGGTTCGCCAGAAGCGGCTTAGTCATGCTGGCGACATGACCCGGAAGCTGTACGCCAGCTTCCTCGGCCAATAAAGCGAGATGAGCGCCGCAACCCCAGAGTCGGCCACGACTGGACCTAAGTGTCAGGGGTCCCTTTACACCTGCAGTGAGTGTGATCTAGCTGTGTTGCTGAAAGAGAAGGTAGGACAACATGAGGACTGCACATTTCAAGCTATTGGTCAGGATGAGGAATTTCTCAACAGAGCAGAGCGCACTGTCCTTAAACAGTGTTGAGGGTGAGGGGGGTCCGTAGGGAGAAGGAAGACCACCCAGTGCAGGGGACAAGTCCCTGAAGGAATGTGATGCACACAGAAGCAGGACTCTTGGGAGTCATACAGATTTTAAAACGACCAAAAACCTTTTAAAATATAATTAAAAGTCCCTCACAGTAAGGTTGACTTTTCTGCTTCGATGCCCAGGCTCTGTAGCATTTCTGCAACAGTAGATTTTCCTACTCCAAAGATCAAGGCTGCTTTACAGCAGCAAAGACCACTCTTTCCCACAGCCGTCCTCTCTCTCTGGAGGTGGGGTCTCACCCCCTGTGAAACACTTGGTTTGTTCTTCTTGAAGAACATACATTTAAAGACGATTGGAAAACGCTTATTGAATATATAGAAAAGAATTGTATACAGCTGAAAACGCTGGCAGCATTAATATAAATTCAACAGTGTAAATAAGTTATGTCGGATGCAATAATAATGGAATACTGAATGGTATAGTTTTTTTATAAAATGTGCAGGGATTTATGATATGTAAAATGAACCATGGAAAGAGATTGCAGTCGTTAACAGTCATCAACAGGTTTACTGTACCCATTGAGTCAATCACCCATATCCCACTACCCTTCTGAGTAATACCTCTCCCCACCTTCCCACTACAGTGGTACCTCGGGTTAAGAACTTCATTAGTTCTGGAGGTCTGTTCTTAACCTGAAACTGTTCTTAACCTGAAGCACCACTTTAGCTAATGGGGCCTCCCGCTGCTGCTGCGCCGCCAGAGCACAATTTCTGTTCACATTCTGAAGCAAAGTTCTTAACCTGAAGCACTATTTCTGGGTTAGCGGAGTCTGTAACCTGAAGCGTATGTAACCCGAGATACCATTGTATATATCAGGGTCTGGCGACTTCTGCTTCAGTGTATCTGAAGAAGTGTGCATGCACACAAAAGCTTATACCAAGAACAAACTTAGTTGGGGGAAATCAGAATTTTACAAGAAGCTACATGAGACATTACTGGACTATCTGGACTATTCTAACATCATTATGATGGGAGACATGAATGGAGTTGTCTCTACCTATATGGATAAGTCACAGAACCAGAACCTAACCAAGGATGGAAGACTACCAAAAACTTTCTTTGAACTAACTGACAATATGGATTTGATTGATTTATGGAGGACGAGAAACCCCCTAGGTAAAGAAGGAACTTTCTTTTCTGAGGCCCACCTGTCATGGACAAGAATCAACCAAATTTGGACAACTAGAGGGTTGGCACCTAAGACTACAAGAGTAGAAATCTGCCCAAAGACTTGCTCCGACCACAACGCTCTGAAAATGGAAATGAGATTTACTACTGCCGATTCCTTCAGATGGAAAATGAATGACAACCTGCTAAGAGATCAAGAGATTGTAAAGAAGGCCCAAAAAGCTCTAAAGGACTATTTTGAAATTAACTTGAATACCTCGGTGGAAAAAAGAATAATCTGGGACGCAAGTAAAGCTGTTATGAGAGGGTTTCTGATACAACAGAATACGATTAAGAAAAAATTCTGGAATGGGAAAAAGGATAAGATACTAGAGAAGATAAGAGATGGAGAGAAAAAATTAAGATTGAATCCAAAATCAAAAGAGACTTTAAGAGAAATCAAATTCCACCAGTCACAATATACGAAATTGATCAACCAAGAAGTGGAATGGAAAATCAAACAAATGAAACAAAGATCTTTTGAATCTGCGAATAAATGTGGGAAACTGCTAGCTTGGCAGTTGAAAAAGAGACAAAAATTAAATTATGTTACCAATCTAGAAGTTGAAGGGAAAAATATTCAGAAACCGGGAGAAATTAGAAAGTGCTTCCAGAAATATTTTAAAAAACTGTATACACAAGGGTCCGAGGAAGTAACTGAGATAGAACAATTCTTGAAAGACAATGGCCTACCAGAACTATCCCAAGAGAAGAGATCAATCTTGAATTGTAAAATAACACAACAGGAAATTGAGGATGCCATTCAGAATATGCAGCTAGGCAAATCTCCAGGCCCTGATGGACTTACCTCCAAGTACTATAGGACGTTAAAAGACTACTTGATACAACCATTAATGGAGGTTTGCAACCAGATTATGGGGGGAGGGAGGGCACCAGATACGTGGAAAGAAGCATTCATCACACTGATACCTAAAGTGGAAACTGAAAAGACTCAACTTAAGAACTACCGTCCCATCTCACTCCTAAACGTGGATTACAAAATATTTGCAGATATTTTGGCTAATAGATTTAAAAAAGTATTAAATGAAGTAATTCATAAAGACCAAGCTGGCTTTCTCCCAGGTAGACATTTGTTTGATAACACTAGGAATATTATCGATATTCTGGAACTCTTACAAAAAAATATTAACACTAAAGCAGTGTTAATTTTTATTGATGCGGAGAAGGCCTTTGACAACATTTCTTGGAAATTTATGAAGAAAAACTTGGAAGGGATGGGAGTGGGAAGGGGGTTTGAGAATGGAATAGAAGCAATCTATTCAGAACAAAAAGCTAAGTTGATAGTGAACAATGTGGTGACAGAAGAACTTCATATTGAAAAAGGAACACGTCAGGGGTGCCCCCTTTCCCCTTTATTGTTTATTTCAGTCCTGGAGGTTTTGCTGAACATGATAAGGAAGGATCGGCAGGTACAAGGAATACGGGTCGGAGCGAAACAATATAAACTGAAAGCATTTGCAGATGACTTGGTTTTAACATTACAGGAGCCAGAATCTAGTACAAAAAGAGTTTTGGAATTGATTCAGAAATTTGGTCGGGTGGCGGGTTTTAAGCTGAACAAACAAAAAACTAAGGTGTTAGGGAAAAACTTGACAGCTACTGAAACAGAGGGGTTTCAGAAGGAAACAGAACTAAATATTGTTAAAAAAGTGAAATACCTGGGGGTCAATCTTTCTTCCAAGAACTTGAATTTATTTAAAGATAATTATGAGAAATGTTGGTCAGAAGTTAAAAGAGATCTAGAAATCTGGTCAAGATTGAAATTATCCTTGTTAGGCCGAATTGCAGCTATAAAAATGAACGTTTTGCCAAAAATGTTGTTTTTGTTTCAAGCCTTGCAGATTGTGGACAGAGTGGAATGTTTTGGAAAGTGGCAGAAGGACATCTCTAAATTTGTCTGGCAGGGCAAAAAGCCCCGAATAAAGTTTAAAATACTAACTGATGCAAAGGAGAGAGGGGGGTTTGCCCTGCCAGACTTAAGGTTATATTATGAAGCTGCGGCCTTCTGCTGGATGAAGGATTGGATTCTGTTAGAAAACACTGATGTCCTAGATCTGGAAGGCTTTAATAATTCGCTAGGTTGGCATGCGTATTTGTGGTATGACAAGGGAAAAACACACGGAATGTTTAAAAACCATATTGTCGGAAAAGCAATATTTATGGTCTGGAAAAAATACAAAGACTTATTGGAAAGCAAAACTCCGAGGTGGATATCACCAATAGAGGCCAAAGCTCGGAAAAAACCCAATATGGAGGCCTGCTGGCCGAAATATTGGGAAATAATAGAAAACATTGGAGGTAATTGGAGGTTGCAGAGCTTTGAAAAACTAAAAGGTAAGGTGCAAAATTGGCTACATTATGCCCAAATTAACGAGGTCTTTAAGCTAGACAAAAAAACAGGATTCCAGGTGGAAAAATCGAAACTTGAGACAGAGTTGTTAGAGCCAAAGACCAAGTTACTATCGAGAATGTATAACTTGCTGCTTAAATGGAACACTCAGGATGAGACAGTTAAATCAGCCATGATAAAATGGGCTCAGGAGATTGGTTATAATATCATGTCTGAAGACTGGGAGAGGTTATGGACCACCGGTATGAAGTTTACTGCATGTAATGCTCTGAAAGAAAATATTATGAAAATGGTATACAGGTGGTACATGACCCCGGTCAAGCTGGCTAAGATATACCATTTGTCCGATAATAAATGTTGGAAGTGTAAGGAAGCTGAGGGGACATTCTTTCACCTTTGGTGGACTTGTCCAAGATTGAAGGCCTTCTGGGAAATGATTTATAACGAGCTAAAAAAGGTGTTTAAGTACACCTTTCCCAAGAAACCGGAGGCCTTTCTTCTGGGCATTGTCGGCCAGAAGGTGTTAAAGAAGGATAGAACTTTTTTCATGTATGCCACCACAGCAGCAAGAATCCTTATTGCTAAGCATTGGAAGACTCAAGATTTGCCCACACTGGAGGACTGGCAGACGCAATTGATGAACTACATGGAACTAGCCGAGATGACTGCAAGGATCCGAGATTTGGGAGAAGAAGCAATGGAGGAGGATTGGAAAAAATTTAAAGACTATTTGCAAAAGTATTATAAGTTATATGAATCTTAAGATGCCGTATGATTTGGAATGTTAGCCCCAGCAACGAAAGTGGATTAGATATGAAATTGGATAATATTTATGAAAGAATCAAAGTTTAAATGGGTAAAAATGACAATATGTTATATTTTTAGAGTAAATGGAAAATAAGAGATTTAAACTTAAACTGCAATTGAAAGTACAAAGAAACACATGAAACAAGGTTATAATTTGCTGATAACTTTATTGTCAAGAATGCACTATGTGGGAGATGCGGGGAAGTCCGATAGAAATCTGAAATAAGTTGCTGAAATAGTTGTGATTTTCTGTTTTTTCTTTCTTTCTACTTTCTATGTTCTTTCTTTTCTTTGTTTTATCTGTAATTTGGAAAAAATGTAATAAAAATTATTATAAAAAAAAAAAGAACAAACTTAGTTGGTCTCCAAGGTGCTACTGGACAATTTTTTAATTTTTTTCGACTGCGTCAGACCAACATGGCTACCTACCTGAATCTAGAATCATGGGAAGAGAAGAATGGAAGTCATTGAGTATTTTTAAATTGTAAAACAGAAAATTTAATAAAAATTATATATATATGAAACACTTGGTTTGTTACTATGTTGTGTATTTTTGTGTTTTTATATTGTAACTACCTTGTGATCCTCAGTTGAAGGGCAATATAGAAATTTGAATCATCATCATCAAAATGCTGTTGGTCTGTGGGGGAAATTCCATCCCCACAGATCCTCATTCCACAGCCACAGAATTTTGCATGTTTCCTCACCCAAACACCATGGGAAACTGGGCTTTGGTCCTGTATGTGCACCATGAACTCAGGGTCCAATAGCCTGAAGAATTCTAAGACGGTGGGAGGGCTGAGGTTAAAGACAGGCAGGGAGGCGAATTCGAAGAGCCATTGAGCAGCCTTGCATGTCAACAACATGTAAACCTTGTTCAATTCAGATTTGGACTTGCTGAATTACCATGCAGTTGTCATTCTCCAAAGAGCTGGAGGTCCTCATGGATTTGTAACATGCCCTCAAGAACAAAAAATCCAGTTTCTGAACTCTTTGAACTCTGGGACCTACACCTACACCCCACCCCCATCTCCAACTGGGTGCTGGCTCCCTCCCACAGGAGGAAATAACATTCCTCTCTAGCAGGTGCCAAAGGAAAGGCTTCAAATTATCAGTTAATGCATGTTTGGAACAAGCAGATCCTAAAATGAGTGTTTATTTTGGCAGTGTCCCTTGCCCATTAAGCTCCAGAGTCAACAGTCTTGTGGAGGGAGCGTGGATGTGCTTTGGTGATGCAGTCATGGGTGGGGAGGGACTGAGACTCAACATCAGTTTACCTGTGTGAGGTCAAGAGGGTCTCTTAAGAACTTCAGATGAACCTTCTGGATCCAACCAGAGTCCAGAGTCCTGCTCTCTCAGTGACCAAGCAGATGTCTGTGGGAAGCCCACAAGGTGCAGGGCAGTGCAACAGAGCTCTCGCTACTTGTGATGCCCAAGAAATTGGCATTCAGAGGTAGATCATCTATGACTAGGGAGGAAGAACAGAGCCATCTTGGCCAGTAGGCATTGATGCCCTAGCTGCCCTCTGGCACTCCACTTACATAGGTCATTGTTGTTGTTTAGTCGTTTAGTCGTGTCCGACTCTTCGTGACCCCCTGGACCAGAGCACGCCAGGCACTCCTGTCTTCCACTGCCTCCTGCAGTAGGGTCAAACTCATGCTGGTAGCTTCGAGAACACTGTCCAACCATCTCGTCCTCTGTCATCCCCTTCTCCTTGTGCCCTCCATCTTTCCCAACATCAGGGTCTTTTCCAGGGAGTCTTCTCTTCTCATGAGGTGGCCAAAGTCTTGGAGCCTCAGCTTCAGAATCTGTCCTTCCAGTGAGCACTCAGTGCTGATTTCCTTCCGAATGGAGAGGTTTGATCTTCTTGCAGTCCATGGGACTCTCAAGAGTCTCCTCCAGCACCAGAATTCAAAAGCATCCATTCTTTGGTGATCAGCCTTCTTTATGGTCCAGCTCACGCTTCCATACATCACTACTGGGGAAAACCAGAGCTCTGCCTGGCCGTGGCGACAGGGCTTGAATAACTCAGAGAAGCTATGAGCTCTGCCTTGCAGGGCCACCCAAGATAGACAGGTCATAGTGGAGAGTTTTGACCAAACGTGATCTACCTGGAGCAGGAACCGGCAAGCCACTCCAGTATCCCTGCCAAGAAAACTCCATGGACAAAGACATAGGTCATAGATACCGGTAATTCTGACAGAAGAGAGTGGGAATGGTTGCTGTTACAGATAGGTAGCCGTGTTGGTCTGCCATAGTCAAAATAATTTTTTTTCCCAGTAGCACCTTAAAGACCAACTAAGTTAGTTCTTGGTATGAGCATTCGTGTGCATGCACACTTCTTCAGATACCATTCTTCAGGAATGGTTGCTGTTATTGTTGGCCTCTGTCAGTCTCAAGAGACAAAGGAGTGAGTCTCTGGAGGTGAAGTCAAACCATTGCATCAGGAGCACCAAACTGACCTCCTCAGGGTGCAAGCCTGGGCAGTGTGTCTGGAGGTCCAGGGCTGCCCAGACAGCAAGACCCCCCCCCTTCAATCTCGCTGACGTGGACCAAAGGAAAGCAGATAAATACATTTTGCACCAGCTTGGCTGTAGGAATCGCCGGAAGGAGGTATAATGTTGCAAGGATAAGGATCAGCCAGACGCAGCAATGGAGAATAAGAAGGTGAAGTTTATTGCCAGGCAATAAGGACCCAGTTGGAATCTCGGACCCCGATTGACAGAAATACAGGGGTCTTTATACCTGAGCAAATCACAGCAAATCATAGATCATAAGACAATCATGAAGGACTCATAACTTGGTCAGCAAAATATCAGCCAATCAGCAAGCAGTTGTCACGCTCCTAGCTACTGGTATAGCACTGGTCCAGCACAGGGTTCAAGTTCCGCTTTCCAATGCTCCCAGTGACGCTCAGTCTAACCTTTCCCCTAGTTATGACAGGACAGGGAGCTTGGACATTTTGTGGTTTTGCTCTTCCTGTTCTGTGGATTAATTTTAGCCTGTTCCTGATGGGGAATTTGTACCAGAATCTCTGATTCATGTCTTTGTCCGGGGTGCACAGATGTTTCTAGGGGAAAGGTCGGTTCCTAACTTGCTGTTCCAAGCAGTTTGCATTTTAGCTAAGGCACAGCTTCCCTTTTTGATTCCAGTGGATTTATAAAATACTGTAATCCTTGATTCGTGTAAGCATATATATTGAATATATTGATTATTGATAACTGGTTATATGAATAGTATAGGGGTAGCCCTTCCTTCCTTGCCTCATTCCCCCCCTTTTCAAGCTCAGAGAGAAGATTCATCTGACTCCTGAGCTTGAACACCACTCAGGACATCAGTGTAACCCGTTGCTTCCTGCAATGGGGCCTGTTCCTGCACTGGGACCTGTTCCTGCACTGGGACCTGTTCCCCAGGCATTGGGACGTGTTCCCTACGCATTCGCTCGTAACCATCGTCTTCTTCTGGCTCATCTGGCACTGGGGGCAAAGCTCTGTATATTGCCATAATGTGAGGGTCAGTGAGATGCTTAACATTGCGGGCTATCATTCCCCTAAGCAAAGACAAACAACAAGGGATTACAGAAAGAAACAACAGAAAAACAATTCCTCCTATGGCTAAGGCGGTCAGAATGCCATGCACCCACCCCTCTCCTGGTATCCACGACCATACCTTTTCCCAGGGATTCTGGGTGGGTGTGTTGTCAGCTACCAGAGACTGCAGTTTTTGCAATTGGTCCAAAATTGTTTTGTTAAGGTCATGGAATTTAACCTGGCACCGACCTTTTGGGACAATTTTACAAAAACCTCCTGCTCGTGCAAGGAGGTAGTCCAAAACCAATCTATGGGTCATTGTCAGCTGGTTCAAATCCTCAACCTCTGACTGCAAGGAGCGCAAGACATGAGTGGTGGCATTGATAGTTTTCTCCAGCCTGCATGTAAGAGCAAACAGTGCCTTTCTATTTTGCTCAGCAACTATTCCTGGGTAAATCCCCATTGAGAGGAATCCTATAAATCCACCCCCAACGCTCCCTACAGAATTTGTCAGATAAATTTCATCTTCACAGTGGTCGCCCAGGGCCGCCCTTTTCCGTCTGCTTGCAAGATGAGGTACCTTGTGATTGATCTCCACTGCAACCGGAAAGGTAAATGCCCCCACGCCAACACACTGGTAATTTCCTGGATGGAAATTTGTTGCCAATCCATCATATAAAAACCAGAGGTTAGGATCTTTAATCATCCAACCAGAACAAATGGACCCTTGTCCGGTGAAATTAACCGAATATTGAGGAAAGTATGGGTACAGATCTGAAGAGGTAGTATTGCCCTGGTAGGAGGCATTGTGGGATCCCCAAAGCCAAAATTTATCCGAGCATTGGGTATAATTTCCCAGCCATCCTTTGTCCATGTGGTACTTAACTTGGGGCCAATACTTCCATTTAGAATTCCATACTCCGGTGGCATGACAGCAAAAACATAGACCTTTTGTGGTTCTGGTATATCTGATATATCTGTAGGGGATGTCATTCATTTCAATAGGTGGGGCTGCAAAGAGACCACTCTGATTGTAAAGTAGGCCTGCCAACACGACATCAGGATCCTTGATTAATCCTGGTATAAGGGACATGTCTGCTACCTTCCTTGGGTGTTCATAATATAGGGTAGCATTTTCCCCATATATCTGGAACATGTGTTCAGCATGGTTTATAAAAACATTACCTACTACCATTGGGCCTCTCTGGAGCCACAAGCACATCAAACTCAACAGGAGCTTCATTTTCATTTTCATCTTCCCCACGTATACCTTCAAGGTTGAATCTTATTAGTTCTGGCTCTAGGTTGATGTTTATACGGTGATCCTTCTTATATACACAATATACAATGATTAGGACCAGAAGGAGTGAAATTGCAACAATTATATAAGGTAGCAGGTACCAGAACATACCCTTCAGTGAGATATAGCCTCCCGCTCGGCCGCACCCAGTGGACTTACTGGTGGTCCCCAGGTTCTGGTCGAACTGGTGAGGTCAACTCACACCGTATACACTCTGCAACTGCTACCTTGAAGGGACCTGTGGGTGGTGGAGAAAAAACAACTACAGTGACCAGTATAGCACCGGGAAATGCTCCTTGGGGAGGTGGGTAGGAAAAACAACGTATGGCCCTCCTAGGTTCCCCTGGCATGTACTTTCCCTTGTATGTGAACTATTGTTGTGGACCTGCTTGTGCCCAATCTGGTATGTAGAATTCCCAAAGAAAGAAAGGAATGTAACAACCGTATGCAGTTACCCAATCCACCCACTTGTCAATAAGGACCCCCCTTTTGTTCACCCTTGTTATTGTTATTTTTACTAAGGGTTTATGAGCAAAGTCTGGCTGGAATCTGGGATTGACTGAAATTTTAACTGGTAGGGGTCCTCCCATAAGCTGGTGCAGCTCCTCAATCTTCCGGTGTGCGTAGACTCACTGGCTTCCGGGGTGCAGTGAGAGCAGACCTGTAGTCCCGTTGCCCGTGCTCCTGCCCGCTTCCGGTGGGGCTAGGTGCAGGGGTTCCTGGTGAGCTTCAACTTCAGAGGGTTAGATGGGTTCAGCTCACAGTTCCAATGACCCTCAGACTGCTTCAGACGAGAATGATGAATCCACGGGGTTACTTCCGCAACTTTCACCGCAGTTGGTGTGGCCAGCAGAACCGTGTAGGGACCTTTCCACCGAGCCGTCAGCGGTTCGTCTTTCCAGTCTCGAACCCAAACTCGGTCTCCTGGCCGAAAGGGATGTACTGGTTCGGATAGGCAGATGGGAATGCGTAAATTGAGTCCATTACTTGAATGCAATCATGAGGTTCATGATCCACTGACTCAGGAAGGGGTAACAAGGAAGCGGGGTTCAAGGTGTTTACAATTTGCAAATGTACTTGTGGGTTACCACACAAAAGCCCTTGGTAATTTGCCATGCGCTCGTTGGAAAGCCAATAACTTCCTTTGTATTCCATTAATGTCAACACAGCATGAGGCACATTCACATAAATCTCCTGTCCAAAGGTGAATTTAAATGCCTTTTTGACCAATAGGGCTGTTGCAGCTACTGATCGCATACAAGGTGGCCATCCTTTTGCCACTGCATCCAGCTGTTCTGACAAATAAGCTACAGGTCTTTTCCAACTTCCCAACACTTGAGTCATAGAATCATAGAATCATAGAATCATAGAGTTGGAAGAGACCACAAGGGCCATCGAGTCCAACCCCCTGCCAAGCAGGAAACACCACCAGAGCACTCCTGACATATGGTTGTCAAGCCTCTGCTTAAAGACCTCCAAAGTAGGAGACTCCACCACACTCCTTGGCAGCAAATTCCACTGTCGAACAGCTCTCACTGTCAGGAAGTTCTTCCTAATGTTTAGGTGGAATCTTCTTTCTTGTAGTTTGGATCCATTGCTCCGTGTCCGCTTCTCTGGAGCAGTAGAAAACAACCTTTCTCCCTCCTCTATGTGACATCCTTTTATATATTTGAACATGGCTATCATATCACCCCTTAACCTCCTCTTCTCCAGGCTAAACATGCCCAGCTCCCTTAGCCGTTCCTCATAAGGCATCGTTTCCAGGCCTTTGACCATTTTGGTTGCCCTCTTCTGGACACGTTCCAGTTTGTCAGTGTCCTTCTTGAATTGTGGTGCCCAGAACTGGACACAGTACTCCAGGTGTGGTCTGACCAGAGCAGAATACAGTGGCACTATTACTTCCCTTGATCTAGATGCTATACTCCTATTGATGCAGCCCAGAATTGCATTGGCTTTTTTAGCTGCCGCGTCACACTGTTGGCTCATGTCAAGTTTGTGGTCAACCAAGACTCCTAGATCCTTTTCACATGTACTGCTCTCAAGCCAGGTGTCACCCATCTTGTATTTGTGCCTCTCATTTTTTTTGCCCAAGTGCAATACTTTACATTTCTCCCTGTTAAAATTCATCTTGTTTGTTTTGGCCCAGTTCTCTAATCTGTCAAGGTCGTTTTGAAGTGTGATCCTGTCCTCTGGGGTGTTAGCCACCCCTCCCAGTTTGGTGTCATCTGCAAATTTGATCAGGATGCCCTTGAGTCCATCATCCAAGTCGTTGATAAAGATGTTGAATAAGACCGGGCCCAAGACAGAACCCTGTGGCACCCCACTAGTCACTCTTCTCCAGGATGAAGAGGAACCATTGATGAGCACCCTTTGGGTTCGGTCAGTCAGCCAAGACCCCTGCTGCAATTCCAGATTTCTCATGAACGAAAAGAAAAAAAGCTTTTTCTGGGTTTGGCAAAGCCAAGGCTGGAGCCTGCATCAGTTTAGATTTTAACGTATTGAAAGCTTTCCTTTGCTCAGCATGCCATTCAAAATGAGCATTTTCTCTGCCTTTTGTACTTTCATATAGAGGCTTTGCTAGGGTGCTAAAATCAGGGATCCAAATTCGGCAAAAACTTGCAGCCCCCCAAAACCCCCGCAATTGCCTGCGGCTTGTGGGTTCCTTAATGACACAAATGGCTTCCTTCCTTTCGGATCCCAACGCCCTCTGCTGGTGAGAAATGTGAAAACCCAAATATTTCACTGTCTTTTGGCAAATTTGTGCCTTTTTCCGAGACACCTTGTATCCTGCCTCCCAAAGGAGATGAAGCAAATCCTCTGTGGCCTTTTTACAAGTCTCATAGGTATCACAACTGATCAATAAGTCATCCAAAAATTGAAGAAGAATGGTTTTCCCAGGTACTGAAGGGAATTTAGACAAATCCTGGGCAAGGGCTGTTCCAAAAAGTGTTGGCGAATTCTTGTAGCCCTGGGGCAATCTTGTCCACGTTAATTGGGTTTTTGTCCCCTTGTAAGGATCCTCCCATTGAAATGCAAATATTGGCTGACTCTGGGAGGCAATCCGGCAACAGAAAAATGCATCTTTTAAGTCCAATACTGTAAACACCCTTGCCTCTGCTGGAATTAATCCCAGGAGATTGTAAGGATTGGGCAAACACGGATGCACCGTCTGAATTAAATTGTTAATCCTTTTCAGATCTTGGACTGGGCGAAATTGGTCTGAATTTGGCTTGCGCACAGGAAAAAGTGGAGAGTTCCAGCTGGACTGGCACTTTACCAAAAGCCCATATTGCAAAAACTTGTCTATATGCATCTGCATTCCCTCTGCTGCTTGTCTTGGAATAGGGTATTGTCTGGTTGCTACTGGTTTTGCCCCTGGCTTTAGGTTTATTACGAAAGGGGCTATATTCTTTGCCATGCCTGGTGGGTTGTCCTCTGCCCATACTCCAGGCGGGGCTCTCAGATTTTTAGGAATCTGTGAAATGTCCTTTTGGGAGTCTGTTTTAGATAAAGCCCCCATCATTTTCCATGCCTGTTCCCTAGGCACCTCTACTGTGACAATCCCTGATGCAGCCTGGGGTAATTTCATTTCTGCCCCTTTTGGTGTGAAGGTGATCTGTGCTTGAACCTTTGACAGAAAGTCACGTCCCAGCAAGGGGATTGGGCATTCAGGCACATACAGGAATTGATGTGTAAGGGTTTTTCCCCCAATCTGACATTCCTGAGGTTGCAAAAACGGTGTAAGGACCCTGTTGCCTGTGGCCCCCACAATTGTCACTGCTTGATTGCTTTTTGCTTTTAACGGCTTCATGAGCACCGAAAATTGCGCTCCCGTGTCTATCATGAAATTTACTAAGCGGCTCCCCAGTTTAACCGAGACCATGGGCTCTTGGGAGCCTAAAGAAAGAGTTGAGCCCGGTCTGTCCTATGCATTCTCATTCTCATATTCCTCCAGTTGCGCTAATCCAACAAAATCTCTGCTACTTTCTCTGTTCCTCACATATCTTCCAGCTTGCATCCTTCCTCTCTGCGATCCCCATCCACGTCCACGCTCCCTCTGTTCCCTGTATTCACCTTCTCCCTCTGTGTCTCTTGCTTCAGGGCACTCCTGTTTCCAATGACCTTCCTTTCTGCAAATTGCACACTGATTCCTTCCCAATGGCAATCCCCTTCCTCTTCCTCTTCCTCGTGCCCTACTGGAACCTCTCCCTTGGGCACCCGTGTCAAATGCTGAGCCTTGGCTGATGGCTGCAGCCAAAAACACTGCCTTTTGCTTCATTTCCCGAACTCTGTCCTTCTTAACCTCATTCTCTCTGTTCAAATAAACCCTTTGAGCGATTGCTAGGAGCTGATCCATTTGCAATGTTTCAAAGGCGTCTAACTTTTGCAATTTCCTCTTAATGTCCGTAGCACTTTGAGCCACAAATGCCGCATTTACCATTTGCTTGCTTTCTGGGGCTTCTGGATCAAAGGGGGTGTAAATTCTATATGCCTCCATTAAGCGTTCCAAATAATTAGAAGGAGATTCATCTGGGAGTTGAACAACCTCAGCCACCCTAGAAATGTTTGTAGGCTTTCTGGCAGCACCCTTTATAGCCTTTATAACTTCCTGCCGATAATTGTCCAAGGCGTCCTTATCCCTTTCTGGGTCCCACCCTGGATCTGTGAGGGGATATCTGGCACGGACCCAAGCATCTGGATTGTTTTCTGAATTTGGCACCTGAGCTTTAAGATTGTTGTCTGCAGTTGTATCTATCCTTCTCCTTTCCTCAGAGGTGAAAAGAGTCATCAAAAGATGCCTGCAATCTTGCCATGTAGGCAGATGAGTTACCATAATGGAAGCAACCAAATCCAGCATGGCCTGAGGTTTTTCTGAAAAGGGTATTGTATGCGTTTTCCAATTCAATAAATCCGTGGTTGTAAAGGGGACATATTGAAGAGTAACTGCCCTGGAAGGCCAAGGACCCGATGGTCTCCCATTTGCATCCACTGGCCGTGGCTCTTGGGGCCCCAGAACAGCCCTCAGGGGAAGCATTGGCGCTGGTGCCCCTTTGTTATTACGTAAGTAATAGCCTCCTTTTGAAAGCTTAGGCGAGGCTGGGCTTTGAGATGTACTGGGCAAATCACTTTCTCTCATTTTAAGGACCAACTTTTGTCCAGAATCTGTAATTGCATCCATCAATTTCCATAATTTTGAACTGTCATGGCTTTCTGGGGTTCTCAATGAATTAATTTGTTCCCCCCATGCTCCAGACATTTGAAATGCGCTGGTTCCCCCCTTCTGCTCCCTCCGTCTGTGTTTGCAAGGCTGACATGTCCTGGTTGTATTTTTCCTCGGGAGGGGAGGGTAACGTGCTTTGATCTAGAGCTGCTGCTTGTTTTGGCTGTGAAGGTAATTCTGGAAGGCTAGGCACATCCAGCGATGCTTGAGAGGGTGGGGCTGCCTGCGAAGCACCATTTGTGGCTTGCGGGGCTCTATTCATTTCTGGCTGAGATTGGCTGGGCATAGGGGTCTGTTGGGTTTGGGGTTGGGTTTGTCCTGCCATTGCATTTTGGTCTGGCAATGCTTGCCTTGAAGGCGGCTGTATTGCTTGATTCCTGCTGCTATAATTGTATGGCGGGGGGAGGGATTCCATCCTCCTCTGAAGGACCAACATAAATTTTCCTGTCAGCTGCAGAAACTGTTAAGGGTTTTCTGGCTTCCTGCCTTACAGCGAAAATCTCGCAGCTGTCACTTCCTCTTTTCATCCAATCTGGATTTTTTAAACAACTAGCAGTCCACTTCGAAATGTAATAGTACTGCTCCTTAAACAAATCCGGATTTTTCATTATTGAGTCCATAACTGGACTGACATTTCTCAATCCTAAAGGAGCCATTTCGTGGCCAGGATTTGACCTGCTGGGGCCACATCTGTTGACAATATTTCTTTAAAACTTCCTTACTTGGTCTGACCTCTCCTGGTTCTTCTAGAAAAACTATTTTAAAATTTTCTAACATGCAGTCTAGGGGTGTACAGGCTTGAATTGGTTTTTAGCATTTCCCCCCCATAGTTCTGCAAAAAACTTTCCCTCTTCGCCAGACAAACACTTTCAGCTAGGCAGTTTCAAAAATAGATCAAGGAAAAACCACAGCACACTTCCTTTTTCAACTCAGATCTTACACATCCACCCGGCGTCCCGGGACTTTCACACAGACAAACACAGCCCTTTCTCCCCCCTTGCCTGCGGCAAACAACTTGGCAGAAAAGCACACACTTTCATACAGCGTTTTACCCTTTTTTTCTCTCCCCCCCCACAGCTGTTTTCCCCAACTTTTCCTGCAGAACCTCTTCCTTTCCTTGGTTGACTCAGCTTCTCCTCCCTCACCCTTTTGGTGATCCTTTCCCTTTAACGGGAGGTTACTGGTGGGTCACCCTGAGTGTTGATCAGCACTCCTTTTATCTCAACTCACCGTGAGTTCCTGTCGTGGCGCGCCTTTCCTTTTGGCTCCCCTTCAAATTCTCCTTTTTCGGTCCTTGCCTCCGTCTTGTCGGGAGTCCGTGCCGAAGGCGATTGCCCTCCTCCTTCGGAAATGATGTCCGATCGGCGCCTGGAACGAAGCCAATAATCTCCGGGACGTCCTCCCCCCAAGAACCGGAGGCCGGCTCTTTTTGGGTAAAAAAAACCCCACTGGCCTGTGTGATCCGAGTCACGGCACCAAATGTTGCAAGGATAAGGATCAGCCAGACGCAGCAATGGAGAATAAGAAGGTGAAGTTTATTGCCAGGCAATAAGGACCCAGTTGGAATCTCTTCCAAAGAACTCGGACCCCGATTGACAGAAATACAGGGGTCTTTATACCTGAGCAAATCACAGCAAATCATAGATCATAAGACAATCATGAAGGACTCATAACTTGGTCAGCAAAATATCAGCCAATCAGCAAGCAGTTGTCACGCTCCTAGCTACTGGTATAGCACTGGTCCAGCACAGGGTTCAAGTTCCGCTTTCCAATGCTCCCAGTGACGCTCAGTCTAACCTTTCCCCTAGTTATGACAGGACAGGGAGCTTGGACATTTTGTGGTTTTGCTCTTCCTGTTCTGTGGATTAATTTTAGCCTGTTCCTGATGGGGAATTTGTACCAGAATCTCTGATTCATGTCTTTGTCCGGGGTGCACAGATGTTTCTAGGGGAAAGGTCGGTTCCTAACTTGCTGTTCCAAGCAGTTTGCATTTTAGCTAAGGCACAGCTTCCCTTTTTGATTCAAGTGGATTTATAAAATACTGTAATCCTTGATTCGTGTAAGCATATATATTGAATATATTGATTATTGATAACTGGTTATATGAATAGTATAGGGGTAGCCCTTCCTTCCTTGACTCAATACAAGGCGTCATCCAATTGCCTTAGGGATCCCACTCCAAATTTGGGTAGGGTTACTCCTTAGACTTTTCTTCTCCTAAAGATATCCCTCAAGGGAGCAGAGGTTTAGGACCAGAGTGTCCCATGGACTGCAAGAAGATCAAACCTCTCCATTCTGAAGGAAATCAGCCCTGAGTGCTCACTGGAAGGACAGATCCTGAAGCTGAGGCTCCAAGACTTTGGGATTTGGCCACCTCATGAGAAGAGAAGACTCCCTGGAAAAGACCCTGATGTTGGGAAAGATGGGGGGGCGCAAGGAGAAGGGGACGACAGAGGATGAGATGGTGGGACAGTGTTCTCGAAGCTACCAGCATGAGGTTGACCAAACTGCAGGAGGCAGTGGAAGACAGGAGTGCCTGGCGTGCTCTGGGCCAGGGGGTCACGAAGAGGCGGACACGACTAAATGACTAAACAACAACAAGGAGAGCTACCTCCCAAGCTGATGAGCTCCCATCCACCACCCCCCACTTCCCTCTATAGCATGTGGAGGAACCTCCTTCTTCACCATAGGATCCACTCTTGGCCTCATCCAGTCAACCTGCTGGAGCCTGCTTTTGCATACGATCCCTTACTCACTGAGGGTTTGTGACCCATGGGCTACCCTCACCTGGTTTATGTGACTAGTCGAAGCTGCAGGGCTCAGGAAAAGCTAGACTGTCTGCTGCTAACTTGCCTACCCTCTGGGAAGATGCCAGGGGAGGGAGGCAGATGTTTCCATGGGTTTGTAGAGGCCTTTTCAAAAGGAAAACACCCATCCCACCACAAGGTTGACCACAAAGTGTTCATTTTGGAGCTTGGCTGATGTGGTTGGGACCTGCCAGTATCAGCGCTCAGTTTGGCACCCATCTGATCTCTAAATGGGATAAATGGAATGAGGATGTCTTCTTCTAAAATCATCTCCTGCCAAGGAGATGCCAATATTTCCTCTTGGGAGAGAGTCAGAAACCACACAAGCCCACTCAGACCCAGCTCAGATGAAGGACGTCAAAACCTGATCTTGATCCCCAGATCCTGGTCGTGTCAACACCTTTCTGATGGGCTGGGTTGATCCATGTCATGGCAGCGCTGCCCATCGGAGGGGCCACAGACCATCTCATCCCGCATCATGTTCTCACTGTGGCCAGCCAGGTATCCCAAAGGTGTGTGGCCGTGTGTGGCAGAGAATGTGGCCTGAGCCCCAGAGGACACCACAGCTTCAGGGAAAGGAAAAATCCTTGGCTTGGCGTGGGGAAAGAGGGAGAACGGTGGCCTCAGGAGAAGCCTCGCCTTGGACCCCAATAAGTTCACTCACGAGAGGAATGGACAAAGGCGGGTTTATTGCATGAAAGGAAAGCAACAAGAGCAAATGAGTGCTGCTTCAGGCGGCAAAGTTGCAAGAGAAGCAGGCAGCTATTCCTAGGACGCCTATGCTCCTTGGTCTAAGAGGAAGAAGGATCCCCATGGAAAGCCTAAAGAAGCAAAGTGGTGCGTCGGTTGGTAACAAGAAGGTCTCTAATCTTGTGGGAGCTAACCATGCATGGTTAACCTAGGATGTGAGTATTCTTTTGAGCCAACGTTAGATGATGGAGAGGGCAGGGGGGCTTGGGATAAGTCATTCATTATGTGATGACCTGGGACTTGGGCTTGGACTTGGAACCGGAGGAGTCTCGGTCTGCACCAGATCCTCTGCCTCAGGCGGCATCTGAACCTAGTCTGGGGCCTGATCCTGAAGAGTCCCAGTCTGCACAGGTTCCCCTGCAACAAGCACCAGCTGGGCCGAGTCAGGGGCCTGAGCCTGCCCTGGCTCCAGATGCGGGGATGACCTCCTTGCCTCCAGCTGGGCCATCCCTTACAGCTGCTCCACTACCGGTTGGGTCAGGGGAGGCTGAGGTGGCCTCTGGGTCCAGTAACCCACCAACGTCTCCCGAGCTGCAGAGACTGAGGTCTGAGAGAAGGAGAGACCTGAGTATTCACAGGAGGCGTGCTGAAACAGGGAGGTGAGTCGCCGGGGGATCAGGACCAGCCATTACCCCAACAGAGATAAAAGGCTGCTGGACCCCACCCCAGGTTGCGGGAGCAACATTGCTGCTTGCTGGAACCTGCCTGTTACCCTGTGCCTGACCTAGCCTGGTTTCCTGCCTTGGCCATGTTGGACTGACTCCTCGCAGAATCCTTGGATTCCGGACTGGACCTGGACCGCATTGCTCGGGTTTACCCCCGGGCCCAGCACACATTATAACCTATTTATTCTATTGTTCTGTTGGTTCTTTCCTATTAAGTTCCTGCCTGTTTCACATTTTGTTCATTAGTAGTTGAAACGACATAATCCCAGTAAGAAATGGCCCAACTGGTTATCTTTCCAAGGTTATCTTAGTACTTAGGAACCCATTCTTTTCACAGGAGGTGTGAATCAAATGTTGTTGCCAACACCTGGTTACTGTGCTGATCTGGACCTCAAGTTCCAGGGCACATTCAAGGCAAGGACTTGCACCAGGGTCAGAAAAGTTAACTTTTTATATGATGCCATATAATGATGTCATGCCAACTTTTACACATGTCAAGATCTACAGAAATAAACCATGGAACCTTGAGAATTCTGTACTGAACCATGGGGAAAAGTTCAGACTGGCATACACACACCATGACACATGCTTGACACCATCCCTCAGTAAAAAGCCAACAAATTCAATCTCAGGTAGAAGGTATCAGTGGACACTACAGCAGGTACTTCATCTTCTGTGGGCTCTGCATTGGGAATGATGGAGCTACACGGTCGGGAGCAGAAATAGGTTACAGCTCATATGGCACAAAAGTTGAATTTTTACACACCTTCAGTGCAAGGTTTTTAAGTTCTAGTTAGCTTCCGCCAACCTGGTGCCTGGTGCCAATTATATTGTGCCATAGGGGACCAGGCAGTAGGGCTGCAGACTATGGTAAGGTTACCAGATTTTTTCCAATTAATCCGAGGACACTTTTCAACTTCCTATTAAATAGATGGATTTTGTCAGGGGACTGATTTGTAAATTCGGGGACTGTCCCCAGGATATGGGGACGTCTGGTAACCTTAGAGTGTGGGGCTCAACACTATGGCGGGGAAAGACTTCATTCTTGCCGTGGTGGGTTTTCAGCAGTGTCTTGGTCTACACCAGGCATAGGCAAACTCAGCCCTCCAGATGTTTTGGGACTACCACTCCCATCATCCCTAGCTAATAGCCCCAGTGGTCAGGGATGGTGGGAGTTGTAGTCCCAAAAACATCTGGAGGGCTGGGTTTGCCTATGCCTGGTTTACGCTTTGTGGCAGGAGCAAAAGCACAGTCCTTGTTGGTTCTCAGGGCCCTGAGAAGCTGCTGGAGAAGTAGAGGAAAGGGGGCTTGCTGCATGGAGGACTATGGCGTTGATTGACACACCCTTGGTCTTTGACAGCCACACACCCTGAACACACCAACACAGAGACTGCTGGTGATCCCTAACGCATCTCTTCTGCTACAGCTCCATAGACATCCACTTCGCACAGCGTCATATACCCGTGGCGGGGAAGGTGGATGCTCACATAGCGGCCCCTGAGCCAGTTGCAGTTGAAGCTACTGACGGAGCCCAGTGTGACGTCTGTGATGATCCCACACCTGTAGGGAGAAAAGGAGGGTTAGACACAAGTGTGTTTGTGTATAGGAAGCATTCGCAGTTCTCCACATTTCCACATCAGTTTGTGATCTCTTTTTTCCCCCAGTCATCACAAAAATTTGTCAGCATTTCCGTGTGAATTTATCCTAAGATACCCATTTTTGCAAAGCAATTTCCCCTAACAGCACACAGTTTTGTATGTTGTCTTCACTTATCTATCCTTTCTTATGCACACTTTCCCATAGGATGTGCACATTACTCAGCGGGAGAACTAAATTTGTTGCTAAATTTGGAAAATTTGCAAATTCCAAAAGAGGGCTAAGTTTTGGTCCATGTATTCCCTGAGAGTGCAGACACAGCCTATTTCACTTTTGATGTTCTTAATGAGGTCCTTTTGTTTTTAAATTGGTCTAAGCCACCCTGGGTTAAACCACAGAGCCTAGGACTTGCCAATCAGAAGGTCGGCAGTTTGAATCCCCACGACGGGGTGAGCTCCCGTTCCTCGGTCCCTGCTCCTGCCCACCTAACAGTTCGAAAGCACGTCAAAGTGCAAGTAGATCAATAGGTACCACTCCAGCGGGAAGGTAAACGGCGTTTCCGTGCGCTGCTCTGGTTTGCCAAAAGCGCCTTAGTCATGCTGGCCACATGACCGAGAAGCTGTACACCGGCTCCCTCGGCCAATAAAGCAAGATGAGCACTGCAACCCCAGAGTCATCCGTGACTGGACCTAATAGTCTGGGGTCCCTTTATTCCCTCAGAAAGTGTGGATTGGGTAAGTTTGCCTTTAAATGCCACTTGAATCGAATTTCTCCCGCATCCCTAGCCATTATAGCACATGCCTTGATTATGACGGCCAGGTTGGGTCACTGCAATGGGCTCTGCATGTAAGAGTCTTTGGGAACTGAGCTGCCCCAGAAGGAGCCACAGCAAGGATGTCATAGTGCCCCTGGGATTATATGACACCAGCTCTGCAACAGCCACAAGGGCAGCCAATTTGTAGGCCCAACTGAAGGGGCTGGAGATTATCTTTAAAGCCCCAAACGCAGTGGTGCAGCTAGGCCAGAGGTCAGCAAACTTACCGCACCTCGGGCCAGTGTCTCCAGTGCTGATTGCATGGCGGGCCACTATTTCCGGTGCATTCCAGGTCAGAGGAGCACCAGAAATAGCTTGTGTGCATGTGCATGCACCTCCTCCGACCCAGATGTGCACCGGAAATAACACTTGTACATGCACAAACAATGCTTGCGCATGCACACAATCTATTTCCAGTGCTCCTCCGACCCAGAGGTGGGCAGCTGTGCAGCGCAGCACCAGTAAGAGTGGGCGGTGGTAGCGGGGGTTCGCCGCAGGCTGGATAAATGAGTCCCTTGGGCCTTATCCAGCCAAGGGACCTAGGCAGGTAAAACGAGATGAGCGCCTCAACTCCAGAGTCATTCGCGACTGGACTTAACTGTCAGGGGTCCCTTTACCTTTACCTTTTAAAGCTCCTACCACCTCTCACAAGAATTCTGGGAACGATAGTTTGCCCCTCACAGAACTGCAATTCCCAGTACACTTCGCAAACTACAGTTCCCATGATTTTTTGGGGGCGGGTGAAATATACTCGGAGTCGAAACTGGATTTCATGCTCTTTATTGAGCTCATAGTGGTGAGGAGGAATGGAAGTTCCCCCAGAATGTCTGCTTTAGATACATTATTTTCACAATGGGCCCCACGTGATTGGCTAATTCCGGGATTCACCTGTAGGCCAATCAGGTTGCGGGTTCACTTCCAACTGGAGCTGGATTGGGTGGCTCCTGTGGACCAATCAGACTGCTGCATTCTGGACCCTATTGTTTTAGGACCAATCAGACTACTGCATCTGAAGGTGCGTCTCCACCCCCATCGTTCAGCCCGGATGCTGAGGTCCAGCTCCGAGGGCCTTCTGGCGGTTCCCTCCCTGTGAGAAGCCAAGTTACAGGGAACCAGGCAGAGGGCCTTCTCGGTGGTGGCGCCTTCCCTGTGGAACACCCTCCCACCAGATGTCAAAGAGAACAACAACTACCAGGCTTTTAGAAGACATCTGAAGGCAGCCCTGTTTCGGGAAGCTTTTAATGTTTGATGTATTATGGTATTTTAATATTCTTTTGGAAGCCACCCAGAGTGGCTGGGGAAGCCCATCCAGATGGGCGGGGTATAAATAATAAATTGTTGTTGTTGTTGTTGTTGTTGTTGTTGTTGTTGTTGTTGTTGTTGTTGTTGTTATTATGAATCCTATTGTTCTAGGGCCAATCAGACTGCTGCCTTTTGGATCCTATTCAACTCAGTACATAACAGGGTGCTTTCACTGGTGGTCTGTGCACAGCACCTGCCTCTTTCCTACTTTCTTCCCTGTTATCACAAATACAAGAGGAGACTAAGAAGTAGCCCCTCCCCGCCAGTGTTCCTGAAGTGTTCTCTGAACCCCCAGAGATCATTTAGGTTCAAGGACCAAGGGATGGTTGGCAGCTGGAACTTACAAAGCGTTGGATTTGCCATGGTCCACAATGGTGTTCCCCACACGGACCTCGGCTCCCAGCAGTCTGTCGCCACAGCAGTCGCCACGGTTTTTCACCAAGACAGCTGCGATGGCGTACTCTGAGTCCAGATCCACCAGCCACCAGGGGTTCTTCTCAGCGTTGGTGTGGGTGCAGGAGCCCTGGTGGAAGTCCCCAGCATAGAACCCGTCCACAGCTTTGTCTGCTGATCCACGGATCGTATGTGGATATACGGAGGACTGATAAGCACGTCGTCCTTTGGCCAGGTTCAGTACTAGAGTCACAGGA